>NW_020837961.1:31700526-31714636 GCF_003676395.1 Aethalodelphis obliquidens | reverse complement strand
GCAGCACCCCAAGGGTCACAGCAGCACCCCAAGGGTCACAGCAGCACTATTCCCAGTAGCCAAGATACGGACGCAGCCCAAGTGCCCATCAACAGATGAGCTGATAAAGAAGATGTGATATACACACACACACCCCACACACCACACACACACACACACACACACACACTGGACTACCACTCAGCCATAAAAAGAATGAAATTTTGCCATTTGCAGCAACATGGATAGACCTGGAGGGTATTATTCTTAATGAAATAAATCAGACAGAGAAAAACAAATACTACATTATATCACTTACATGGGGAATCTAAAAAAATACACCAAACTAGTGAATGAAACAAAAAAGAAACAGACTTACCGACATAGAGAACAAACTAGTAGTCACCAGGCGGAGAGGCGAGATAGGGGTAGGGGACTAAGAGACACAAACTACTGTGTATAAAATAAATAAGCTACAAAGATATACTGCACAGTACAGGGAATATAGCCAATATTTTATAATAACTATAAATGGAGGTAACCTTTAAAAATTGTGAATCACTATGTTGTATGCCCAAAATGTATCTAATATTGTACATCAATTACATCCCAATTAAAAAAAAATTTTTTTTTAAAGATTGCTGCCTTCAACCCAGCCTGTGTGCCACTGTGAGACCAAACTTTTTCAACATCAGTCGTTACTTACGGACCCAGCAGTCAAGGTCACTGTGTTAATCTCTGCTCAAGAACCAACCTCCAAGCTCCTGAACCTGGAATTGAGCAACCGTCACTTGACCTTGAGACATCCATCCCAATCGCTACAGCCACACTTCAGCAGGGCTCTGGCTCCCATTCAAAGCATAAAACACACCTCCCCTGTGAGGCTCT
This sequence comes from Aethalodelphis obliquidens, assembly GCF_003676395.1. Taxonomy (NCBI): domain Eukaryota; kingdom Metazoa; phylum Chordata; class Mammalia; order Artiodactyla; family Delphinidae; genus Aethalodelphis; species Aethalodelphis obliquidens. The sequence continues at coordinate 31,713,769 of NW_020837961.1, read as the reverse complement.
GGGCTAATGCAGGTCTTTAAGCGGCCACTCCCTCCCCAAAGCCTTAACAGACCCTCCAATACACACTGCTCCTCTCTCCCTCCTCTCCGTTCCGTTCCTACATTTCAGCACTTGGATCCAGCTTTATCTCCCCAACAACACGGAGCTCTAAAGGGTGGGGACCAAACCCCGTAATTTCTCCCCACTCCCTCTTGGCAGTCCCTCCGGACCTTGCTAGCTATTCTAATTCTCTCACAGCTTTCAGGGGCTGTCTCAAATACCAAATACAGGCCCCCTCAAAGAGACCTACCTTGACCTCTTGAAGTAAAACTCCCATCACCCAAATCTTCCTCCAATCTGCCACCATATAGCATTGATGCCCTTCTAACAGACTGCATAACTTATCACTTACTCTATTTCTTACTTATTATCTATATGCCTCCACTAAACTGCCAGCTCCACAAGGGCAGAGATTTTCTTTTTTGGTTCCCATGACATCCCCAGTACTTAAAACAGTGCTCAGCCCACAGTACACGCTCCATAAACGTCTGCTGGGCTAAGCACAGTCTAGGTGTTTCGTAAATACTAGTGGGTATCGCCCCACACCTGTGACATGGCTATCATCAAAAAGACAAAAGATAACAAAGGTCGGTAAGGATGTGGAGAAAAGGCAGCCCTCATTGCACTGCTGGTGGGATTGTAATCTGGGGCAGCCCCTATAGCAAACAGTACAGAGGTTCCTCAAAAAATTAAAAATAGAACTACCATATGACCCAGCAATTCCACCTCTGGGTATTTATCCAAAGAAACCTGAAACACTAACTTGAAAAGATATATATACACCTATGTTCACTGCAGCATTATTTATAATAGCCAACACACAGAAGCAACCTAAGTGTCCACTGATAGATGAATGGATAAAGAAGATGTGATATGTATGTACACTGGAATATTACTCAGCTATAAAAAAGAATGAAATCTTGCCATCTGTGACAACATGAATAGACTCGGAGGGCATTATGCTAAGTGAAATAAGTCACACAGAGAAAGACAAATACCATATGACCTCACTTACTTGTGGAATCTTAAACAAAACAAAACAGAACAGAACACCAAGTCCACAGATACAGAGAACAGATTGGTAGTTCCCAGAGGCAGAGGTGGGGAGTGGGCAAAATGGATGAAGGGTGTCAGAACGTACCAACTTCCATTTATAAAATAAATAAGGCATGGGGGATGCAATATGCAGCATAGTGACTACAGTTAATAATACTGTACTGCATTATTTGAAATTTGCTATGAGAGTAGATCTTTTTTTATTTTTTGAGAGTAAATCTTAAAAGTTCTCATCACTAGAAAAAAAAATTTTTGTAGCTCTGTATGGTAATGGATCTTAACTAGACTTATTGTGGTGATTATTTTGCAAAGCTCCAAATATAGAATTATTATGCTGTACACCTGAAATTAATATAATATTTTATGTGAATAATAGCTCAATAAAAATTTTTCCAATAAAAAAATGTTAAATACCAGTAGATATAACTTTTTACACGGGCCTCTCACTGCTGTGGCCTCTCCCGCTGCGGAGCACAGGCTCCGGACGCGCAGGCTCAGGGGCCATGGCTCACGGGCCCAGCCGCTCCGCGGCATGTGGGATCTTCCCGGAACGGGGCACGAACCCGTGTCCCCTACATCAGCAGGCGGACTCTCAACCACTGCACCACCAGGGAAGCCCAGATATAACTATTTTTAAAACTTCATTTGGACTTCTCTGGCGGCGCAGTGGTTAAGAAGCCGCCTGCCGATGCAGGGGACACGGGTTTGAGCCCTGGTCCGGGAAGATCCCTCATGCCGCGGAGCAACTAAACTCATGTTCCACAACTACTGAAGCCCGCGCGCCTAGAGTCTGTGCTCTGCAACAAGAGAAGCCACCGCAGAGAAGCCCGTGCACTGCAGTGAACAGTAGCCCCCTCTCGCCACAACTAGAGAAAGCCCGCGCGCAGCAACAAAGACCCAGTGCAGCCAAAAATAAATTAATTAATTAATTAAAAACAAAAATTTCATTAAGCAAACCTTCCTAATTCAAAACATAACATGAAATTACTTCTCTCAGACACAGACACCTTATCACCACCATACTACTTTCCTGGTCAGACTATGCTAAAACTCATACAGTAGCAAAGTGGCCTAAAGCTTGGGCTCTGGAGCTAAACTCCTCCTGGATTCAAATCCCACCACTGCTGTGCGTGTTCTTATCGCCTTGGGCAAGTTACGTACCCTCTGTGTGCCTCAATTTCCTCATCTGAAATCAGCTCACAATACTTCATAGCTTTCAGGATCTTAATATGAATTAAGACTCGTCAAGGGCTAAACAATGCCAGTAGTATTCAACCCACGTTGGTTATTATTTTTCTATGTTAATAGTGGAATTTGATTCAACCAAAAAGAAATTTCTATGACAAAAGATTTCCAAATGCTAGTCAATGCTTCCCAGCCTGGGGCGAGAGACTATTACCTCACAGGGTACCTGCGATACTCATGGTGCCACTTCCTGGTTCACTTTCTACCAATTTCTGATATCTACACGCTCAGGCTTAAGTGGGCAAAATAAACAAGACGCGGGATTTTTCAAGGCAGAAACATTCTTATTCATCACTGTACCGCAGGGGCCTATCTGGGTCAGGCCCGGGCCAGCTGTTTGCTCGATGGACTAACAAGGCCAGGATCGCACAGCCTCACCACCCCATCCCAGACCAACATGCTTCTGCATCAGGAAACGGCTCCTACTCGGCACCGATGTCCACGTCCCAAACCCAACCACGGCCCTTAGGAGTGAGGCTTCTCACCCCAGTAAAGTCTGCGTGGACTAAACGAACAAACTGTAGATTGCCCTTCTTGCTCCTAGAACTGATTCAGAAATGTGATTATTAAACAGTAAGAGGAACTCGACGCCTAAGGCATTCCACCTGCCATCTTCAGGAGTGGCTAACTTCATGAATAGGGGAACTGTGCAAGACACTGAGCACGGCCTCTCCTCCACCAGGAAGAACCCCTGAAGGCCTAATGCACGCACAACATCGTGGCCACAACGGGGCACCCAAGCGTAGATGCCCAAACCCTCTTAAGGGGAGCCCAGTTAGGGCAACAAGGCACACACAAGACAAAGGAAAAAATCCAGACACTCGAGAAACTCAAAGGGGAGGAGAAATGGAGACAGTGCCGCCGCCAAGCTAGGGGTCAGGAAGGACTGATCTCGGACAAACGGCAGGGCAATCGCATTTGTGCTTTCATTCAACAGATCCATGTTGGGCCTGCACGGTCAAGGGGCAGGCGAGTGTCCCAGAGGACTGAGCGGAGCTGCAGACAAGGTCACACTGCAAAAGGCCCCGAGGGCCACAGGGGGTCATGGAAGTTTCTGACCTTGAAGGCGGAGGAAGAAGGTGCACAAAGCAGTACCTTGCACACAGACAATCACTTCTTGACAATAAAACATTTGACGAAAACATTTGTTTGGCTTCTATAACATCACCACTCTGGAGTCAGTGCGGTGAAGCATGAATGAAGTAGAGTCAGAGAAGAAAAATCCTGTAAATCTAAGAATAAAATTACATGTTTTTTTCTTCCTTCTCATTATCACCATGGATCAAGTTTTAATGTTCTTAGACCAAAACATTTTACAACATAAAAGAGTGTATAACAAAAAGATATGAATAATGTAACTTATCTATGCAACTGCTGGGCACATGACAGTACTGAGTTATCTGCACTAGTTCAGCCCCTTCAAAGCAGAAAAGCTGTTCCACGCTCTCCAGGGACCAAATCTAGGGGTCAGATGAGATACTGCCAAAAAAACAGGTAACCTATATTAAGCGCTTACTAACTTCAAGGCACTCAATCCTCACAAAATCCTCTGAGATTGGCACCACTGTTAACCCCATTTTGCAGATGAAGAAACCAAGGACAGAGAGGTGGAAAGCGATGGAGCCCTGAGTCAAATCCTGGAAGCCCAGCCAGAGGGATTTATAAGGCTGGCAGTTTATAACAATTCAATTATTATATCTGGTTTTACTAATGATGCATTATTCAAGTTCTTGGTCACTTAAGAGACCCATTAAAAAAAGAAAAAGAGGGCTTCCCTGGTGGCGCAGTGGTTGAAAGTCCGCCTGCCGATGCAGGGGACACGGTTCGTGCCCCGGTCCGGGAAGATCCCACATGCCGCGGAGCGGCTGGGCCCGTGAGCCATAGCCGCTGAGCCTGCGCGTCCAGAGCCTGTGCTCCGCAACGAGAGAGGCCACAAAAGTGAGAGCCCCGCGTGCCGCAAAAAAAAAAAAAAAAAAAAAGAAAAGAAAAAGGCCCAATCTATAGAAAACATGTCCAAAATAGATAACTGTATAAATGTTAGTATTCAATTTTTTAATGCCACATCTTCGGACGCTCCTGTTTCACTGATCATTGACAAATCTTCGCTTCTGAAGCCATCTTTTAAGTCTTCCTGAAAGGAACCCAACTTACAAAGTAGGCAGAAAACCCGCAAATTTACATAACACCTATAAATATTCTCTTTTCAACAGACTCCCTGACACACATGAGGGAACTTTTTCTGAAAAAATTCAAAATACTTTGAAAAGAATTCCCTAAAAATAACTCTCTTCAGAACTCTGCAGTTTACACACACACACACACATACACACACACACACACACACACACACGTGCAGTTTAGATAGATATGCAGCTTAGATAAATATAGACAGACAGACCCATATCTATCCTCACCCCCACCGAGGTACATGTAGGGTAAAACAGTCTCTAAAAAATACACATATAGATGGAGTATTTAGAAAATGATTTTGAATATCAGTTTCACTTTCATTATAGCTTCGATTAAATGAGCTTAGTTATAAATGCTTCTATAGTGAGTATTCCAGAGAACAGCTTCTAAAATTCTAACATTTTTTACCAAAACAAACTGTATTATACATATAAACAAAACCAGAAATTAAGATTTACATCAGATCATTTTTGAGCCTATAAGTAAAATCATTCATCATATCAGGGGCTTTGACATTTCCATCTCTGAGCACAGAGACTGAGCCTTCGACTAATGCTGTAACAAATGAAAGTCTATCATTTCCTTTCCTTTCCTTTCAGTCTGGGTTGGCTTCCTACACTAACCAGGAAGAGGTAAGAGGGTACGATTGAGTAAAAATGCAAAAATGTATAGATATACACCAGTGCTTCTCAACCGGGGCAGTTCTGCTCCCCAGGGACATCTGGCAAGGTCTGGAGACATTTTTAGCTGTCACAACTTGTGAGGAGGGAGGAGTGACTGCCACTGGCATCTAGCGGGTAAGAGGCAGAGATGCTCCCAGGACAGCCCCCCACAATAAAGAATTCTCCAGCCCAAAATGTCACTAACATCTCTGCTGAAAACTCTGATATACACAAATATGACTATACTGCATTTGTGAAAAGTCAATATGCCAAATGTTCAGCATGGTTCTCTCAGCAGGAGTTGAGTGATTTCTATTTCGTTCTTTTCATCTTTCTGCATTTTTGTAACACTACACATCTGCCCTTTACAATCAGGGGAAAAAATCTATTTAGGAATAAACTTTTAAGAGAAGGACAGACTATCTGCTCCCCATCCTGACGGGGCTTTTTCTCCAAGGACTGGTCTCTTTCAGCCTGCTGGCCTTCAGGGAAGGTCCAGTGCATTTTTCCTCTAAAAAAAATCACCTCTCCACCTTGAAGCTGTTATTCATTAGTCCTGGTTAAAATGAATATTCCAAATATCTCAAAACCAGCCCTCTAAATGCTCCACATACGAGGAAGAACACTGAAATGTAAAACTGCACAGCCTCGCCAGTGAAGTTATAGCTACACATCCTGTTTTCTAAACAGCCACAAGAGACAACATAGAATTAAGGGCTGCCACCAACGTGAGAAGTAATGAACATCTTAAAAATTACTGGCACACAATCTGAGTAGTCCCTTACCATTCAAACCACTCCCCCACCCATCCAAAACATGCATTTGGGGTCACTACTGTCGCTGATGAAAAACAGTAGACAACATTATATTTAAATGTGTACATCTGCAGTCAATGAGAAATTCTCCTAAAAGTTAAATCTTAAACACAAAGGCTTTGCAGTACTCTATTGAAGCGGTAAATCTGATGATGCCAGATTCCCAACAAATCATTAGTAATGATTTTTCCACATGCAATCATTACATCACACGGGGGGGGGGGGGGGATACGAAACCTGAAATTCAAGTTCTTAACAAGAGGGTGTATTCTAACACAAATTAAAGGCACTTGGACAAAACCCAAGATTACAATCCTTTAAAGTCACATCTTCATCCCAAAGCTACTTAACGCTAACGGCAAGGACCACTCTCTAACATTTCTGAAATCAATATTCCATCCTCCCGTGGTCCTCAGGCACACAGGACGGCTCACGCAGAGATCAGGCACGGGTCCCTCGCCCACCCCGGACCACTGGCGGCCGAGGGGCCCGCCCTTCCCCTCTGCACCGCCGCCGCCCGCAGCGGCCCTGCTGAGGTGGCCTCGGCTCCCACCTCCTGAACTTGGGGCCGGCGTGACTCACGCCCTGTCACATGGCACGGGAGGAGGCCGGGCAGGCCACCGTGGCCAGGTGTTCAGGCTCGGCCCGACCGTTTATTTGCCTTGCAAAGTGGCCCGAGCGCCGGTGCCGCCGTGGGGGCCGGCGGCCTCCGGGCCTCTCCTCCCTTGCACCCGCGCAGCCGCCCTGTCACCTGCCCGTCCTCACCTGAGTGGGCAGCAGGAGTTCCCCTTCCTCCGCCTGCCACAGCTCCACCACGTTCGGCAAGGGCTCGATCGCTGCACCAACACCAAAAAACACACCGCGTTTTTAATGCACGGAAAAAAAACGCTTCCTGTTTCCCGATTGTCCCCCCGTGCACCCGCCTCACCAAAACAAGCCTCCCTTCCCTTCTAGAAGCGGAGGCCACCCGAGGAGCGAGCCGAAGATCGGAACACAATGGACGGGGTGCGAGCCGGTGGCCCCTCGGACGTGCGGGCTCGGGGGCTCTAGCGCTGGGGGGACGGAGAGGAGAGGCCACCCCGCGGGACCCTGCGCTCCGCATCCCGCAGCAGCTGGGACGGGCGTGTGCGGGACACGGCCCGGGCGGCCAGGGAACAAAGCTGCAGGAAGCCGGGCCGCGGCGGGGCCCCAGCTCGCGCCACACAAAGCGGGGGCTGCGCCCAGGGCGCCCGGGGCCCGCGCACAAAGGCTCCGAGGCGCGCGCGGCTAGCGGTCCGCGCCGCGGTCCCCGAGCCCCGCGACTTCCCAGCTTTCTGTTGGCGGGGGGCGGAGGGTGCCGGAGGGGACGCCGCGGTTAGCAAAGGGTACCAGCCCGGAATTGCAACCGCTTTCCTTCCTCCTTTCCCGTTCCTCCCCTCGCCCTCTTATAGCTTTCAGCAGTTCCCCCAAAAGAAAGGGGGGGCGGGGTGGAGAGGGAAGCCAGCGGAGCGGCGCCAGGCTGACCTTGTCCCTGAGCCCCTCCCGGGCGACAGCAGGGCAGGAGAACCTGGAAGACGCCCAGCAAGAGGTTCACGGCCGCGGCGGTGAGGCAGTAGCAGCCCGGCTGCGGGCGTCGGAGCCCCGCCATGCTGCTGCTCGCACTCCTCTGCGCTGCTCGCCGCGCTTGCCTCTCGCTAGCTGGCGCCCCGGCCTCCTCGCCCCGGGCCCGCCCCCGCGCCGCCTGCCCCGCCCCTCCCCGCGCCGCGTCGCCTCCGCCCCCGCCGCCGCCGCCGCCGCCGCCGCCGCCGCAGCTGCTGCAGGCCAGCCTCGGGCGCGCCGCTTGCTCCGCGCGTGTGCGCCACAGATAGGGAGGGACGGAGCGCGGCGGGGCGCGGGGAACGTGGACAATGCGAAGGCCGCAGCCGCCGCCCCGCCCGGCTCGGAGCACATGGCTGCGGGCCCGCCCCGCGGCGCCCTGCGGCTACCCCCCTACGAGGCTGCGGGGCCCGGGCACGTTCCGCGGGCGTGACAGGGGAGCCGAGAGCTGGCGGGAGGGGCTCCCGGGCCACTATCGCCAAGAACTTTGGGGTGGTTTCCGCTTTGTTTGGGCACGCTGGCCACGATCGGGTTATTACCCACAGGGGCAGGGGCGGCGGTGGGAGGTGGAAATGAGGAGTCGCCCAGCAAGAGGCCCCAGACAGGGTATTAGTGGAAATAATGCAGTGGTTGTCAGGAAAGGCGAGTGCTGTCACATGGCTACTGCCAGTTCTGCAGCGAGGATATCCGGTGGCTGCAAAGTCTGTAATTTAGAATTAAAAAGAGCTCTCCCAAGACGCGAGAGGCTGACCTCAGCGCCGCGTGGCGGTGGTGGGCCCGGCACCCTCTGTGGAGACCGTCCAGTTTGTGACAGGTGGGGAAGCCTCTTCCTAGGGGGTTTAGAGCTTTAAAGACCCTGCACACACTCCTTTCGGATTCCTATTGCAAAATTTAGTCAGCCTCTTCTGAAACCTGGTTGGGGTCAAGGACGTGGTGAGTTGCTGTCTCTGACATTCACGGGGTAATATAAGTGATACTTGGAAATACATTTTTTGATGCCTATAACTAAAAAGTACGTCTAAGATCTGAGATCTCTTTTAAGTTAATATCATGCCTTTGCCAGTGGTATCAGGAGCAAGGTTTTTTCAGGGATCTATTTGCGCGACCTGGAAGTACTGGCAATCTTAAGATATTTTTAATTTGCTGCTTCCAGAGTAGCTTGTATGAAATTCAGAGAATATGAGCCACGTAGAATGAAGAGGGGAAGTGACCGTGGCACACCTGTCTGCTTACATTGATCCTCTATTTAATTGCTTCTGGTGCCTTAGAGTCTAGACAATGGCAAAGCAGTGGTCGAATAGCAGGGCAGATGCGGAGAAGGACTAAATCAATTATGGATCCTCTCTTTCCCAAGGACATAATACAGTACTGTGAACCCAATCTCACACTGTCTGGGCATAACTCTAAACAAGGTTAAATAGCCTAATTGCTTGGCCAGAACTAAACATTTAAGAAGATTAGCACAAATATAAAACCTCGATGTGAAAAAAAAGAAGGGCACTTTGCATTATCCACTCTCCAGTATTCTCTCTGTCCCTTGCCTTTTTTTCTGTGTTGCCTGCCAGCATCTACCTTTCCTTAGCAAGGATCTCCAGTCCCATCCCAACGCGTCCCTTCTTTTTTCTCTTAGTTTCACTTCTCTAGGTTTGCATTTGCCCCTTGGGCTCTGAAGGTCTTTCTTCTACTGTGTTAAGGGGGCCTTCTATGACAAGAATACTTGCCCAGCCCACTTCGGCAGTAACTGCACTTTCAAAGTTTGTTTCTACATGAAAGTTCTCTCATTGGCCTATTTATTTACAATACGTATTTTTAAGTCCACTTATGACCATACTACTTAGAAAGGAAAGCAAGCAAACATCAACAGCAAACATCAACAGCCTAACAGGTTTTATTCAACAGGTTTAATAAACAGACACAACCCAAAACTTTACTAATTTTTAAATTATTTTACTTTTTAGTAAAAGTCTTTCTCACACCAACCAGTATCTCAGAAATCAATGGAAATGGCTTAAAAGATAGAAGAAAATTGCTATGGACCATATATAAACACAGCTCTATTTTATCTTCTACTGAAGCTTCTTAAAGGCCAGCTTAATTTTTCAAGTTGCAGTCTTGTGAACTTTACAAAGTTGGTAATGCTATTTGACTGTTGTTCAAAAAGCCAGAAACATGTATCTGCAGTGCCATGAGGTTGGAGAGGGATACAGGATTACACAGCTGTCTTCTTAGATAAATCTGACCTACTTAGCCTTCTCTGGAGGTATTTTTCATGCTGACTCATGAACAACAGGAGAGTTATGGCCCATTAAGTAGCATCCATGTTTTGAAGTAAATTTGTTCTCCAAAGAAGAGTCTGTGTCATTTGTGCTATATTTCCATTATTCCCCTGTGGATAATAGGTATTCTATTAGAGCTGGAAAAACTTTGGCTATTATATGATAGCCTAACTGCCTCATTTTACAGAAGAAACTGAAGCCCAGAAAGGATGAGAAATATCCAAGTTATAGTGGCAGAGTTATGGAGAAGTATGTATGAAATAATGTTAACTGGAAGAAAATTAATGTAAACATGAATGAACTCAATACGCAAATTATATACAGAAGATTAAAGGGTGGAAGAGACACAGGAGATATTTTACTAGAGTATATCAATTTTAAATTAGATGCGTGTAATTTTTTTTTAAACCACTCCTAAAATCAACTAAATCTATACTTATTTTAAACATGCAAGATATTGACCATGCTTTTGACTTACTTTACCCTTGTTCTTTTTTTCTTAATGAGTACAGATGAAAACCAAGCAAGTTTATAAATGTGAGTTATAGCTCGACACATCCCACGTAAAGTTGACGGGGAAGGGTCAAGCCCAAATCACTTATATCTAATCCAGAGAAGATTCAACACACCAGGTCACAAGGTGGTTGTAAAGATTAAATGAGATACTGTAGGGTAAGCATGCAGGATAGGGGCTCAATAAATGCTAGTAATGGTATTACCCTGTGTTCACATTGTGGGGACGTGCCAGACTATCATGAGTACGGTAAATTTGACACTGATGTTCAGTTACTTGAATTACCTATTCATTGCCATTCACTGTCATCTCTTATCACTCAGACATGCTGGAAATGGGGATGATTAATGAAAATGTACAGGTAACAGCTGTTTTCTAGCTCACCTATTCATACATTTCAGGTCTCACCCCAGTAGAGACAACAAAACTAAGTCTTTTATCAAATCATCACCACCATCATTGCTGGGATGCAAGCCTCATCCTTGCCTGGGAGGAAGTGCCCAGAAGGGATGGTTTTTGAGCTTGGCAGAAACCTAGGGATTATGGTCAGGTACTCTTGAGATGCAAACCTCCCCCTTGACTCAAGAGGACCCTTCTTACTCTTTCTTCCATTTCATCTGATCTCGGGAAGCATCAATTAAGTATTCACACCTTTCTTAAACTACTCTGTTGTGGTTTTTTGTTTGGTTGGGTTTTTGTTTTTGTTTTTGGCCGAGCCATGTGGCATGGGAGATCTTAGTTCCCCGACCAGGGATGGACCCCTTCCCCCCTGCAATGGAAGCACGAAGTCTTAACCACCGGACTGCCTGGGAAGTCCTATTCTGTTGTGTTAATCCATTGTCCTTTTCTGCCGTGGGAACATCAAGCAATTTGAGGGAGCAACAGTATTCATAGTTAAAAATCGTCATCTTTCTCCATGTTTTTTTAAACTCATAAAACTGTACAATAAAAAGGGTAAATTTTACTGAATAAGAGTTAATTAAATTGATTACATTTATTAGATAGCTTTTTAAAAAATTAAAGACAATTTTTAAAGAGAGGCTAGAATGTGATTTACACAGGATGCCTCGAGTGTGGTCCTGCTACATGTTTAATTATGATTAAATGAATGATACATGAGTGAAAAAAAAAATAGTCACCTTCCCAGCCACCTTTGCAACTTGGCATGGCTATTTGGCCGACTTCTGGTCATTGTGATGTAAGCAGACTTCTACTGGCATGGCTTCAAGGAAAGCTACTGTTTTTCTGATGAAGACGAATAGACTCAGCTAGTACAAGAGTTTTGCTCTGTGTTCCTCTTCCTGATGGAATATAGATGTGATGCCCAGAGGTTTGGCAGCCTTCAGACAAGCCTGAGGACACAAACTACCTGCTGAGGATGGTGCACTAGAAAGGCAGAAGTCTTGATCCTAGAGGAATTATAGAATTGCTAGATTGTCTACCTTTTAACATCTTGTTTTGTAAGCAAAAGTAACCCCTTCTTATTGTGGTCAAGTTTTCTGTTACTTCCTGTCAAAAACAATCGCAAGTGAGAGAAAGAAAAAACTTCACCAATACAAAAATGAAAGTGAGCCATAACCATTAACAATAACCAGTCTCAAAGATATTAACAGAATGCTCATATAACAAGAGGAAATAGCAAGTAATACTTGGTTTGTTTTACAAGTGCAAATTAAAAGACCTATCATGTATCATTTTATATCAACTAAATTAGCTAAATGAATAAAAGCAACAAAAGTAAATACTGATTAGAGGGCTGCAGAGAAAGTGTTTAACACTTAGCAATCTAGTTTATTCTCCAGAGGACAGTCTACTCTCCCCAGGGCCATCACTGTAAGTCTGTGTCAATGGAACTCCCGTCAAGTGCAGCAGACAACTCTTTCTACCATCTTCAATCTGTCCCTACCTCCTCAATCTGCTTTGCAGCTGCTTCCTCCTGTGCCCAAACTTTGAAAGTAAGAGGACCCCAGGGCTTGGTCCTGGATATTCTCTCTTTCTCTCCCTCTCTCTCTCTCTCTCTCTCTCTCTCTCTCTCTCTCTCGCTCTCTCGATGAATTCATCCAGCCCCAGTATATTTAAATATTATCTATAAGCCGACGAGTCTCAAGTTTAGAACTTTGGCCCGAACCTAAAGTTCCACACTCATATATCCATCCAACTGCCTGCTTGCCATCCCCACTTGAATGGCTAATAAGCATCTCAGACATAACATGTCCAAACTCTTTATTGTACCCATCCAAACCTGTTAAATCCCCACTCTCCCTAACCTCCAGTCCATGGCAGCACCATCTACCCAGTTGCTCGAGCCAAAAGCCAAGGAGTCATATTTAATTCCTCTTTCCTTTACAGCCTTTAAAACTCTCAGGAAGTCCTGAGGCACGCAGCTCCAGAGTATTTCCCTTACCTCACCTTTCTTTCTCCACCACTACCCCGCTAGCGCCCCATCGCTCACGTAGACTCCTCCAATTGCCCTCTACTGGTCTCTCTGCTTCCACCCTCATCACTTATATGTATGTCGGCTGTGCAATGGCCAAAATGACCTTTTTAACATAGAATTCATATTATGTATTAATATGAAACCCTCCGGTGGTTTCCCATACAATTAGAATACAATCCAAACTCCTATCCTCGTCCTGCAGGGAGCTGCGCGATCTGGCCCTGCTCACCTTTCTGACCTCATCTTCCACAGCTTTCCCCTTGATAACTGCTCTTCAGCCCGGGGGCCTTTGTGTCCACCGAGCTCACCAGGCTTGACCACCCCCCCCCCCCCCCCCCCCCCCCCCGGCCTTTCCCCCTGCCTTTTTCCCCTTCCTGGACCCCCCCCCCGCCCCACCTCAGGACGTTTGCACTTGCTGTTTTCTCTTCCTGGAA
>NW_020837961.1:31667079-31700516 GCF_003676395.1 Aethalodelphis obliquidens | reverse complement strand
CCGCCCCACCTCAGGACGTTTGCACTTGCTGTTTTCTCTTCCTGGAAAGCTCTCTGTCCTGATGAGCACACATCTGGCTCCCTCTCATCACGTACACTGGGCTGCCATGTATGCTCATGCCTGGAGCGCCCGAGAAGCGGGGCCTGAAATCCAGCCCTGATGCACAAGCTGGCCCTGGCTCCAGGCTGCCTACAGTGAGAGGAGCTGCCTTCTGATTCCACAAGGGCACTGACAGGCCAGACCACATGCCCATGACGCTGCATCCTCCCAGAGGGAGCAGCTTTTTCTAATCAAAATATTCTTTCTTTTTTTTAAATTGAAGTATAGTTGATTTACAATGTTGTGTTAATTTCTGCTGTACAGCAAAGTGACTCAGTTATACATATATACACATTTTTTTCATATTCTTTTCCATTATCGTTTACCACAGGATATTGAATATAGTTCCCTGTGCTGTACAGTAGGACCTTGAAGTTTATCCATTCTAAACATAATAGTTTGCATCTTCTAATCCCAAACTCCCACTCCATCCCTCCCCCACCTCCCCTTGCAACCACAAGTCTGTTCTCTGTCTTGTGAGTCTATTTCTGTTCTGTCGTTAAGTTCATTTGTGTCATATTTTAGATTTCACATATAAGTGATATCATATGATATTTGTCTTTCTCTGTCTGACTTACTTCACTTAGTATGTTAATCTCTAGGTTCATCCATGTTGCTGCAAATGGCATTACTTCATTCTTTTTTACTGTTGTGTAGTATTCCATTGTATACATGTACCACATCTTCTTTACCCATTCATCTGTTGATGGACATTTAGTTTGTTTCCATGTCTTGGCTATTGTGAATAGTGCTGCTATGAACATAGGGGTGCATGTATTTTTTTGAATTACAGTTTTGTCTGGATATATACCCAGGAATGGGATTGTTGGATCATATGGTAACTCTATTTTTAGTTTTCTGAGGAAGCTCCATACTGTTTTCCACAGTGGCTGCACCAACAGTGTAGGAAGGTTCCCTTTTCTCCACGCCCTCTCCAGAACAAAGTATTATTTCTTACATCTAAAGAGAAGGGAGAACTGTCACTGGGCACTCACTTTACATTCGTGTCTTATGTAAACCTGGCAAAATCGCAATGGGATTAGCCTTATTGTCCTTATTTTACATGTTAGAAACTGAAGTTGACAGGGTAGATTGTTAATCTGGAGTTAAAATTGGACTCTAATTCTACTGCACCATACTGTCTCCAAAGATAAAAAAGCAAGAACTCACTTGGAAACTTCCATTTTTTCCCCCATGTTTCAATTCTATTTATTTTAGGATGCTTGTAGGAAGGTTAGAAAAGTCTATGAAGGCCCAGCTACAATGATTAAGAATAAGTTACGATTTCACATATAGCTACAAACCATACCCCATCTGTACAATGTCCAGGTGATAAATTAAGGTCAATGTGAAATTCAGTAAAATCTGTCATTTTTCTTTTGAGTCTCCACACTTTCGGACATACAGATCTTGTCCCTTTACTGATTTGTGTACATAGTAGCTTACAGTCTATTTGAGAAAGTTATTTGTGTAAACTTCTAAAATAGTGACTCCATTAACTGATTTGTTTATACTTGCTATTAAAATGTTCTACTTGGGAGTTCAAAATGTAGACCAAAGAGGAGAATTTATTTTTCTCTTCCTTCATTTCTTTCTTTCTTTCTTATTTGTTATTGGAAAAGATATAGAAGTAGATTTCATTCAGAAGGTTGGCAAGAATTGCAATTCTGTAAATTGAGTCAATTTCTTGTTAGATGATCTTGGAAAAACTGCTTTTTTTAAGGTCCCACTTAAGCTATAAAACAAAGCCCAGCCTTAGTCTGGGAAGCAGAAATAGTAAGCACTTTTTCAGCTCCATTTAACATCTAAAGTGATTCCATTGTAATTCAGCTTCCTCTTCTAGAAATAATGATAACCTTCATATATTGCTTATGTCATGTCAAGCCCTATCCTAAGAGCTCTGCTTATATTAAGTCATTTAATCCTTCCAGCAACCATATGGGGTGTAGGTACTATTATTATCCCTAATTTACAGATGGAGAAATTGAGGCACAGATCATAAAGCAATAAGGTGCAGAGCTGAAATTCAAACCCAGGCTGTCTGTCTCTGGAATCCACATTCTTCACCACCAGAGCAATACCGCCTTTACTCTCATGTGAATGGACAGTGATGTAATGGTGATCATTAGAAATGTATAGAAAGCACATGGAAATTGGAAACACTGAATAAAGGCCATTATGGCACCAAGAAAACTAAGAAATTCTCCAAGAGGATGTCAATACTGTACAACCAATTTCTGGTCACTGAATGTGTCATGGTTCCAGAAAAAAATGGCATGCTTGGTATTGGAAATGGGTCTGTCTAGGTGAGGTAACCCTGAATTAAGTCATATGAACTTCTACATATTGCTGTAGGGTCTCCCCAAACTAATATCATCTATCAAGCTCCATAAGTAGATAGGATTCTAATAGTAGCATTTCAACAACACTTATCTGACTTACCCATCTAAACAATCTAACTGAAATTTTGGAAAATGTGTTTCACGACCTTGAACAAGGCACTTCACCTCCCTGGGCCTTTTCTCTTGACTATAAAATGAAGCCATAAAATGATGTGACCTCTAAGGTCCTTTCCATGTCCTGCGTTGAATGATTTTCTGCCCAGACCTGATGGCTTGAGAGCAGGAAGCCTGCATTTTTTTTATTCATCATTTCTTACTATTCCAAAATCCACTGAGTAAAGCAACTTCACAGCTTCCTGAAACTGCGTGCTTTCAGATTACAATCATGTTAAGTTTGGCACTTAAAGTTCAAATAAAAAGCTGCCAGGTCAGCAGCAGGGAGCCAGATGTTATGGTTCTGACGTGATAAGGGGGATTGTTCTTGCCGTTTCTTCGGACCTGTACTGCCAGGCTCCAGCCACTGGCTAAGGATACAGTCAGCAGAATCTAGGGTCCTGTCTGGGGGGCTGGGCAAGTTACCTAACCGCTCTGTGCCTTAGTTTCTCACCTGTAAAATGGAGATAATAATCATCTACCTCATAAGTTGTGGCAGAAAAATGAGGTCATATATATAAACCTGTAGAAGAGTGCCCGGCACATGTTGTTTTGTTGTTGCCGTTTCCTGTATTAAGAAAAACAAAATGAGAACTTGAAGGAGGTCAGCCCGAAGAGTTTGTAGGATCACAGCAGGAGAGAAGCTCAGGTTGATGGCCCAGACGATGCTTCTACCGAGTCAACGTTAATGCCAGGCCCACATGAACAGAATGCCCTCATGTTGTGAAAAGGCTCCACTTCAGTTCTTTTATTTAGACATGTGTTTCAATTCCCAGGCGGGCAAGGCAATATAGGGCTTCCTTATTTTCCCTCCAACTGCAAAATAAAACTGCCCAGCCATTGGGAAAGGAACATCTCGATTAAGATCTGATCTGCATGATCAAACAATACACGCTCACAGGGCACAACGATTCCACATCCTGCTAAACTCAGACCTCCCACACACCTCCCTCGGGAAAGAAGAGGCATACAAGCGATCAGGGGTCTCCACTGCGCGCTAACCCAGTTCGCCGCACCTCGCCACCCTCGCAGTACCCTGACCGCCTGGCAGCGCAGGGGAGCAGCCCTAGAAACCAAGCAGCAGGCAAACAAAAGGCAGGACAAGCAACCTGAGCAAGCCGGCCGGTGCATCCCTAACTGGGGCACAGCTCTGAGGCCAAGGGCAGAATCACACACAGCTGGGGGTGAGCCTCGCGCCGCGGCTGCAGAAGCTGCAGCCAGAGGACTGGAGAGAAAGCCTCCAACATCAGCCGGCGGCTCTTCGGAGACACCTGGCTTCCCAGAAGGTAGTGAGAGGCGCACGACGGAGAAAGCACACCGTCTAAGGCTCGGGAAACAGGTTCAGTCTCAGGGGGCTGTGCCCTTGGTCCCTCCCGCGGCCCTGTTTCCTCTGTGAGCGCTTTAAACCGGGAGCTGCGGGTAAATGACTCGGGGAGTGGAAGGTTGGCGAATTGGTTAAGAGACTTTGGCAATCACCTGTGTGTGAGGAAAGCAGGGTCTAGACTAGAGCAGTACTGGCAGTTTTGCTAAACGGCAATCGAGTTTTTCCCGCCAGTGTGTAGGCAAATTCTTTTGAGCCAGCCCAATAGATTTGAAGAAATGACCCCCTTCCGCTCCCCTTGGAAATTATTTTTGCTCTGTGTTAAAGATCATTCCAGTCCTGAAATTTTTTTTATTGCTAGATCAGCCTCAATTAAAAAGGCAACTTAAGGGGCTTCCCTGGTGGCGCAGTGGTTGAGAGTCTGCCTGCCGATGCAGCGGACGCGGGTTCGTGTCCCGGTCTGGGAAGATCCCACATGCTGCGGAGCGGCTGGGCCCGTGAGCCATGGCCGCTGAGCCTGCGCATCCGGAGCCTGTGCTCCGCAACGGGAGAGGCCACAACAGTGAGAGGCCCGCGTACAGCAAAAAAAAAAAAAAAAAAAAAAGTGCAAATTAAGATAACTCTGCAGTATTATTTAATAATGATTAAATTAATGACAACAAAAACACAAATTATTATGAAACCCAGTGTTGGGAAAGATTCAAAGAAGCCCACTCTTCACAGTGCCAAGGACAGGACAAGTTGGTACTTTTTCTTGAAGGCAACCAAATACAGAATAAAAGCCATAAAAATGATTGTACCTTTTGACACAGTAATATTCTTGGAAATTTATTTTGAGAAAATTATTTTAAATGAAAAATATTTTACAAGATATTTATGCAATGTTATTTGCGATAGCTCCAAACTGGAAACACCCGAAATAAATCCATTAACATGGAAATGGCAACGATAACTATGATAGATTTGGTGAAAAACTACTCAGTACAATGAGAAATATATAAAAGGTTTTTAAAATACTGTACAGAGAAAAAAGTACACAAACGTGAGGCTGGAGCAAAAGGGACTTCTAGGCAATAAAGCCGGGAAAGGGTGGAGGACAGTGTTTCTTCTGGGCAGAACATGGGGACTGTGAAGTGGGAAGGGAGATGCAGCTCCACTTGGAAAGGTGTTAGTGGCAGGATCAACAAGCACATGGCGTGTGGATTGAAACACAAACCAAGCCCTGAAACTGTAGGAGAGGAGGTGTGTGAGGGGTGAAGTTGGTAACCTCAGTGGGCAAGGGGATCAGTGGTCGGTCCTCTCTCTGCCCCTCCAGTGAGCAGATGATCCAAGGCACCTCTGAAGGAGGAAGCCGGTATGCAGGTCAGTGTCTTAGAGGGAGAAGGGATCTGAACAGGAAATGGCTAAGACTGTCCTAGTTGTCAAAGGAAGTTGACGTAATGAAGACAGGACTCTGGGAAAATGTTGCTCAATTATTAAGACCTAACACTTCAAATCACCTCTGAAAAAAAAAGCCGGGGTGGTATCTTAAAACAAACAAGTAAGAGGTCAAGAGGATTACATGGAATAATACGTGCAAAAGCACTGTGCCAACTGAGAAATGCTTGGTAAGTACTTCCTCTGAAGACTAGGGCTTCATTCTAAGGAAGAAGCCTGCAAAGTTAGCCAGTATGTTCTTAGCTCTAATCGTAAATCAATAGATGACTTTATAAGTTCTTACAGTTTTAGTTTTGACCAAGTAGTGGTAAAATCATATGCTTGTATCTTCACCATTTAACCATGTTGACTCTTTTCAAGAGATTCCTGGTGATCTCTAAGCTAGCCATAATTAAATTGATTGAGTGAATTAGAGAAATAATCTAAAACGCCAGATCAACTATGATTGGCTCCATGATGTTCGTATTCTGCGTGTTTTATGTGGACAAATTTTTTTAATTCTTTATTGAGTTTGTTACAATATTGCTTCTGCTTTATGTTTTGTCTTTTTTGGCCACAAGGCACTTGGGATCTTAGCTCCCCAACCAGGGATCGAACCCGCACCCCCTACATTGGAAGGCGAAGTCCTAACCACCGGACCACCAAGGAAGTTCCTATATTCTGAATATTTTAAATCCAACACCACTCATTCATTCATTCATTCATTCATCCAGGTCAATCTGGAGAGAAGTGCTGTGTCTGTGTAAGCAGGGTAAACTATAAGGCAATAGGAAATTACAGAACACTATAGACTTTAGGGAAAGAGAAATACGAAAGCAGGGATACGTTATACAAATTGTCCTTTCTGCTGATCAAAATGAGTAAATAACTTACATCTTTGCAAAGGACAACATTTGATCTTTCTTGCTAAGCTTATCATGCGGCCTCACAACGCCTGCTGAATTACGCTCGCTGCATGCTTGCGCTTACACGCACTTACGTGTTTCCTTAATGTTCAGCTCACCAGGGCCAAGACTCAGCTTCTACTTCTGCCTGAGAGATATCAAGTTTCACTCCTGTTGTTTGAATCTTCTATACCTCCCCCCAACCCACCCACCTTCTGTGCCTTATTAAAATGAACACTTTCTTTTGATTTTCTTCTTGGGACCACTGGGTCTAGGTTTTTTTCCCTACTGTTGTCAAACATCACCTGTGTCTTTAAGCCCAGTGTCTGAAGGGATAGAGCAGCACTTCTAGCTGAAAAAGGCAGTCATCTTGATTTGATACCGGTTTATCCTTGTGATGAAAGTACCGTTTCATTTTTGACGGCCTTAATTTAGCATTTATCCTGGGGGTTGGGTTTTGTGTTGCCTTTACGCACGCGCACACACACACACACACACACAGAGCCTAGTTCTTTTTAGGCACCTCTCCAGCTGTGAGTTTAGCAAGCCTTCCTGCTAATGGGGAGACAGACAGAATTACTGCTCCAAACATTCCCCTGCCACTGATCCAGAACATGTGTTATCATATCACACACTCTAAATTGATTCCGAATCCCTGCCAACAGGGCACAGTCTGCATTCCAAATACCTAAGGCCCTGAGACAGTGAGCTGTAAAACAGAAATAGGCCATGCTTCCTTCTTTAATTTGATGTAAGCATGAGTAAGTTTGCCAAACACATTTGATTTTTAGAATGTTTTTTTTCCTGAAAACATAGAGCAGCCCACAAAATCTCTATACCTTAGTGACAATAGACTTTATCCTGAAAGTCCCCAGCCCCCCAATTCTTAATGTCACTTCCAATCTCTTGGTGAAGGGTGGTTAACAGGAAATAGGGCAAGACTGAGAGGAGCTCACATTTAAGATAATAAAGTGACTCTCATTCAACTGGTGAGAGACGTAAACAGTCTGACTATGATGGTCTCCTGGGAGTAGAGGTCTAGGATTTCAAATGGTATATAAACAGTTGCAGAATCTCTGCAATTACTCTGGAAATGAACTCCTAGCCCAGATGGCAATGTAAGGAATAATCACCTATTTTCAGTCCTGTGCTATCCCGTATGTATGACCTGAGCTACTGTCAATTTATTTCTTGTTCAGAATAATTGTGTAGATTATCGAACAAATATCGCTAAAACTTCTCTTTATTTTTGTGAGTCTTGAGGACTGAAGAGTGGGAGTTGGGAAAAGAAAGAGTAAGTGTCACTAGGAACCTGGCATTGGGAACATCCTGGGGATAAGTAGGGCAGCTGGTTGATCTCAGAAGTTCTGAGTCCCAACTTGGTTACCATGGTCATACCATTCCACCCCATAATTTCACCTGGCAAGGTCTCCATTGTGTCATCACTCCTGAACACTACCCCATCCCACTCTTCTTTGATCCAACTCTTCCTCACTAGATCCTAAGAGATAGCCACACAAGCAGACATAGGTACAGGGAGTTAATACTTTGTGACAAATGGGATAATGCCAGAGGGTGAATTGCCAGGAAAGTACTCAAACTTTATAGAAGTGGGTTCTGCATATTTATGACTTAAATTTCACTGTATATGGAAGAGTGGTAGTATCATGTTGGCATGGCTTGGTTTTCCCCAAATGTATCAGCTAGTGCTAACTAATAAATAAAATCTGACTAGCTGCACAATTACCCCAGCTGATTTTCAGGTTGCCCTGGCATAGTGAAGACATTGCTCTGCTAGCCTTCAGGAGGCCTGGCTTCCAGGACCAGCTTATGGTCCCCCAGCTGAGTGATTTCCACTCACATACTCGAGTTCTTTTTTTTAATTTTTATTTTATATTGGAGTATAGTTGATTTACAATGTTGTGTTAGTTTCAGGTGTACAGCAAAGTGATTCAATTATACATATACATATATCCATTCTTTCAGATTCTTTTCCCATCTAGGTTATTACAGAATATTGAGTAGAGTTCCCTGTACCATACGGTAGGTCCTTGTTGTTTATCTGTATAGTAGTATGTATATGTTAATCTCAAACTCCTAATTTATCCCTCCCCCCACCTTTCCCCTTTGGTAACCATAAGTTTTTTCAAAGTCCATGGGTCTGTTTCTGTTTTGTAAATAAATTCATTTGTATCATTTTTTTTTTAGATTTCGCATATAAGTGACATCACATGATATTTGTATTCCTATGTCTGACTTACTTCATTTAGTATGATAATCTCTAGGTCCATCCATGTTGCTAATCGCTAGGTCCATCCATGTTGCTGCAAATAGTATTATTTCATTCTTTTTTATGGCTGAGTAATATTCCATTGTATATATGTACCACATCTTCTTTATCCATTCCTCTGTCAATGGACATTTAGGTTCCTTCCATGTCTTGTTGAGTGCTCTGGTTCTTTAACAGCAAGATGGTAGTGGGCTGGTTTTGGGCTGGTGTTGCACCCTGAAGCTCTTTCCTAGGTCTGAAGTTCAATGATCCTTTTCCTTACTGGTCTTTTCTTCTCTGAGATTAAAGATTTAACTGTACATTTCTAGATTGATTTGTTTGATATTGCTAATTTCAAACCTTTAAGAAATGAAAACAATAATGTTTGAAGGAGGAGTGTATATTCTCAAAATAAAGGAATTCAAACCTTATTATACAATTTTTTTTATAAAACTGATTTTATTTTTTTTAATTTATTTTATTTATCTTTGGCTGCATTGGTCTTCGTTGTTACACGTGGGCTTTCTCTAGTTGCGATGAGCAGGGGCTACTCTTCGTTGCGGTGTGCAGGCTTCTCATTGCAGTGGCTTCTCTTGTTGTGGAACACGGGCCCTAGACACGTGGGCCTCAGTGGTTGTGGCACACAGGCTCAGTAGTTGTGGTGCACGAGCTCTAGAGCACAGGCTCAGCAGTTGTGGTGCACAGGCTTAGTTTCTCCATGGCTTGTGGGATCTTCCCAGACCAGGGCTAAAACCCATGTCCCCTGCATTGGCAGGTGGATTCTTAACCATTGCGTGACCAGAGCAGCCCTATACAATTTTTTAAAGGTATAATTATGTCTGTTTGGGAGAGGCAATACATAAGATTATAATAGGAAAGAATGACTCACGTCTGTTTAAGTATAATAGGTGTTTTTCATTTCCTGAAAAGTCAAATTATGAACCATTTTATAAAACTAGATTTAAAGTCTATGGCAACAAAAGTGGATTCTTCTTAAGTATCAAGACATAAGTCTACATATTTTAAAATTTATTTATTTATTTTTGGCTGCATTGGGTTTTTGTTGCTGCACGTGGACTCTCTCTAGTTGCGGCAAGCGGCACGTGGGCTCAGTAGTTGTGGCTCGTGGGCTCCAGAGCGCAGGCTCAGCAGTTGTGGCGCACAGGCTTAGTTGCTCCGCGGCATGTGGGGTCTTCCCGGACCAGTGCTCGAACCCGTGTCCCCCGCATTGGCAGGCAGACCCTTAACCACTGCGCACCAGGGAAGTCCAAGTCTACATATTTAAAGTCCCCCTGGAGGAATGTTCTCTTATGTTTATTTCTCTGTATCCTGTTACAACAGATATCATGATCAGCACTTTGCTATAAAAGCCACTGACCATAAGTATTTGAATTCATTGACCTGGGTCCCAACCCAGAATATTGGAACTCTCTGGAAGGAAGGAGATCTGCTTTAGTTGATTGTAAGATGAGAATATTTAAGAGCCATTTGAAAAAGGGCTGGAGAACTTTCTCCTGTGTAACCTGGAACAGGAGCCAGTTGGTGGTGGTGCAGTGGCAGACAGGAACAGACAATTTTCAGTAGGGAGGTCAAGGTGGGCCTCAATAAAAAGATGACATTTTAGCAGGAGTTAACTTTGCAACTAGCTGGAGGAAGAGTATTCCAGACAGAGTATACCCTGTGGCAGGAGTGTGCCTGCGGAAAGCCAGTGTGGCCGGAGCAATGTGAGATGGAACATTTGGAAGATGCGATCAGAGGGCAGAATGTCAGGCAGAGTGAGCACTGCCTCCTGGGCCATTGTCAAGACTTTGAAATGTACTTTTACTTTGCAGAAAGATGGGGAGTCAGGAAAGGCTTTCGGCAGAATGACCTGATCTGATGGACATTTTGGGGGGATCCCTCTGGCGGCAGTGTTGAGAGTAGACTGTCCGAGGGCAGCGATGCAACAACCAGACTAGGGGCTAAACGGGTCACCTAGTCTAGAGATTCTTAGTGACTTGCAGCAGGTGAGAGCAGGGGAGGGACTCAGAGGTAGTGAGATTCCAGATCTGTTTTTTTTTTTTTTTTGCAGCACGCAGGACTCTCACTGTTGTGGCCTCTCCCATTGCAGAGCACAGGCTCCGGACGCGCAGGCTCAGCTGCCATGGCTCACGGGCCCAGCTGCTCCGTGGCATGTGGGATCTTCCTGGACCGGGGCACGAACCTGTGTCCCCTGCATCGGCAGGCAAACTCTCAACCACTGCACCACCAGGGAAGCCCCAGATCTGTTTTAAGAGTCAAGAAGATTTCCTGACTTAGATTGTGAGATGTGAATTTTAAAAACGGAGCCAAGAATGACTCCAAGTGACCCCAAGAGTGGAGTCGCCATCAGCTGAGATGGTGGTAAAAGAAAACTTCCAACTCCTCCACAAATCTGTATTTTTCCTTGCTTTAAAAAACCGTCAGGACGAGGAGAAGATGGCGGAAGAGTAAGACGCGGAGATCACTTTCCTCCCCACACCAGAAATACACCTACACGTGGAACACGTGTTCCTACAGAACACCTACTGAACGCTGGCAGAAGACCTCAGACCTCCCAAAAGGCAAGAAAGTCCCCAGTTACCTGAGTAGGGCAAAAGAAAAAAGAATAAACAGAGACAAAAGGATAGGGACAGGACCTGCACCAGTGGGAGGGAGCTGTGAAGGAGGAAAGGTTTCTACACACTAGGAAGCCCCTTTGCGGGCGGAGACTGCGGGTGGCAGAGGGGGAAAGCTTCGGGCCGCGGAGAAGAGCTCAGCAACAGGGGTGCAGAGGGTAAAGCGGGGAGATTCCCGCACAGAGGATCGGTGCCGACCGGCACTCACCAGCCCGAGAGGCTTGTCTGCTCACCCGCCGGGGCGGGGGGGTGCTGGGAGCTGAGGCTCGGGCTTCAGGGAGAGGTCTGAGCGCAGGGAGAGGACTGGGGTTGGCGGCGTGAACACAGCCAGCAGGGGGTTAGTGCACCACCGCTAGCCGGGAGGGAGTCTGGGGAAAAGTCTGGACCTGCCGAAGAGGCAAGAGACTTTTTCTTCCCTCTTTGTTTCCTGGTGAGCGAGGAGAGGGGATTAAGAGCGCTGCTTAAAGGAGCTCCAGAGAGCGGTGCGAGCCGCAGCTAAAAGCGCGGACCCCAGAGATGGGCATGAGACGCTAAGGCCGCTGCTGCCGCCACCAAGAAGCCTGTGTGCGAGCACAGATCACTATCCACACACCCCTTCCGGGGAGCCTGTGCAGCCCGCCACTGCCAGGGTCCCGGGATCCAGGGACAATTTCCCCAGGAGAACGCACGGCGCGCCTCAGGCTGGTGCAACATCACGCCGGCCTCTGCCGCCGCAGGCTCGCCCCGCACTCCGTGCCCCTCC
The DNA here is from genome assembly GCF_003676395.1 of Aethalodelphis obliquidens. NCBI lineage: Eukaryota > Metazoa > Chordata > Mammalia > Artiodactyla > Delphinidae > Aethalodelphis > Aethalodelphis obliquidens. The sequence continues at coordinate 31,688,633 of NW_020837961.1, read as the reverse complement.
CTCTCCCAGGCCTGCATGAGCCAGAGCCCCCAAAGCAGCTGCTCCTTTAACCCCGTCCTGTCTGAGCGAAGAACAGACGCCCTCCGGAGACCTACACGCAGAGGCGGGGCCAAATCCAAAGCTGAGCCCCTGGGAGCTGTGAGAACAAAGAAGAGAAAGGGAAATCTCTCCCAGCAGCCTCAGAAGCAGCAGATTAAAGCTCCACAATCAACTTGATATACCCTGCATCTGTGGAATACATGAATAGACAACGAATCATCCCAAATTGAGGAGGTGGATTTTGAGAGCAAGGTTTATGATTTTTTCCCCTTTTCCTCTTTTTGTGAGTGTTTATGTGTATGCTTCTGTGGGAGATTTTGTCTGTATAGCTTTGCTTCCAACATTTGTCCTAGGGTTGTATCTGTCCGTTTTTTTTTTCTTAATAATTATTTTTTATTTTAATAACTTTATTTTATCTTACTGTATTTTATTTTATCTTCTTTCTTTCTTTCCTTCCTTCCTTCCTCCCTCCCGTCTTTCTTTCTTTCTTTCTTTTCTTTCTTTCTTTCTTTCTTTCTTTCTTTCTTTCTTTCTTTCTTCTTTTTCTCCCTTTTATTCTGAGCCGTGTGGATGAAAGGCTCTTGGTGCTCCAGCCAGGAGTCAGTGCAGTGCCTCTGAGGTGGGAGAGCCAACTTCAGGACACTGGTCCACAAGAGACCTCCCAGCTCCACATAATATCAAACGGCAAAAATCTCCCAGAGATTTCCATCTCAACACCAGCACCCAGCTTCACTCAACCACCAGCAAGCTACAGTGCTGGACACCCTATGCCAAACAACTAGCAAAACAGGAACACAACCCCACCCATTAGCACAGAGGCTGCCTAAAATCATAATAAGTCCACAGACACACCAAAACACACCACCAGACGTGGACCTGCCCACCAGAAAGACAAGATCCAGCCTCATCCATCAGAACACAGGCACTAGTCCCCTCCACCAGGAAGCCAACACAACCCACTGAACCAAATTTAGCCCCTGGGGACAGACACCAAAAACAATGGGAACTACGAACCTGCAGCCTGCAAAAAGGAGACCCCCAAAAAACAGTAGGATAAGCAAAATGAGAAGACAGAAAAACACACAGCAGATGAAGGAGCAAGATAAAAACCCACCAGACCTAACAAATGAAGAGGAAATAGGCAGTCTACCTGAAAAAGAATTCAGAATAATGATAGCACAGATGATCCAAAATCTTGGAAACAGAATACACAAAATGCAAGAAACATTTAACAAGGACTTAGAAGAACTAAAGATGAAACAAGCAACGATGAACAACACAATAAATGAAATTAAAAATACTCTAGATGGGATCAATAGCAGAATAACTGAGGCAGAAGAACGGATAAGTGACCTGGAAGATAAAATAGTGGAAATAACTACTGCAGAACAGAATAAAGAAAAAAGAATGAAAAGAACTGAGGACAGTCTCAGAGACCCCTGGGACAACATTAAACACACCAACATTCAAATTATAGGGGTTCCAGAAGAAGAAGAGAGAAAGAAAGGGACTGAGAAAATATTTGAAGAGATTATAGTTGAAAACTTTCCTAATATGGGAAAGGAAATATTTAATCAAGTCCAGGAAGCACAGAGAGTCCCATACAGGATAAATTCAAGGAGAAATATGCCAAGACACATATTAATCAAACTGTCAAAAATTAAATACAGGGCTTCCCTGGTGGCACAGTTGTTGAGAGTCTGTCTGCCGATGCAGGAGACACGGGTTCGTGCCCCGGTCTGGGAAGATCCCACATGCCGTGGAGCGGCTAGGCCTGTGAGCCATTGCCGCTGAGCCTGCGCATCCAGAGCCTGTGCTCTGCAATGGGAGAGGTCACAACGGTGAGAGGCCCATGTACCGCAAAAAAAAAAAATTAAATACAAAGAAAACATATTAAAAGCAGCAAGGGAAAAACAACAAATAACACACAAGGGAATCCCCATAAGGTTAACAGCTGATCTTTCAGCAGAAACTCTGCGAGCCAGAAGAGACTGGCAGGACATATTTAAAGTGATGAAGGAGAAAAACCTGCAACCAAGATTACTGTACCCAGCAAGGATCTCATTCCGATTTGATGGAGCAATTAAAGCCTTTACAGACAGGCAAAACCTGAGAGAGTTCAGCACCACCAAACCAGCTTTACAACAAATGCTAAAGGAAATTCTCTAGGCAAGAAACACAAGAGAAGGAAAAGACCTACAGTAACAAACCCAAAACAATTAAGAAAATGGGAATAGGAACATACATATCGATAATTACCTTAAATGTAAATGGATAAATGCTCCCACCAAAAGACACAGATTGGCTGAATGGATACAAAAGCAAGACCCATATATATGCTGTCTACAAGAGACCCACTTCAGACCTAGAGACACATACAGACTAAAAGTAAGGGGATGGAAAAAGATATTCCATGCAAATGGAAACCAAAAGAAAGCTGGAGTAGCAATTCTCATATCAGACAAAATAGGCTTTAAAATAAAGACTATTAGAAGAGACAAAGAAGGACACTACATAACGATCAAGGGATCAATCCAAGAAGAAGATGTAACAATTGTAAATATTTATGCACCCAACATAGCAGCACCTCAATACATAAGGCAAATACTAACAGCCATAAAAGGCGAAATCGACAGTAACACAATCATAGTAGGGGACTTTAACACCCCAATTTCACCCATGGACACATCATCCAAAATGAAAATAAATAAGGAAACACAAGCTTTAAATGATACATTAAACAAGATGGACTTAATTGATATTAATAGGACATTCCATCCAAAAACAACAGAATACACATTTTTCTCAAGTGCTCATGGAACATTCTCCAGGATAGATCATATCTTGGGTCACAAATCAAGCCTTGGTAAACTTAAGAAAATTGAAATTGTATGAAGTATCTTTTCTGACCACAGCACTATGAGACTAGATATCAATTACAGGGAAAGATCTGTAAAATATACAAACACATGTAGGCTAAACAATACACTACTTAATAACGAAGAGATCACTGAAGACATCAAAGAGAAAATTAAAAAATACCTAGAAACAAATGACAATGGAGACACGACGACCCCAAACCTATGGGATGCAGCAAAAGCAGGTCTAAGAGGGATGTTTATAGCAATAAAATTCTACCTTAAGAAAGAGGGAACATCTTGAATAAACAACCTAACCTTGCACCTAAAGCAATTAGAGAACAAAGACCAAAAAACCCAAAGTTAGCAGAAGGAAAGAAATCATAAAAATCAAATCAGAAATAAATGAAAAAGAAATGAAGGAAACGATAGCAAAGATAAATAAAACTAAACGCTGGTTCTTTGAGAAGATAAACAAAATAAATAAACCATTAGCCAGAGTCATCAAGAAAAAAAGGGAGAAGACTCAAATCAATAGAATTAGAAATGAAAAAGGAGAAGTAACAACTGACACTGCAGAAATACAAGAGATCATGAGAGATTACTACAAGCAACTCTATGCCAATAAAATGGACAACCTGGAAGAAATGGACAAATTCTTAGAAATGCACAACCTGCTGAGACTGAATCAGGAAGAAATAGAAAATATGAACAGACCAATCACAAGCACTGAAATTGAAACTGTGATTAAAAATCTTCCAACAAACAAAAGCCCAGGACCAGATGGCTTCACAGGCGAATTCTATCAAACATTTAGAGAAGAGCTAACACCTATCCTTCTCAAACTCTTCCAAAATATAGCAGAAGGAGGAACATTCCCAAACTCATTCTATGAGGCCACCATCACCCTGATACCAAAACGAGACAAGGAAGTCACAAAGAAAGAAAACTACAGGCCAATATCACATATGGACATAGATGCAAAAATCCTCAACAAAATACTAGCAAACAGAATCCAAAAGCACATTAAAAGGATCATACACCATCATCAAGTGGGATTTATTCCAGGAATGCAAGGATTCTTCAATATACGCAAATCAATCAACATGATACACCATATTAACAAGTTGAAGGAGAAAAACCATATGGTCATCTCAATAGATCCAGAGAAAGCTTTTCACAAAATTCAACACCCATTTATGATAAAAACCCTGCAGAAAGTAGGCATAGAGGGAACTTTCCTCAACATAATGAAGGCCATATATGACAAACCCACAGCCAACATCGTCCTCAATGGTGAAAAACTGAAAGCATTTCCACCAAGATCAGGAACAAGACAAGGTTGCCCACTCTCACCACTCTTATTCAACATAGTTTTGATCAGAGAAGAAAAGGAAATAAAAGGAATCCAAATTGGAAAAGAAGTAGTAAAGCTGTCACTATTTGCAGATGACATGATACTATACACAGAGAATCCTAAAGATGCTACCAGCGAACTACTAGATCTAATCAATGAATTTGGTAAAGTAGCAGGATACAAAATTAATGCACAGAAATCACTGGCATTCTTATGCACTAATGATGAAAAATCTGAAAGTGAAATCAAGAAAACACTCCCATTTACTATTGCAACGAAAAGAATAAAATATCTAGGAATAAACCTACCTAAGGAGACAAAAGACCTGTATGCAGAAAATTATAAGACACTGATGAAAGAAATTAAAGATGATACAAACAGATGGAGAGATATACCATGTTCTTGGATTGGAAGAATCAATATTGTGAAAATGACTCTACTACCCAAAGCAATCTACAGATTCAATGCAGTCCCTATGAAACTACCACTGGCATTTTTCACAGAACTAGAAAAAAAAATTCACAATTTGTATGGAAACACAAAAGACCCCGAATAGCCAAAGCAATCTTTAGAACAAAAAACGGAGCTGGAGGAATCAGGCTCCCTGACTTCAGACTACACTACAAAGCTACAGTACTCAAGACAGTATGGTACTGGCACAAAAACAGAAAGATAGATCAATGGAACAGGATAGAAAGCCCAGAGATAAACCCACGCACATATGGTCACCTTATCTTTGATAAAGGAGGCAAGAATATGCAATGGAGAAAAAACAGCCTGTTCAGTAAGTGGTGCTGGGAAAACTGGACAGCTACATGTAAAAGAATGAAATTAGAACACTCCCTAACACCGTACACAAAAATAAGCTCAAAATGGATTAAAGACCTAAATGTAAGGCCAGAAACTATCAAACTCTTAGAGGAAAACATAGGCAGAAAACTCTATGACATAAATCACAGCAAGATCCTTTTTGACCCACCTCCTAGAGAAATGGAAATAAAAACAAAAATAAACAAATGGGACCTAATGAAACTTCAAAGCTTTGGCACAGCAAAGGAAATCATAAACAATACCAAAAGACAACCCTCAGAATGGGAGAAAATATTTGCAAATGAAGCAACTGACAAAGGATTAATCTCCAAAATTTATAAGCAGCTCATGCAGCTCAATAACAAATAAACAAACAACCCAATCCAAAAATGGGCAGAAGACCCAAATAGACATTTCTCCAAAGAAGATATACTGACTGCCAACAAACACATGAAAGAATGCTCAACATCATTAATCATTAGAGAAATGCAAATCAAAACTACAATGAGATATCATCTCACACCGGTCAGAATAGCCATCATCAAAAAATCTAGAAACAATAAATGCTGGAGAGGGCGTGGAGAAAAGGGAACCCTCTTGCACTGTTGGTGGGAATGTAAATTGATAAGGCCACTGTGGAGAACAGTATGGAGGTTCCTTAAAAAACTACAAATAGAACTACCATGTGATCCAGCAATCCCACTACTGGGCATATACCCTGAGAAAACCATAATTCAAAAAGAGTCATGTACCAAAATGTTCATTGCAGCTCTATTTACAATAGCCAGAAGATGGAAACAACCTAAGTGTCCATCATCGGATGAATGGATAAAGAAGATGTGGCACATATATACAATGGAATATTACTCAGCCATAAAAAGAAAATGAAATTTAGCTATTTGTAATGAGGTGGATAGACCTAGAGTCTGTCATACAGAGTGAAGTAAGTCAGAAAAAAAAAGACAAATACCGTATGCTAACACATATATATGGAATTTAAGAAAAAAAATGTCATGAAGAACCTAGGGGTAAGACAGGAATAAAGACAGACCTACTAGAGAATGGACTTGAGGATATGGGGAGGGGGAAGGGTAAACTGTGACAAAGTGAGAGAGTGGCATGGACATATATACACTTCCAAACATAAAATAGATAGCTAGTGGGAAGCAGCCGCATAGCACAGGGAGATCAGCTCGGTGCTTTGTGACCACCTAGAGGGGTGGGATAGGGAGTGTGGGAGGGAGGGAGATGCAAGAGGGAAGAGATATGGGAACATATGTATATGTATAACTGATTCACTTTGTTATAAAGCAGAAACTAACACACCATTGTAAAGCAATTATACTCCAAGAAAGATGTAAAAATAAAATTAAAAATAAATAAATAAAAAACGTCAGTTTGCTAAAATAACCGCTGTGTCATCCCAATTATCACTCCAGTTTATACCCAATCTTGTTCTTTTGCTCACACCATTCTTCCTGCCTGGGATAATCCCCCCTCTTCCCATCACTAAAAGGCTGGTTCAAGTCCCACATCCTGGAGTAAGCCTACCCTGACCACATCCCCAGCACAATACTTCTGCTGTTGTCTTCAATGTCCTCTCTGTAATGATTTATTTTAATCCAATAATACGATTTATGGGATCACTGCTGAGTTTTTTCCCTCAATAGCTACTTTCCCTTAAGTTTTTACAGTCTTCCACTTCTTTTTTTCCGGTTTTATTGAGGTACTGACATGAACTATAGCATTAGTTTTAGACGCGCTGCATAATGATTTCATATGTGGGTACATTGTGGAATGATCGCCACAATAAGTTTAGCTAACATCCATCACCTCACATAGTTACAGTTTTTCTTTTCTTGTGATGAGAAGCCTTAAGATCTGTTTTCGTAGCAACTTTCACATATTCAATGCAGTATTGTTAACTCTAGTCACCATGCTGTACATGACACCCCCAAGACATATTCATTTTATGCCTGGAAGTTGCTGCCTTCTGACCCTCTTCATCCACTTCTCCCACGGCCCCACCTGCCGCCTCTGGCAGCCACCGATTTTCCGCTGTCCATTCTTCAGCTTCTAATTCTCTTACTCACCTTTCTCACTGAGAATTCACTCAACAGTGACTGCCCCAATCTGAATACCATGCACTTTATCAGTGGTCGTGTTCCAGGCCTGGGCTGTGCCTTCAAGCCCGACGGCGGCGTTCGTCCAGCCTGGGGGTCCCCTCCTTTGGTCTCACCATCACAACATCTTCAGATGTTTCAAGACAGTTAACAATGAAAGCCCTGCTAAGCTGGTGCTCTGGCCCCCAGCCGGGGGCTTGGAGCGCAGACGTCTCCAGGGCTGTTTCTTGCCTTCCTAATCCCTCACGGCGCTCAACTCCCGGAGAAGCACCCAGACTCGGAAAGCGCCAGCTCACCTGTCACAGGACCAGAAGTTAAAGAACTTCTGGGAAAAAATGTTGGTGTCATTTCCACTTGTCCTCTTGTGTAGATATTTGTATAGCAGGGAGAAGGGCAGTGAACTTTAAAAGGGGGAAGGGAATCCTCCTTTTCCCAGGCTCAGTGTTTCTCTTCTCCCTCCAAGTGAAGCTTCTGGGCTTCTCATCCAGCCCCATGATTCCAACTCCCACACCCTGAACTGTGTCTTTGTCCCCAACTTCTCTTCTGGGCACCATGTTACTGACCACAAACCCACGGTTCTCCCTGGAAATGTATAGGCTTCTCAAACTCCAAGAATTCAGAATCGAATGAATAATCTCTTCTTCCCCTGCCTGCTTCTCTTCTTCCATTTCCTCTCTTGGTTTCTTGCTCAAGGTCAAACTAATGATGTCACCTTCAACTCTTTCTATTCTCTTAATACTAGTAAGTGCTACTCTGAATTTTCTCATAAATGTCTGGCCCTCTACTCCACTCACAAATGAACCGCTGGGTGTTAGCTCAAACATCCCTTTACTGCAGTTCGTCTTGATGTTGCTGCCAGGGACCCCTCTAAAACACAGATTTGATGATCGTCCTGCCTTAAAACTTTGGATGGTTTCCTCTTGCTTACGGAATACAGTCCACGTTCTTAGCAGAGCCTGTGAGGCCGTCCTCTCTGACCTCTGGCCCCCCCTCCAGCACTTCTTTACTGCCACCCCTCCCCCAGTCACCCCCCACTCCAGGAGTGAACTGACTGCATTTCCTAAAAGGCTCACTGAATTTCCCACCTCTGCTATTGCTATGCTATGCTCTCTCCACACAGAGTAGCTGACCCCTTTCTTCCCTTTGCATTTCTACTCATCTTTCAATACAAAAAGATGTTGATGTATTCATTCAAATATAATTATAGCAGTCACCACCCTGTGCCAAGTAGGGCAGGAAGCTACCTTAAAATCGGTAACAGTCACCCCCGCCCTCAAGTAGCAGCAGAGTTTTTGAGCCAGATGGATGGACAGTGGATTTTGTAACTACACGAGATGGTCAGTGTTGTTGGCCCGGTCCTTGTCGCCTGGGGGTACCTCCTCCACTCTCGCAGGAGGGCTGGCGACCCTTTTACCTATAGAGGTAGGGCTGCTCACCCTCTCTTCTGCATTTCCCTCAAGTAAACTTGATCACCCTTTTCTGATCTTACGTGTCTTTGTACCCCTGGTACATCTTCTGCACGTGTTTCAGAACCAGGTGGCAGTGTCCTCACGAATACTGACCAGAGCCACCTGTGTCTTCCACTGGACCCAATCTGAATGGCAGCGAGCACCAGGGGCAGCAGCAGTAAACATCACCTCCTAAAGTCCTCATCTAGATCTAGAATAAACATCATTTCTCTAGCAAACTTCCTAAAACTTTGTTTTCTAACGCATTTTTATCATGCTTTTCCCCCACAGAACCTACAGCGGCTTCCCACGGCTGATAACGGGACTATAACTGGGATACCAAGTCACTGATTCCTCTGTTTCCACCCTGATGTTGGGGAGAGGAGAATGTTGCCCAGAACTGGCACAGAGGGGCCCTGATCCATCCCATCCATTATATTCACTGAGGTTAATGAGACCCTCTTCTGAGACACAAGTGTGTCTATCTGTTGTTCAGACTTAGAACACAGTATTTCAACCAAGTAATTTCAAACATGTATTGACTGTTAAGCGCTTGGTGACCATGGCTTACACATGCATATGACCAGGTGGTCAGATGGTTTTCCAGTTCTGAGGAATTGGAACCTTTACTTGAAGGGCACTTTTAAAAGGGATAGTTTTAAGACAAAGTGTAGTTTGAAGAAGATAGACTTGTTCTGGGTGTGGCTGTGTTGGTGTGTAGGGCCAGGGCACTCAGAGGACACTAAACAATTAGGATTATGCCCATGAAGGGTGACAGGCAGGGAAAATTCAGGGAAAAGAGAATTCATTCATTCATTCGTTAATTTTTGTTTAGAATTTTGATGATATACCTTCTTTGCAAACCATTTGCAAATCGTTTGGGGTGGTCACAGCCTGGACGATATGGCCAAATTCAAACCCACTCAGACCTTCATCTTCCCCACTTGAACCACATCCTCAGCTTAAGTCACAAGTTACTCTCACTCTAACTGGCTGTGCCTGCCCCTGCTTCCACTTTTGGATTATTCTGCTTACCAGGGGCTAGAATATTACCTAAGACCTACCCATCCCTCATTCATTTATTCAGTCAACAAATATTCACCGAGGCTCCACGTTTATGGGACGATGCTGGGAGGGGCCACGAGCACCGGTGAGCACCAAGCTGGTCTCCACACCAAACCTGTTCTTATTTGGGTGCTTTTTCCTCCATTAAGGCTTCATTCATAGTTTAGCCAATATTATCTGAACAAAAGAGCAAGTCACACACCTGCCATGAGGTATGACGACAGCTCAGGATATCCGAAATCCAGTCTGCTCTGGAAAGTGTAATTAACATCCTCCTTTCTGTCCACACTGCTGTACTGTCTGTGCTGTAAGGAACTAAGGAAAGAAACGGTTTTCTTACTCTGGACTGGAGTTTTGGATGAGACTAGATCCTGGTGGCAAAGGGATAGTGGGGATGAGAGTGAGAAAGACCACAGCCCCCCTGGAACACTAGCTGCTTCTCACTCTCGTGATGCTAGTCAAGAAAGCTACTCTGGGGAACTCTTGTTAGGTTTTGTTTTGTTCTGTTTTATTTTAAATAGAGTTCATAGACACTACTACCAGATTTCAAAACTCTAGTGGTATAAATAACTTTGGACATGGTTCAGAGAAGACCCTCGGTGAGAACCACCAGGACTAAAGTGTGGGCAAAGGTGTCTATTAATAGACAAAGAAATGGAAATCGCTTAGCTTGGGGGACAGCAGGTTTACAATAAACTTAATCGTGATCTTTAGTGGATAAAAGACCACAGAAGAGCAATGGACCTGTAGAAAAAAGACAGTCTTCCAGCTACTCCATTTTAGAATCTCTGTTTTTAAAAACGGGTGAGAGAAGTACACATAATTTTGTTATAGTGAGGTTGAAAAATGAAGGGTACCTGAACACTATGTGCAGGGTGTGGTTTATACAAAAAGTAGGAAGGAGCCTCTGCATTCAGAGTGCTAAAGGATTTTTAAAATAGGCATCAAATGTACTTAATGCCACTGAGCTGTACACCTAAAAATGGTCAAAATGGTAAATTTTACGTTACATATATCTTAAACACACACACACACAAACATCCATGAAATAAGGCTAGAGCTAACACCTTCCCAATTGCTAAATAATGTCACTTTTAGAAAAATTATTTCACAGCACCCAAAATACACCAACTCCCGTATTTTTCTAAAACTCCTATAATAGCCTCAGTTTTCCTGCAAAAGCAAAGGATTCTTAAAAGGAGAAATGCAAACTGTTAGCACATAGCCTTCTGACTTGAATCCAGACGCAGAGCGATTGGATGTAGTGGAAGGTCAAAGCATTGTCTCCTAGACCACCTCTGTGCAGAATTTCAGTCAAGGCTGGGGAACAGTATACCCGGGTGGCTGGCTGGCTGGGTGGGACAATATTTTTTACACCAGGCCAAAATGTCTAAGAACGGAGTGGAGAAGTATGAATTCTTGGGCTTCTTCATTCTTGAATTTTCTCCTTCCAGATCCTCCTTCCTCCGCTCCTGAAATTAGAACTTCTTTCCATTTTGTTCGTGGAACAATCAGTGGTCTAACTTGTAAACTGAAACTACAGGGGCTACACAGTTTCCTCTCCCAACTGTCTTGACAGGAAGAACACTGGCTTTCTTGTCCAGCTTGAAAATACAGGCCTTTTCTAGTTTCAATCTTCCAGTAAATAATTTTACATTAAAACAGCTCAGAATGACTTGTAAGAAACACGAACGTGTTCCCGCAAAAGAAAATCTTTTCAAATCTATCTAAATATATATTATATATATATATCTAATATATATTAATATATTTTAGATATATCTATATCTAAAAATCTTCAAATGGTCTAAAAACTCTAGTGTCTCCCATCCCCCTTTTGTAGTGCCTTTGAGTTATTTCCATGGGGACCATGTCTGTGCATCGGCTGTTGTAAACGCTCCTGTTTTCCTAGGCCCCTGCTCCGGGTGTGAAGAGATGGGCCAGGGGTTACTGACAGGCCCTGGTACCGTGCTTAACAACACAGACTTCAGAGACTACTGAGTTTGGGAGATTATTTTCAGGGCCAGCTGTCATTTCAAAGCAAAAGGTGAGATTCAGTGTGCCTTCCTATCTGCCATTACCACAGGTGCCCTGCAGTGACTTAAAGAAAAAGGACTTTTTGATTTTGGGGGAATAAGGTCAAAAGCCACCCCCAAAGCCATTTTTGAGCTGATAAGGGGAGTCTTATTTCAGTAAAAGGCACAGAGTTTTGAAATTAAGGTTAGCGCTGAGAGGAGGAAAGTTATGAATTTCTTTAATTCACTTGATCTAAAAACCAGAACACAGCTCAGAACTCAGTGTCCAAAATTTGGATCCAGGAAAGGTATTCCTTTGTCAGGAATTCTACTTGAAAGAGCAGAGGCATGCCTCTTCCTTTTTTTTTTTTTTTTTTCCCCATATTTTTCCCACCAAAAAACTTTTTGGGGGGGGGGCTCAGGGGTCAGGGAGAGAAGGAGGGGGCAGGAATCAAGAGGACTGAGGGTTAACTCTGTCCTCAGTCTCATCCACTAATGGATGGTCTCTTGTTTGTGAGATTAAAAAGAACCCATCCCAGGAACTAAGAGGCCTTTGAACAAGGCCCTTGAAGTCCAGCCCCAGCCTCTTCTGCAACCAAATAAATGCTAAAAAATGTATTTGCTGCTGTAGCAGTTTTTAAAAAGTGATATGGATATATACACATTTTTCTTTTTAAGAAAAAGCAGACTCTGCATCATGCCTCCCACTTAAAAAGTATAGGCCCATTCATCTTTAACATGGAAGGCACGCTGCAACCTGGATGTACAGTATGCTGAATTAAACAAGCCAGTCACAAAAGAGCACTGATTCCATTTACGTGAAGGACATAGAAGAGTCAATTCCTAGACACAGGGAGTAGAATCGTGTGGTTGTCAGGGGCTGGGGGAGGGGGAATGGGAGTTATTGTTTAATAGGTACAGAGTCTCAGCTTGGGAAGATGAAAAAACTCTGGAAATGATGGTGATGGTTGCACAACAATGTGAATGTACTTAATAGTACAGAACTGTACACTTAAAAATGGTTAAAATGGTAAATTTGATGTTATGTATAATTTACCACAATGTAAAACATTTTTTTTTAAGTGTAGGCCCTCATCTGGTGACAGTTCTCTTTTCTAGATATTTTAACCTGGTGTAATCCATGTCTGGTTCCCAAAATATACTGCAAGACTCATAAATTTGGTTTGTCTCTTAGTAAATATCTTTTTTAAAAGTTTGTATATTTGAAAGTTGCCAAGAGAGTACATCTTACAAGTTCTCACCACAAGAAAAACAATTTGTAACCATGTGAGGTGACCGAAGTTAACTAGTCTTATTGTGGCGATCAATTCAGAATATATACAAATATCAAATCATTGTGTTGTACACCTTAAACTTATACAACGTTATAGATCAATAAAACTGGAAAAAAGGTTTGCTTGTTAAATTCTTGTGATGTATTTAAGGAGTCTGTTAATTAAGTTTAAACATAGTATATGAATAAAGAAATATTACATTAATATTGTATTAAAAACTCATAAGATCTGAGTGATTCACGCTCATAAATTTGGTTTAGCTCCTAGGAAATGTCTTCTGAATCGCAACTGGGAACGTAACAATGACTCAAATCACACCCGCCGTCTGCCAGCTGCCTGCCCCCGATGGAGGTGCACAGCTTATTTCTACAATTAGCCTTGAGCAAGAGTTGATTAAATGTTTGATACAATAACTTCTTGGAGGACGATGCTTTCCTCCTACTCTCCCACCCTCTTTCCCTCCTTCCTTCCCTCATGAACACCACATAAAAGTTTGTAATTTTTTTTTCCTTCTTTTTAAAGTATTAGCATCAAAGTTGGATGAGAACTTCATTCCTTTCTGAATGCAAACTGCCCACGTTCCAGTCCAGAAATATCTCTGATCTCTCTCCAACCTAGGCAGTGACCTTTTAAAGAGCTGGCGTCTCATCCATCACCAAATCAGGGTCTAAGGTGCAAAGGACACTTCCTGTGTGTCTTTCCCCCTGTGTGGTTGTTTCTTAGGGGGACGTGGGCGGGGTAGCGCGCTGAGAAATGAAGCCCTCTTGTCCCCTAGTTCCTCTTTCTGTTTCTGCAGTTTTCACTTCCCCTCCTATCAGAAACCCCCCTGTGGCTGTAACGCTTTCTCCCCTCCTTTCCCTGTCATTTCTTTTGCGTGTCTTCCTTGACACCTCTTCCGGGCTGGTCCCCATCACCCTGCTACTGCTACTTTCTCTGTCTTCACATCTTGATTTCCATTTCCCCCAAGGTATTGGCAGACGGTTTCAATACTTTCAAGAGTACCCTTCACACTTGCAATCCCAGTTGGCCTTTCCTGGCGCTTTTTCACACTGCAGACATTGGGTGAAGGAGCAGGGGCTGCCGTCTGACTGCTGTCACTTGCCAGCTACCACCAGCCATCTGGGGTGAAAGGGAGAGAACTTGTGTGTAGTTTCCTGATGCTCCCTGGTGAGTCAGAGAGAGATTTTTGGGAAGCCTTTACCTCCCACTCTTTCTTGGAGCTACAGGTCCCCACTTCACCGCAATGGTGTCTTTTGGAAAAATAGAAATGAAATAATGTTGTATTGAGTAAGCTGCCTCTGAAGCCTAAAATCTCATCAGGGCCTTTGCTGCCTGTCAAAAATTCCAGTCCTGGGCTTCCCTGGTGCGCAGTGGTTGAGGGTCCGCCTGCCGATGCAGGGGACATGGGTTCGTGCCCCGGTCCGGGAAGATCCCACATGCCGCGGAGCAACTAAGCCCGTGTGCCACAACTACTGAGCCTGTGCTCTAGAGCCCGCGCGCCACAACTACTGAGTCTGCGCGCCTAGAGCCGGTGCTCCGCAACAGGAGAAGCCACCGCAATTAAAAGCCCGCGCACCACAACAAAGACCCAACGCAGCCAAAAATAAATAAATAAACAAATAAATTAAAAAACAAACAACTTACATCTGCTAACCCCAGCCAAGGATTTTTAGGTCTCTGATTGAAGAACACCCTTCTCTCTAAAGTAGTTGTCTAGTCTTTATATAAACATGTGTTTGTAGAGTAAAAAGTTGCACTTCTTGAAAACTAGTTCACGAGTTATTCAAACCCTTTTTCTTGGAGAAAATTAGGAAGGCATTTCTAAGTTTATGTGTAATATTCCTCCTATATTATAGGACCACCGAACAGGCCCACACCTCTGGCTTGCCCACTGATTTTTATAACTAAGAAAGTGAAAAGTAATTACAAACATCCAACAGGGTATAGGAGATCTATTTTCACTCAGTGTGCATCCTGGAGAATCATCCTGCTTCCATCCTAAATATCATTCCAAACTCGGCATCATTCAGCAGACTTTTAATTATGGCCCAGGGCTGTGGCCACGACAGCGTTTCCCATTTCATTTATTGATTTATTCAGTTTCCATACAAGTAGCTACTTCAGCAGCACTTTGAAATAATTTTGTTTTCAAGATATTAATGGACATTCGTATATGAACCTACAGTTTACAGAACGCTCTACATCCATTACCTTTTGACTCCCTCCTAATCACTATAAGTAGTTGTGGTTTGTGAAAGGACTTTTAAAATAGTATCTGCAGCTGACATTTGCCTACAGATAAGTACTGAGGCAAGGGCTTACTTAATGAGGGGATTCCCAGGCAGTTCTCTGGGGATGTGCAGAAGATGCCATATTAGAATAGCCATAACTCCTCCCATTTTTGTTATTTTTGTGGAAATCTGTGAATAGCATTATCTTGAGTGTACTACATCCTGAAATACTCAAGTGGTTCTGAAAATGTACTAAGAAAAAGGTTATAAAGTGGATCAGTGGGAAAAAGGAAGAGGTTTAATTTATATATATATATATATAATTTTTACATGTAATTTATATATCACAATCAAAATTACAAATAATAAAAGTATTCCTGTAAATTTTACAACCCAGAAGGTATTCAGTACCTGAGAGAGAATGAGAGAGAGAGCAAGAAAGCGAAAGGTGGGACCTTAGAAATCTTGGCTTTCTAAGATTTCTAAATCTTGGAACTTCCTTCCCTTAGAGACATAAAAGGTGAGAACAGAAAACGTGAGGGCTAGAGGTAATCCTTCTCATAAAAATAAACATTCACACACACCACACACACACACACACACACACACACACACACACACACACTGCTTAAAACAGCTAGAAAGATTCTTCATTTCTTTTTTTCCTCCAAAATGTAAATGGCAGACTTTTTTATTCAACTATATTTCAAGGGTAAGTTGACACTGGACGCCCCTGGTGGCGCAGTGGTTAAGAACCTGCCTGCCAAGGCAGGGGACACGGGTTCCATTCCTGGTCCGGGAAGATCCCACATGCCTCGGAGCAACTAAGCCTGTGTGCCACAACTACTGAGCCCACATGCCTAGAGCCCGTGCTCCGCAAAAAGAGAAGCCACTGCAATGAGAAACCCATGCACTGCAACAAAGAGTAGCCCCCACTCGCTGCCACTAGAGAAAGCCCATGCACAGCAATGAAGACCCAATGCAGCCAAAAATAAATTAATTGATTTTTTAAAAAAGGGTAAGTTGACACCATCATCTGAGAAGTTACTCCAGCCAGAAACTGGGCGTCACCTTTAACATCGCCTCCATCCCACCCCCACCCATCCCAGCCAACCAGCCATTCAGCCTTTTCCATTCGACTCGTGAAATACGTTTAAGGTCTGTCGACTTCTCTCCCTCCTCGTCCTAATCCAAGCCTCCACCACTTCTGACCCGGATTCTCACAGAACCCGTCTCCCCGCTGCCAGTCCCTCCGTCGACACTGCACACCAGGAGCCGCCAGACAGACCTGCCATTGCAGAGTGAACGGCAGGAGGAAAAGCTTAGAACTTCAATTTATCTCATCCTTTAAAACGACTATTCTGTATTTTATAATACACATAACATGATGTGTATACAAACGTGCTTGTATTGGCATGCGGAATTTAAATGTTTTATTGATAGAGGTACACTACTTAAAAAGTTTGGTGGGCATTACTCTATACAGCAGTCAGAGTGATTTTTAAAAATACATATCTGGTCATGTTAATTCTTTAGCTTAAACCATTCAATGGCTTCCCATCATCCGCAGAGTCCAAAATCTGTGACAGTTCCTGCAAACCCTGAAGGACGTGTCTACATCTCTGGTCGCCCTGCAACCTCCTCCCTTTCCCGGGCGTGGGGCTCTGTCCCCCTGACTCTCTGCTCCTCCTCTGAAGCCACGTTTTTCCCCGCAGGAAACCACACACGCCCTTCCCTCGGCCTCCATGAAGCTTTAGGTCTCGGGTTTAATGTTGTTTTCTTCCCCGACACCCCCTGCCCCGCATACCATCTCTCTCCAATCCAAATGTCCCTGGGTTCAGATCTCCTAGCGCCCTGCATTTTCCACCACGGGACTTGACAGAGCTGCTATTATACATGTATAGTTTCTGTTCAATGTCTTCCACACTAGGCCATAATCTTCAGGAGAACATGTTTGCTACTGTAACTGCTGGTACCTAATAAGCACAATAAATGTTTGTTGAACAAAGAATGAATTCAAGTACCGATTCCCACCCACACACTTACTTCCAAAAGTTAGGGAGCCTCAGAGGACTGTCAGAGCATCGTCTCAGGGAATCTCTGGCCTTTCCAGGGTTCACCTGCCCCGCTCCAGAACACCTGAAGACTGGGCCCTGATGAGCCATCTGTTGGTCTACGAGGACTTTTGAGAGGCCCGTGAACAATCCCTCCCCAGCACTGTCTGAAAAGCTTTATCACAGCACTTAGTGATGTGTAACCACCTCTTTCCGCTTCTGCTTCTACACCAAGACTGATTGTCTTCAGGACTTGGAGCTTCTCATTCATCTTTGGGAGTAAAAAGGAGGCATTTCACAAGTGACTGGAGATTTCTGGTGTCCCAAGTTCTTTTGTAAAAAAAAAAAAGTTTCAGCTTGTTTAATTTCCAGAATTCGCAAAAAGTTCAAGCTATCCCTTAGAACAAGGCAACTGTACTGGGTGGATATCTTTATTTTTTATTTTATTTTTTTGCAGTACGCGGGCCTCTCACTGTTGTGGCCTCTCCCGTTGCGGAGCACAGGCTCCGGACGCGCAGGCTCAGCGACCATGGCTCACGGACACAGCCGCTCTGTGGCATGTGGGATCCTCCCAGACCAGGGCACGAACCCATGTCCCCTGCATCGGCAGGCGGACTCTCAACCACTGCGCCACCAGGGAAGCCCGGGCATCTTTATTTTTTTTTAATTTTTATTGAAGTATAGTTGATGTACAATGTCGTATTAATTTCTGATGTACAACAAAGTGACTCAGTCATAAATATATATATTCTTTTTCATATTCTTTTCCATGATGGTTTATCACAGGATATTGAATATAGTTCCCTGTGCTATACAGTAGGACCTTGTTGTTTATTTATCCTGTATATAATAGTTTGCATCTGCTAATCCCACACTCGCAATTCATCCCTTCCCCACCTCCCTGTTCTCTATATCCATGAGTCTGTTTCTGTTTTGCAGATATGTTCATTTGTGTCGTATTTTAGATTCCACATGTTAAGTGATAGCATATGGTATTTGTCTTTCTCTGATTTACTTTGCATAGTATGATAATCTCTAGGGCCATCCATGTTGCTGCAAATGGCATTATTTCATTCTTTTTTATGAATGAGTAATATTCCACCGTAAATATACCACATCGTCTTTATCCATTCATCTGTTGATGGACATTTAAGCTGTTTCCATGACTTGGCTATTGTAAATAGTGCTGTTATGAACACAGGGGTGCATATATATTTTCTTTTTTTTTTTTACTTTTAAAATTTATATATTTATACATATGAACAAGACTTACCAAAACATTAACTATATTTTTTTCTCTATAGAAGGATTACAGGTGATCTTTATTTCATGTTATGTTTATCTATGTTTCCCAGCTTCTATGGAGGTGTATACTAATTTTATTTTTTAGAATTTTATTTTTTTATACAGCATGTTCTTATTAGTTATCCATTTTATACATATTAGTGTATACATGTCAATCCCAATCTCCCAATTCACACCACTACCACCACCCCCCGCCACTTTCCTCCCTTGGTGTCCATACATTTGTTCTCTACATCTGTGTCTTTAATTCTGCCCTGCAAACCACTTCATCTGTACCATTTTTCTAGGTTCCACAAATATGCATTAATATACAATATTTGTTTTTCTCTTTCTGTCTTATTTCACTCTGTATGGCAGTCTCTAGATCCATCCACATCTCTACAAATGACCCAATTTTGTTCCTTTTTATGGCTGAGTAATATTCCATTATATATATGTACCACATCTTCTTCATCCATCATATGTCGATGGGCATTTAGGTTGCTTCCATGACCTGGCTATTGTAAATAGTGCTGCAGTGAACACTGGGGTACATGACTCTTTTTGAATTATGTTTTTTTCTGGGTATATGCCCAGTAGTGGGATTGCTGGATCATATGGTAATTCTATTTTTAGTTTTTGAAGGAACCTCCATACTGTTCTCCATACTGGCTGTATCAATTTACATTCCCACCAACAGTGCAGGAGGGCTCCCTTTTCTCCACACCCTCTCCAGCATTTGTTGTTTGTAGATTTTCTGATGATGCCCATTCTAACTGGTGTGAGGTGACACCTCATTGTAGTTTTGATTTGCATTTCTCTAATAATTAGTGATATTGAGCACCTTTTCATGTGCTTCTTGGCCATCTGTATGTCTTCTTTGGAGAAATGTCTATTTAGGTCTTCTGGCCATTTTTGGATTGGGTTGTTTGTTTTTTAATATTGAGCTGCATGAGCTGTTTATATATTTTGGAGACTAATCCTTTGTCCATTGATTCATTTGTAAATATTTTCTCCCATTCTGAGGGTTGTCTTTTTTTTCTTGTTTATGGTTTCCTTTGCTGTGCGAAAGTTTTGAAGTTTCATTAGGTCCCATTTGTTAATTTTTGTTTTTATTTCCATTACTCTAGGAGGTGGATCAAAAAAGATCTTGCTGTGATTTATGTGAAAGAGTGTTCTTGCTATGTTTTACTCTAAGAGTTTTATAGTGTCCGGTCTTATATTTAGGTCTCTAATCCATTTTTAGTTTATTTTTGTGTATGGTGTTAGGGAGTGTTCTAATTTCATTATTTTACATGTGGCTGTCCAGTTTTCCCAGCACCACTTATTGAAGAGACTGTCTTTTCTCCATTGCATATCCTTCCCTCTTTTGTCATACATTAGTTGACCATAGGTGAGTGGGTTTATCTCTGGGTTTTCTTTGTCCATTGATCTACATTTCTGTGCCAGTACCATATTTTCTTCATTACTGTAGCTTTGTAGTATAGTCTGAAGTCAGCTCCATTTTTGTCCAGCTTTGTTTTTTTTCCCTCAAGACTGCTTTGGCTATTCAGGGTCTTTTGTGTCTCCATACAAATTTTAAGATTTTTTGTTCTAGTTCTGTGAAAAATGCCATTGGTAATTTGATAGGGATTGCACTGAATCTGTAGATTGCTTTGGGTAGTTTTCACAATATTGATTCTTCCAATCCAAGAACATGGTATATCTCTCCATCTGTTGGTATCATCTTTAATTTCTTTCATCAGTGTCTTATAGTTTTCTGCATACAGGTCTTTTGTCTCCCTAATCAGGTTTATTCCTAGGCATTTTATTCTTTTTGTTGTAATGGTAAATGGAATGTTTCCTTAATTTCTCTTTCAGATTTTTCATCATTAGAGTATAGGAATGTAAGAGATTTCTATGCATTAATTTTGTATCCTGCAACTTTAACAAATTCATTGATTACCTCTAGTAGTTTTCTGGTGGCATCTTTAGGATTCTTTATGTATAGTATCATGTCATCTGCAAAAAGTGACAGTTTTACTTCTTTTCCAATTTGTATTCCTTTTATTTCTTTTTCTTCTCTGATTGCCATGGCTAGGACTTCCAAAACTATGTTGAATAAGAGTGGCAAGAGTGGACATCCTTGTCTTGTTCCTGATCTTAGAGGAAATGCTTTCAGTTTTCACCATTGAGAATGATGTTTGCTGTGGGTGTGTCATATATGGCCTTTACTATGTTGAGGTAGGTTCCCTCTATGCCCACTTTCTGGAGAGTTTTTATCATAAATGGGTGTTGAATTTTGTCAAAAGCTTTCTCTGCATCTATTGAGATGATCATGTGGTTTTTATTCTTGAATTTGTTAATATGGTGTGTCACATTGATTGATTTGCGTATATTGAAGAATCCTTGCATCCCTGGGATAAACCCCACTTGATCATGGTGTATGATCCTTTTAATGTGTTGTTGGATTCTGTTTGCTAGTATTTTGTTGACGATTTTTACATCTATATTCATCAGTGATATTGGTCTGTAATTTTCTTCTTTTGTAGTATCTTTGTCTGGTTTTGGTCTCAGGGTGATGGTGGCCTCATAGAATGAGTGCGGGGGTGTTCCTTCCTCTGCAATTTTTTGGAAGAGTTTGAAAAGTTTGGGTGTTAGTTCTTCTTTAAATGTTTGATAGAATTCACCTGTGAAGCCATCTGGTCCTGGATTTTTGTTTGTTGGAAGATTTTATTAATTAATTAATTTATTTTTGCTGTATTGGGTCTTCGTTTCTGTGCATGGGCTTTCTCTAGTTGTGGCAAGCGGGGGCCACTCTTCATCACGGTGCGCGGGTCTCTCACTATCGCAGCCTCTCTTGTTGCGGAGCACAGGCTCCAGAGGTGCAGCTCAGCAGTTGTGGCTCACGGGCCTAGTTGCTCCGCAGAATGTGGGATCTTCCCAGACCAGGGCTCAAACCCGTGTCCCCTGCATTGGCAGGCAGATTCTCAACC
>NW_020837961.1:31378759-31667069 GCF_003676395.1 Aethalodelphis obliquidens | reverse complement strand
TTTTTTTTTTTTTTTTTTTTTTTGTGGTAAGCGGGCCTCTCACTGTTGTGCAGCACAGACTCCGGATGCGCAGGCTCAGCGGCCATGGCTCATGGGCCCCACCACTCCACAGCATGTGGGATCTTCCCGGACCCGGACATGAACCCGTGTCCCCTGCATCGGCTGGTGTACTCTCAACCACTGTGCAACCAGGGAAGCCCCTGTTGGAAGATTTTTAATCACAGTTTCAATTTCATTACCTGTGATTTTTCTGTTCATATTTTCTTTTCTTCCTGGTTCAGTCTTGGAAGGTTATACCTTTCTAAGAATTTGTCTATTTCTTCTAGGTTGTCCATTTTATTGGCATACAGTTGCTTGTAGTAGTCTGTTAGGATGCTTTGTATTTCTGCGGTGTCTGTTGTAACTTCTTTTTCATTTTTAATTTTATTGCTTTGAGTTCTCTCCCTCTTTTTCTTGATGAGTCTGGCTAATGGTTTATCAATTTTGTTTATCTTCTTACAGATCCAACTTTAGTTTTATTGATCTTTGCTATTGTTTTCTTTGTTTCTGTTTCATTTATTTCTGCTCTGATCTTTATGATTTCTTTCCTTCTACTCTCTAATTCCTTTAGGTGCAAGGTTAGATTGTTTATTTGAGATTTTTCTTGTTTCTTGAGGCAGGCTTGTATTGCTATAAACTTCCCTCTTAGAACTGCTTTTGCTGTATCACATATGTTTTGGATCCTTGCGTTTTCATTGTAAATTGTCTCTAGGTATTTTCTGATTTCCTCTTTGATTTCTTCAGTGATCTCTTGGTTATTTAGTAATGTATTGTTTAGCCTCTGTGTGTTTGTGTTTTTTACATTTTTTTCCCCTGTAATTGATTTCTAATCTCATAGTGTTGTAGTCAGAAAGGTGCTTGATATGATTTCAATTTTCTTAAATTTATTGAAGCTTGATTTGTGAACCAAGATGTGATCTATCCTGGAGAATGTTCTGTGTGCATTTGAGAAGAAAGTGTAACCTGCTGTTTTTGGATGGAATGACCTATAAATATCAATTAAATCTATCTGGTCTACTGTGTCATTTAAAGCTTGTGTTTCCTTATTAATTTTCTGTTTGGATGATCTGTCCATTGGTGTAAGTGAGGTGATAAAGTCCCCTACTATTATTGTGTTACCGTCAATTTCCTCTTTTATAGCTGTTAGCAGTTGCCTTATGTATTGTGGTGCTCCTATGTTGGGCGCATATATATTTATAATTGTTATATCTTCTTGGATTGATCCCTTGATCATTATGTAGTGTCCTTCCTTGCCTCTTGTAACATTCTTTATTTTAAGGTCTATTTTATCTGATATGAGTATTGCTACTCCAGCATTCTTTTGATTTCCATTTGCATGGAATATCTTTTTCCATCCCCTCACTTGCAGTCTGTATGTTTCCCTAGTTGTGAAGTGGGTCTCTTGTAGACAGAAGATATATGAGTCTTGTTTTTGTATCCATTCAGTGAGCCTGTGTCTTTTGGTTGGAGCATTTAATCCATTCATGTTTAAGGTAATTATCGACATGCATGTTCCTATTACCATTTTCTTAATTGCTATGGGTTTGTTTTTGTAGATCCTTTTCTTCTCTTGTGTTTCCCACTTAGAGAAGTTCCTTTAGCATTTGTTGTGGAGGTGGTTTAGTGGTGCTGAATTCTCTTAGCTTCTGCTTCTCTGTAAAGCTTTTGATTTCTCTGTTGAATCTGAATGAGATCCTTGCTGGGTAGAGTAATCTTGGTTGTAGGTTCTCCCCTTTCATCACTTTAAATATATCATGCCACTCCCTTCTTGCTTGTGTAGAGTTTCTGCTGAGAAATCAGCTGTTAACCTTGTGGGTGTTCCCTTGTATGCTATTTGTCGCTTTTCCCTTGTTGCTTTCAATAATTTTTGTCTTTAGTTTTTGTCGGTCTGATTACTATGTGTCTCGGCGTGTTTCTCCTTGGCTGTGCCCTGAATGGGACTCTCTGTGCTTCCTGGACTTGGGTGGCTATTTCCTTTCCCATGTTAGGGAAGTTTTCGACTACAATCTCTTCAAAGATTTTCTCGGGTCCTTTCTCTCTCTCCTCTCCTTCTGGGACCCCTATAATGCGAATGTTGTATTTAATGTTGTCCCATAGGTCTCTTAGGCTGTCTTCATTTCTTTCATTCTTTTTTCTGTTCCACAGCAGTGAATTCCACCATTCTGTTTTCCAGGTCACTTATCTGTTCTTCTGCCTCAATTATTCTGCTACTGATTCCTTCTAGTGTACTTTTCATTTCAGTTATTGTATTGTTCATCTCTGTTTGTTTTTTTGTTTTTGTTTTTGCCATACACGGGCCTCTCACTGTTGTGGCCTCTCCCGTTGTGGAGCACAGGCTCTGAATACGCAGGCTCAGCAGCCACGGCTCACGGGCCCAGCCACTGCGGCATGTGGGATCTTCCCAGACCGGGGCACGAACCCGTGTCCCCTGCATCAGCAGGCGGACTCTCAACCACTGTGCCACCAGGGAAGCCCTGTTTGTTTGTTCTTTAATTCTTCTAGGTGTTTGTTAAACATTTCTTTCATTTTCTCGATCTTTGCCTCCATTCTTTTTCCGAGGTCCTGGATATCTTCACTAACATTATTCTGAATTCTTTTTCTGGAAGGTTGCCTATCCCCACTTCATTTAGTTGTTTTTCTGGGGTTTTATGTTATTCCTTCACCTGGTACAAAGTCCTCTGCCTTTTCATTTTGTCTTTCTGTGAATGTGGTTTTCTTTCCACAGGCTGCAGGATTGTAGTTCTTCTTGCTTCTGCTGTCTGCCCTCTGGTGGATGAGGCTATGTAAGAGGCTTGTGCAAGTTTCCTGATGGGAGGGACTGGTGTTGTGTACAGCTGGGTGTTCCTGTGGTGGGCAGAGCTCAGTAAAACTAATCCGTTTGTCTGCTGATGGGTGGGGCTAGCTTTCCTCCCTGTTGGTTGTTTGGCCTGAGGCGACCCAACACTGGTGCCTGCCCGGCTCTTTGGTGGGGCTAATGGCAGACTCTGGGAGGGCTCATGCCAAGGAATACCTCCCAGAATTTCTGCTGCCAGGGTCCTTGTCCTCACGGCGAGCCACAGCCACCCACTGGCTCTGCAGAAGACCCTTCAACACTAGCAGGTAGGTCTGGTTCTGTCTCCTATGGGGTCACTGCTCCTTTCCCTGGGTCCCGATGTGCACAGTTCTTTGTGTGTGCCCTCCAAGAGTGGAGTCTGTTTCCCCCAGTCCTGTCGAAGTCCTGCAATCAAATCCCACTAGCTTTCAAAGTCTGACTCTCTAGGAATTCCTCCTCCCGTTGCTGGACCCCCAGGTTGGGAAGCCTGACGTGGGGCTCAGAACCTTCACTCCAG
Source organism: Aethalodelphis obliquidens (assembly GCF_003676395.1). NCBI lineage: Eukaryota > Metazoa > Chordata > Mammalia > Artiodactyla > Delphinidae > Aethalodelphis > Aethalodelphis obliquidens. The sequence continues at coordinate 31,663,701 of NW_020837961.1, read as the reverse complement.
TGAGTGGACTTCTGTGGCATGTGTTCTCCAGTTTGTGAGTCACCCACCCAGCCATTATGGGATTTGATTTTATTGTGACTGTGCCCCTCCTACCGTCTCACTGTGGCTTCTCCTTTGTCTTTGGATGTGGGGTATCTTTTCTGGTGTGTTCCAGTGTCTTCATGTCAATGCTTGTTCAGCAGTTAGTTGTGATTCCGATGCTCTCGCAAGAGGGAGTGAACGCACACCCTTCTACTCCGCCATCTTGAACCAGTCTCTCTTTTCGAATTACAGTTTTATCTGGGTGTGTGCTCAGGAGTGGGATTGCTGGGTCATATGGCAACTCTATTTTTAATTGTTTGAGGAGCCTTCGTACTGTTTTCCATAATGGCACCAGTTTCCATTCTGTGTGGGGTATCTTTATAAGGCTTATTTTGGTATATTAAATGCTTATATCCTACCCTTCTTGAGAACTTGCTTTGTCGAGGGGGTAGAACAAGAGAATTAACTGTCTGCCTGGTTCTGCTTTTTTCTTCTCCCTCTTAGAGAAACTAACTTAAAAGAGAGGGTGACTCAGGAACTGAGCGTAAACCTGGAATAAACAGCAGAGAGTACGTGGATGCTGCTTTTGCCCACATCCACAAGGACATAAGAAAGAGAAGCAAAAGGAAAGAAAAGACGTTCTTGATGCTCTTTGTGGTAATTACACAACATGGAAACATCAGAGAGTTAGAAAAATGCTTTCTTGGGACTTAGGATGGATTTAAAACAGAACAAGTAACTGTTTTTGTGTTAGGACAGCAATCTCATACAGATCACCTATATTCATATCTAGCAGCTTCATCCAAAACAGTATAGTTGATTCATGTAGTATCTTCCAGATTCTACACACAGGACAGCCTTAATCTTAGCCCCTGAGCTGTTTAACTTTTAAACTTGGATCCTAATAAGGGTTCGACTTGCTTGCTTCAGTACCAAGAACTGCAGTGGAACAGCTGCCATACAAGGGCAGGAAGGCTTCTAGGAGGGGTGGGGGAGGGGCGCCACTTCAGCACAGTGTTATGTAACCACAAGGAGGGCGCTGCAAAGGGAAAAGCTCCCTCTGCCTTGCTTCAAAGTATTGAATTCTAAAAATGTCTCAGAGACACCTAATGATCACATTTGAGTTGCTGGAGTTAGAAGCTTAAATATAATTAGACCCAGAAAATCAATTCAATCTGATGGGCTTATACGGCTGCTATTTTCAATAACTTTAGATACTTGGTGTCCCCAAGAAACAGTTGTAAAAATGTATGTACAGTATGTTTCAGCAGGAGAAATGTCAATTCCTTTTTCATTGACAATGAGTTATGCATGTTGATCTACCAACAGTCCCCAAACAAGGTGCATTCCAATAGGTCCTTTCTAAGTCAGTCGTTAGGCTGGAACATAGTTTCCCATGGAAACAATTTTAGATGTGGTGGTTCAGATAGCCAGATATGGCCAAAGAAGTCCATTAACCTAATTTTACTAAAGACCCTGACCACCATGGATGACAATGCTTTTCTGTAAGAAAATGTTTCCTAACCTCTGAGCTGGCCTTCCTGTAACTCATCTTCCCCTGTCCTGGCAGGAGTGCAGGAGGCCCTGAATGCAGAGGCTGGCTGGGGGTGAGGGTGATGCAGGCAAGTGTAGGCTACTCCACAGCAAGACCAAGGGCTCCAAGGTGAGAGTGAGGTCTGGTGGCACCCAGACCCTGGAAGGCAGTGCACCTGTGCAAGTAACCACCATCACTGTGTTTGCAGTATTTTATTTTCTCCTGACAAGAACTTCCTAAATGTTCAGAATGACATGACTATCTTCTGCTGAGCCTATACTCTGTGCTAGAGCACAGTGTTAATTGCTGTATCTACATCATTTCACTTAATTCTCCAAACAAACTCCAGATCTTTGAGGCCAGTTATTTTATCTAGATTCAAGAAACAGGGCAGGGGGGAAGAGGGGCAACAAACAGGGGAAGAGGGGTCTGCGAGTGGGAGGTACAAACTACTGGGGGTGAGACAGGCTCAAGCCTATTGTACAACACAGGGAATAGAGCTGATACTTTGTAATAACTGTAAATGGCATGTATAAAAATTAAAAAAATAAAGAAGAAAGAAACAGGGCAGGAAGGCGTAGGGATGTTAAGTAACTTGCCTAAATTCACAGTGAGAGCCAGCACTTGAACTCAAGCTTGTTTGACCCAGATCCATACTGTTCTCCAGGGACTTAGGAAACACTTCCAACAGTCTACTGTTTATTTTCATTCAATGGTTTTCATTAAGACAAAATTATCCTGCTCAGCGAATGGATTGGATTAATTGATTCAAGAAATATTAAGTGCTTTATTTATATGTGGATGATGCAAGGAGGTATAAGCTGGGAATCTAGTGGATACAAAACATCCAAACACGAACATTATTTAGGTAACGTTACAAATGACCAGTGCCACATGAGTGGATATACCGTAACTTGTTATATAGAGCGATGGCTTACGGGAGGTTACTGTGAGCTGGTGTTAATAGAGAAGGCCTCATGAAGGATGCTGGACTTGAGCTGCTCCTTGAAGAAATAGGGTTTAGATAGAGGACATGCCTGATGAAGGGCTCAGACGAGCAAAACTTGCATGCTAATGATCCTTCGATTAAGAGATGAGACTAGCTTAATTTGTATCATGCTGCAGAGAAGTGTAAAATAAAATTGAAAAGTTGGGGCCAGATGGTGCAGAGACCTCTAGGATTTCTTTGTTGTAATTCAACTTTTTGAACAAGCAATATACAGTTAAAAATAAAATTTATAAAAAGGAACAGAGGAAAAATCCCTCCCTTTCACATAGGTAACCATCATTAAGTTTCCTGTGCATCCTTTCAGGTTTTCGTGTGTGTGTGTGTGTAGACACAAGCAATTATATGTGTTACTTTCCCCCTTTGTTAAAAGGTAGCAATATGGTCTGTAGAAATTTTGGATAGCAATAATTTACTACTGTATATGTTTTTCTTACTATTTAAAATGATTATGTTTAATTATTAAAATATAATAGTGTTTCCCACTGTGGATTTATTAAACAGATATCAATAACTGGGAGCCAGAATAGGAACAGTCATTTCCAGAGGTGGACCCACCCACGGTCAATTTTATATCTATGGAACTACATGCTAGGAAGTGTGGGTGTAGGCTGGTGTGGCAGTGCTCCTCTACCACATCACCCTAACACCTGTACATTCCTCACCTTGGCTTTCTTTAGTTTTATAATTCCCTGCTTGTGTGTCTGCCTCATTCACTTAACTGGAATCCTTTGAGGCAAGGACTATAGAACTCATTTATCTTCGTATCATCAACATCTAATATAATGCCTGGCAAATATGAGATTATTAAATGAATGTTCAAATGATTTCATAAATAGAGAAAAAGTGACTGTGAGTAACCTTCAAAAATGACTTAATTTATCTGAACCCTAGGATATTAGAATATTAGGAGAAGAAATGGTATTTTATCCTATCTGGTAATGTGGTCTGATGCAACACTGTGGAGGCGTGTAAAGAAAGATCAGACAGTAGAGAGGAAGAGTGAAGATACTGGGGGAGGGAAAGAGGAGAAAAAATGAAGCAAAGCAAGTTCTTGGAGCAACCAGGAGGGAGCTGGGCCTCGGCAACAGTGGAGATGTTAGTCTAAGCAGAAGTATGGGTGTGAAAATAACTGGAGGTAGGGGGTTAGGGAGTTGAGATTATGCCTGAAGAGCTCACATTAAAAAAAATTTTTTTTAAATAAATAGAGAAAATTGAGGAAAGTAGAGTTGAATAGAGAGGCCTGGGTGGCAAATGTTTGAAATAGTTTTAGGGACTGAGAGGAAAAGCTGATTGAAAGTAACAGCTGTTTTATAGCCTTTCTGGAATAAGGCCAGTTATATCTTTAAGTAAAAGCGTTGATAAGCAATGCTGAGAGTCTATTTGAGGCAGGAGATTATGAAGTTGCAATTCTTTTGTGCCAAATAATATGTGAGGTGCCCTGGCCCTACAGAGATTAAAAATCAACATGCCCTCAAGTAGCTTTTGTCTAGTATGGAGAAGAGTATCTTCAAAATATGTTTAGTTCCAACACTACCACCTTACTCTTTAAATGGTTTTATTATAACATAGTTAATATTGCCATATAATATGGCTGTCACTGCTTCTAAATATTGTCTATATGTGAGAAAAGTTAAGCAATCTCTTAGAAACTTTCAGATATGGTTATACAAAATAATTTTCATATCCAGGTACTTTAATCCCTCAAGCTGTGCTATGTCAAATGTTGACACCGTGCTAAAAAAGAAGTTATCTTTCTAAGTGCATTAAGGAAATTGTTGTCATTGAAAGTATATTTCTATCTGATAAAAACAAACAAACAGGCCATTTCAGTCCCTGTATATACAAACTGATTTTATTAGGGTCCTTAAAGGCAAAATATTTGCTCCAGTTGACCTCAGAATCAAACCAAATCTGCTCGGATGGAAACTTGCTAATAAGCAAGTTAAACTCAGTCAGGTGTGGGTCCCTAGAGCTCACATAACACAGGAAAAACATGTAAGCAAGAAGTACGTTTACTTAAACATGGTAACAACCACAACTGGACAGAAAAAAATTACACATCTGTTCAATTTAAATGTGTAAAAAGTTCCCATAGTTACTTTTCAAAATGTTATGAGAAACATGATGCCTTCCTAGCTCCGGCTTGCAAAATAATTTGCCCTTTCTGCATCAAATCCAGTCTCCAAACTGGTAAGGTACATTTTAGAGAGGTTTTTCAGAAAGCATTTGGGATTTCACTTCTAAAAGGTAACCTGAAGACACCTGAGCATTAATTACAAATTTTCTTTTTCATTAATAAATTTCAGCTAAAAGGCAGTAATTTTTACAAATCTGTTTTTTTTTCTTTTTTTTTTTTTTCTGCGGTACGCGGGCCTCTCACCGTTGTGGCCTCTCCCGCTGCGGAGCACAGGCTCCGGACACGCAGGCTCAGCAGCCATGGCTCACGGGCCCAGCCGCCCCGCAGCATGTGGGATCTTCCCGGACCGGGGCACGAACCCGTGTCCCCTGCATCGGCAGGCGGACTCTCAACCACTGCGCCACCAGGGAAGCCCCCTTTAATTTTGTTTCTTTTCTCAGAAGTCTCTTTCAAGAATTATCTATTGGTTAGAGAAGATCTGAAGTTCAGTAATCCCCTTATTTTCCCTTCAGTTTTTAGTTATGTTACATTTACAGCTATTTATTGATTGATATTTATTGATATTTTTATTTTGGAATAGAAAATAAAGTGTTAATTTTCAAAGATTAAAAAAAACTATGTTTATTGAAGATGATATGATCTTGGAAAACCTCAAAGAATTAATTATAAAACAAACTCAAACAAAAAAGAACTTAGCAAGATAGCAGGATATAAAATTAATATGCAAAACCCAATGGCCTTCAGATACATAAATAATGACCAGTTAGAAGATAAGATGGAAGAGAAAATTCCATTTAAAATGGCAACAAAAAAAGATAAAATACTTTTAAGAAACACAAAAATTTTATATGAAGAAAACTTTATAGTTTTCCGGAAAACTTAGAGTTTGCTGGAAAAACATAAGAGTATGTTTGAGCAAATGGAAAGACATCCCTTGTTCTTGAATAGAATGTTTCATCATCAAGATATCAGGTCTATATTAATTTAAAATTTTAATACAATCTCAATAAAAAAATAGCACCTGGATTTTTTTTCTGGAATTTGAAAAGTTGAAACTAAAGTGTGATCTCAAGTCAGTTGTCAACTTGGAGCAAAACTGTGACTTAAGGAAGAAAGCTGTATTTGGCATTCCTCTCAGAAATGAACTCGCCACCACTGAGCCAGTCCTATTCACCTCTAGCAGATTTGCTGCTATGTGGGTTGCTAAATCAGCCAGTTTCCAAAAGAAGCTGGAAATCTCAATTTGCATGTGACCTTTTACATGTGAATATGTTGACAACTAATTTAAATTAAAAATAAAATACAGGTTAGGCAAAATAAAATATACCTCGCAGGTCATATCTAGACCACGGGCGGTCAGTTTTTGATCTGTTGGAAGTTGACAAACTTTTTCTGTAAAGCGTCAGATGGTAAATATTTCAGGCTTTGTAGGCTACATACAGCCTCTGTTGCATACTCCTATTTTTACATCATTAAAAATGTGTATAAAAGGCATTCTTAGCTCAAAGGCTGTAAAAAAACAGGCCTTGGATTTGGCGCTCAGGGTGGCAGTTTGCCATTCTTGGTTAATAGAAATCATTAGCCTTGAGAGTCAATGAATAGTTTCAAAGATAGCCATATTACCTGAACTCTCTTACAAATAATTTTTAAAAAGTCAAGCTGGGATAAACATAATATAAATTCACTGCAGTGGACATCTCATAATGCAGTACATTTCCCTCCCGATATTCAGGAAGCACATCCTGAAAGGGAGTTTATGTATAATTTTAAGACACCTTCCCCCCAACTGTCACGTTGTAACTGCTCTTACAAATGATGCCATATTAGCTGGAAAATGCTTTCTATTTTACTCCAATCATGTTCGCCAAAGAAAAAAAAAAAAAAAAAAAAAAAAAGCCCCAGTATTATCGGATTTACAATTTAGATCTTTCTGCTCAGGAATTATTAGGGTGGTTCTTGCTTCTTGGCTGTCAGCTGTACACATTTCCTTTTCTAATCCCTTAGAATCATGTTTGATAAAGTTCAGGATAATAGCACCTATTTCTGAGACAGACCAAGAACTTTATAATCCTATTAGACTAATGATGCGGCAAACATCAGAGGAAAAGTCATATCCAATTCATCCTTATGGATTGCTTTGGTCCTGGCCCAACCTCAGAAGTGACATTTCAGTGATCTGACCTGGCCCTGAACCATTGTGAAACTTACTAGGAAACTGTAAAATCTTTTCTAGAATCCTTTAAAAATAAGACAGGTAGTGAGATTTTAAAAATAACTACATGTGAAGAAGATTGATAAGATGGAAATCAGCTCTCAAATACCTTTTAAACTTCACAGTTCATTGAAACGATACTGGGAGTATCAATTATAACATTTACTGAATCAAATTTGATCCTGGATCACTAGTCATTTGACTCTAGGTCTACCTAAGTTGCCCTCAGTCTTCAGATCAATTACAAAACCAACCCAGGACTAAGGATTACCTAGAGTTCGGCTGGACCAATGCCCCTGGGCTTCTTAATCAGTATCTCTAATTACAGGGCAGAGCAAGCTCAAAAGCAGCTCTTCAAGATGAAGAAGAGCTGATGTGCTGGAATAGGCAAAAGCCAACTTAGTAGTGAGCCAGCCAACATCACTAAGATTAAATCACATAAATGATGATGAACTATATTACATGAAAAACAATGGTACTGGGCTTCCCTGGTGACGCGGTGGTTGGGAGTCCGCCTGCCGGTGCAGGGAGTCCGCACGCGGGTTCGTGCCCCGGTTCGTGAGGATCCCATGTACCGCGGAGCGGCTGGGCCCGTGGGCCATGGCCGCTGAGACTGCGCGTCCGGAGCCTGTGCTCCGCAACGGGAGAGGCCGCAGCGGTGAGGGGCCCGCGTACTGCAAAAACAAAGAACAAAAAACAAAAAAAAACCAATGGTACTAAAACTAAAAACTCATCACTCCCTAATTATTGTACATTTTACCATTATCTGTGCTCTTGAGATTTACATCTATTGTATATGCATGGTAGAAATACTATACAACGGGGTGCTACTGAGCATCTTTCCCCAGCCCTGCACTGTCATCATGTTGGTAATCTGAACTTGGCTATGCTGGGAGTATTTATACCACACAGATAGGCAAATACTATAAACCAGGCCCCACTCCATTTTCCAAAGAGTCAGTTTAGTTAAACATCCACCAGCACGTTTCTGGCTTAGGAGGATACCACAACTTCTAAATAGCTCATGAACAGACTCCATCTCAATCATTCTTGTGCTAGACTCATAAAATATTCAAAAAAAATTTTTGAAGTTGTCTAAATATTTATGAAATAGAATCTTTTAGGGATCATTAGAAATGGATTTCTTTTTGAACATACATACCTTCTCTCTGAACAAGGAAGCATCTTTTAATTTTTAAAATAAAAAAATTATTTTTGGCCACACTGAGTAGCTTGTGGGATCTTTTTTTTTTAATTAATTAATTTTATTTATTCATTTTTTGTTTTGGCTGCGTTGGGTTTTCGTTGCTGCATGCGGGCTTTCTCTAGTTGAGGCGAGCAGGGGCTACTCTTCGTTGCGGTGTGTGGGCTTCTCACTGTGGTGGCTTCTCTTGTTGTGGAGCACAGGCTCCAGGCGCACAGGCTTCAGTAGTTCTGGCATGCAGGCTCAATAGCTATGGCTCGTGGGCTCTAGAGCACAGGCTCAGCAGTTGTGGCGCCCAGGCTTAGTTGCCCAGTGGCATGTGGGATCTTCCCCGACCAGGGCTCAAACCCGTGTCCCCTGCATTGGCAGGTGGATTCTTAACCACTGCGCCACCATGGAAGCCCTAGCTTGTGGGATCCTAGTTCCCCGACTAGGGATCAAACCTGGGCCCCTGGCAGTGAGAGCGTGAAGTCCTAACCACTGGACTGCCAGGGAATTCCCAGAAGCACCTTTTCTAATAAATAGCAAACTGGGTCTGAGAAATCGTGGAATTCCCATTAGTGTATTAGGGAAAGGCTTACGATGGGTTATTTTTATTTTTTGTCCTTTGTCTCTCACCTCAAATACTTTCTCCTGTGAGAAGAGCTATTGCCCGAAGGCAACACAGACTGGCCTTGAGAACAAAGTTGGACCAATAAGCTCCTGCCCACATCCAGGAAGTGATTAAGTAGGTCTAGGGCAAGTCCATGCAATACAAAGCCCAGATTCACTAACAAACGGCATGAATACCATCTGGGTCATTTCAGACATACGGAGTACCTCATTCAAGTCACTCAAAAGAATATCAAAATTGCACAGTGTGAAAAAAAATTAAGGCATATGTGTAACGGGCATTACACACGTTAGTTTTTTTTTTAAGGCACTTTTTTTTTTAATTAATTTTATTTATTTAGTTTTGGCTGTGTTGGGTCTTTGTTGCTGTGTGTCGCAGGCTTTCTCTAGTTGTGGCGAGCAGGGGCTACTCTCCTTGTGGTGCACAGGCTTCTCATTGTGGTGGCTTCTCTTGTTGCGAAGCACAGGCTCGAGGAACGCAGGCTTTAGTAGTTGCAGCACGCGGGCTCAGTAGTTGTGGCTCGCAGGCTCAGTAGTTGTGGCACGTGGCCTTAGTTGCTCCGTGGCATGTGGGATCTTCCCAGACCAGGGATCGAACCCGTGTCCCCTGCATTGGCAGGCGGATTCTTAACCACTGTGCCACCAGGGAAGCCCCCACACATTAGTTTTGATTTTTCTTTTAAGTTTGTCTTGGAGTGCCTGCAAATACGCTAAATGCCTAAGCTGAACTGGAAAAAGATATATACACAGGGCATACATTATTTTTAACCTCCTCTTTTTTAGGTAGTTGAAAAAAAAATCCCTGAACTCTTGCTGGTTATGTGTGCAATACTAACACCACTATATCATCTTATAGAAAGTGCATAAATCAGGACAAAGGGCCACGTGCTTGTTCTTTACAGTAGAAAGGCATCAAACATTCAAAAGAAAGTAGTTTTCATGTCTGAGGAATTAATACCTAACTCCAAGTTTGAGGAACACCAACTTTCTGTATTTTTTCCTGTGGGAAATTTGCAAATATGATGCTATACACTGAAAATCACTCCCTCACATTTTTCCACTAAATACTGAGAAATAGTAAAGCAGCCATTAGAGTTTTTAAGGTTATTTCCAAGCATGTATGTATGGGCGTATAGGTATAATACAGCCTTCAAAATTACCCTTAGTTCTTAATATTTAATATTTGAGAGAAACTAAAAAATGTTATCATGTCATGGGCTCTAATCTATAAAAAATTATTGGTAAAACTAACAGGTGGATGACTTTACTTGCATTCTCCTACTCTAATGAGCACTGAGAGAACATGGCTATTATTCTGCTTTTGACTGATCAAAAAGAGTGCAAAACATCTACACTTTATACTTTATTTAAAATTAATAAAACAAACACAGTTATAGGTAAATGAAAATTCAGTACATTTAGCTGGATAATATAAAAATTTACATATTCACAAGCACATAGCTCCTTCACTGACACCAAACATTTTAATCTATGTAGTCAAAGTCTTCTGGAATTCCAAAATTTTTATCAATTTTATTTTCTTCGAGCCCAAATTTTCTTTTGGCCCAAGATTTTATTGCAAATATGTTATCTATAAAGAAAACAGAAATATTTTTGAGAATTGAAAACATAATCACAAAACATTTCAAATATAATTACATTCAGCTTTTTTTTTACTTCTATTACTTTTAGAAGTATCAAAATAAGGAGTTTTCTGTATTTTCAAGAGTAGCAGCAATTAACTTCAGAAGAAAGAAAAGATTTAATGATTATTTTGAATAAACAGATTTCATATTAAAAAATTCAGTAGGGCCGATGCAGGGGACACGGGTTCGTGCCCCGGTCCGGGAAGATCCCACACACCGCGGAGCAGCTAGGCCCGTGAGCCATGGTCACTGAGCCTGTGAGTCCGGAGCCTGTGCTCCGCAACGGGAGAGGCCACAGCAGTGAGAGGCCCGTGTACCGCCAAAAAAAAAAATTCAATATGGGAACATATGTTTATGTATGACCGATTCACTTTGTTATAAAGCAGAAACTAACACACCATTGTAAAGCAATTATACCCCAATAAAGATGTTAAAAAAAAAATTCAGTAAATTAGTTGCCACTAAAGAATACCCGACTTAAAGAATAATTCAAAGCCAGGGAGTGGTTAATGGTGCCTCTTCCACATTTCCACAGCAAAGGCAGGATTCTGTTACCTCAGGAATTAGAGTTGCTCCTGTTCCCAAATGGAACCCCTTTCCCTCCCCCACAGAGAGAATGGCTTCCAGACAATCAGGCCAGGGAGAAGGGGTGAGGAGGAGAGAAGGGATTCTCTTAAGACTAAAAGAGGAACACATATATCCTGAATGTCTTCTAGGGAATTTAAATGCAGTTTACCATTGAAAAAAGTGTTACATCTATATAAAGGGATTTATCCCAAGGAAATAAATTGTATACAAAGATTTATGAGCAAATCTTCATCCCAGTGTAACAAAAGAAAAAAATAAAAGCAATCAAAAAATCTGGAAATTATAAATGCTGGAGAGGGTGTGGAGAAAAGGGAACACTCTTGCACTGCTGGTGGGAATGTGAATTGGTACAGCCACTATGGAGAACAGTATGGAGGTTCCTTAAAAAACTATAAATAGAAAGACCATATGACCCAGCAATCCCACTACTGGGCATATACCCTAAGAAAACCATAATTCAAAAAAGAGTCATGTACCAAAATGTTCATTGCAGCTCTATTTACAATAGCCAGGACATGGAAGCAACCTAAGTGCCCATCAACAGATGAATGGATAAAGAAGATGTGGCACATATATACAATGGAATATTGCTCAGCCATAAAAAGAAACGAAATTGAGTTGTTTGTAGTGAGGTGGACGGACCTAGAGTCTGTCATACAGAGTGAAGTAAGTCAGAAAGAGAAAGACAAATACCGTATGCTAACACATATATATGGAATCTAAGAAAAAAAAATGTCATGAAGAACCTAAGGGTAAGACAGGAGTAAAGACACAGACCTACTAGAGAATGGACTTGAGGATACGGGGAGGGGTAAGGGTACGCTGTGACAAAGTGAGAGAGTGGCATGGACATATTTACACTACAAATGTAAAATAGATAGCTAGTGGGAAGCAGCCGCATAGCACAGGGAGATCAGCTCGGTGCTTTGTGACCACCTAGAGGGGTGGGATAGGGAGGGTGCAGGGGAGGGAGACGCAAGAGGGAAGAGATATGTGAACATATGTATATGTATAACTGATTCACTTTGTTATAAAGCAGAAACTAACACACCATCGTAAAGCAATTATACTCCAAGAAAGATGTAAAAAAAAAGCAATCTAAATGTCTAATCAAGTAGAAGGGTGTCAATGCATAGGCAGTGAAGGATGCAAGGCAGTACCAACGTGCTCACAATGGCTGCACTGAGGGAATGGGAATGATGGTGAGTTTTCTTTTTTTAATTTTACACATTCTCTTTAATGTACATATACCATCTTTAAAATGAATATGTATTATAAATACAGAAAAGTAATGGTATACAGTTTTCTGGTTCAGAGTATTCTATAAAACATTAAGCACTGTGTTAGTTGTGATAATGAAATGAAGGGTTAAAGTAGGTTCTTTTGGAGTGTTATTGGCCGAATTATCACCTCCCCCTAGTTCATATGTTGTAGTCCTAAACCCCACTACCTCAGAATATGATTGTACTTGGAAATTGGGTCTTTAAAGAGGTGATTAAGTTAAAATGAGCCCACTGGGGTGGACCCTAATCCAATCTAACTGGTGTCCTTACAAGAAAAGGAAATGTGGATACACTGAGACACTAGGGCCAGGCATTGGAAAGACTCTGTCAGGACACAAGGAGAAGAAGCCAAGGAGAGAGAGGCCTCAGAAAAAACCAAACCTGCCTACACCTTGAGTTTGGACTTCCTTCCTCCAGAACTGTGAGAAAATCAATTTCTTTATTTACGCCACCTGGTCTGAAGTATATACCATTAGGAAATTAATATATGAAGTTCAATCACTCTTAAAAAATATTGTTTTAGGAAGTTTAATTCCAAGTATCAAATATTGATAACTAAATGTTTGGAACGAAGTTCACTGCTGAGGTGAATACTACTATATCAAATAGAATAATGTTAACAAAATATCCTCATTTCTTTAAATAAAGAGTTATAGGATATCAACAGATATTAAAATAAATCTTTATGTAATGATCTAAACCAAATCTCTACTTTTCTCTACTTAGATCTAAACCTAAGAGAGAATACTAATAGCACTCTAGAATAATCTGTTTAATTTGATTAGTGTCTGCACAACCTGTGCAATCTTGACAGTCACAACCAAATACTTATAGAGGGCCCATTGCTACGTAAGACAGCTATTAAGTGTATTACAGGTATTCCAGAACATAAAGAGCCTATGCCTTCAAACTGACACAAGAGTAGAGAGAGAAAAATTTATCACTAAACAATTCCAAAGTGATATGTGTGTGAGAGAGAAAAGATCAAGTGTTATGTGTAGAGCTTGTACAATAGGCTCCAAGAATACAGAAAGATTTCCAGAAAACAAGAGGACAGATGCAATGCTGTAGGAGCCTTGGAGGAATGTATTTCAACCCGGGAATAGGAGAGAAGAAAACGAGGCACCATAGTAAGACTAGAGCCTCTGCAGGAAGGAGTTCCTGGTTCATGTGAGGGCAAGAAACCATTTTATTATAAACCTTCAAAGATTAAGAACAAACAAAAGAATAAACAAATAAAAAGCCTCTGTATACAATGCTTAATGGACCAATTCAAAAAGACTCTGATTAAATATGTCCTTGGGTCACTCGATGTCTGCCTTCAAGACAAAGTCACCCACAATCTTGATAGTTCATCCCTGTCAATTAATTTTTCTATTATGTGGAAATGTTTATGAATGGATAAAAAAATACTTTTATTTTTAAAGAAACAACCTTAAGACTGGTAGAATTCATATTAATTTATATGGTGGCAAACCCAAGATATATACAGGAATAGGATGGGCAATATCACATGCATTAGTCTATGTTAGGACCTCACAACATCTTTCCCCCCTCACTCATTTAGATGCCTCTCATACAAAGTCGTAAAAACTCCACTATCTTAGTTATTAGGCAAGGTTTTATATAATTTGATAAGTCACTTTTAAAGTTACTTAATGTCGCAAAACATTTAGATGTTATATTTCTAGTTATATTTATACCCTGAGGTGACTTCTCATTCTATAAAATTGAAATACTGAATTACTGAACAGTAAGTATGCTCAATTTAAAATACATTTTAGGGACCTTTTCAGTATAAAGAAACCAAATCTTAACTAATAATTATATAACGATCTTTAGTTATAAGTATTATTGATTTTTTTTTTGTTTTGAAAACAGGAAGGTTTTCTGAGGTGTAATTCATTTTAACTCCATGATTTTTTCATAACACTTTTATGTTGGAAGGAGCAAGTTGTAAACTCAAATGGAAATATGTTTTTTTGTTTGTTTGTTTTTGTTTTTGCGGTACGCAAGCTTCTCACTGTTGTGGCCTCTCCCGTTGCGGAGCACAGGCTCCGGACACGCAGGCTCAGCGGCCATGGCTCACGGGCCCAGCTGCTCCGCGGCATGTGGGATCCCCCCGGACCGGGGCACGAACCCGTGTGCCCTGCATTGGCAGGCGGACTCTCAACCACTGCACCACCAGGGAAGCCCCCAGAAATATGGTTCTTAGCAGCTGTTTCTACTGTTCTGAAAATATTATCTTTCCCATATGATTTAAAAAGTTTCAGGTTCTTTCTCAGCTAATAACACAAGGGAAAAAAAAGTTGTTCACATTTTTTTAATTATAATTTTTGAAGTTTATGATCAACTGGAAAACATGAAAGGATTTTTTTTAAGAGACAGGGAAAAGGGGAGTATTTGTTTATCAATGTGTCTAATGGTGTGCTAAACGGCTTACAAACTGTTTTATTTAATCCTTCCAAAATGTGAGGTAGATATTATCCACATTGAACAGATGAAGAAGCAGGGTCAGAGAGGTTCAATAAATCACATAGCAAATAAGGAGAACAACCTGGATTCCTTTGAAAGTCAAGTTCCTCCCACTATATACACAGGCTGCCTGTGCCTACTGTTTGCTGAGCTGCTTTGTTAATTAGGGGAAATCATTTTGTGACTCTTGTCTTATTTTTAACCTAAAAATCCACTTGCCTTTTTACTTACTCAAAATTTTATATTTCTCAAACCTATATGATATCACTGTATTTATTATTTATTTATACTTTATTGGACACACATTTCATTATTCTCTTTTATTTAATGTTTGTTTGCTGTTTTTACCCTCCTCCGTTCTTATCACTAAAGCATTACACTAGGAAATAACTTTGTAATAAATAAGACTGCAATTTTATAGGGACCAAAGGCCAGTTATATTGATTTTATCACTGTACTTAATTCTAAAATAGACAAGGAAAAACGATTCTTAAGTTTTCTGTGAAATACAGAGGTCTGGACATGGAATCAGGGACATCTGGCTCTAATCCCTGTTCATCCAGTGACTAATCACCTTTGACTTAAGGCAGCTACTTCAAGCTTTCTGCATCTCTGTGTCAATGCAATCTTATCCATGCTGTCCCACGGAAACAGAATATGGGTAACACATATAAAGGCATTAAAGACTCTTACCAGGATGGAAAGGTTCAATTACCATTATTTCATAATTAAATACTGAAAAAACATCAGTGTAACTTCCAGACAGGTTTTAACAATAATAATCATACTTGTATATAATTCACAACAATCATTATTTATTAATGTTCTTTTAAATTTTAAGACACATAGATAATGCCTCATTAGTTCCCATTTCTTAGTATATACCTGGTATAGACCAGAGGGTGTATCCATTGGCAAATGGATTAATGAGGCATTTACATGAAAGCAGGTACACAGAGAAGACTACCCCATGTGGTGGGTGAGAGCTTGGACTCTGAAATCTAATTCCTGTTCCACTGCCTAGCACCTGTGTGACTGTGGGTTCCTAGTGGCCTCAGTTTCATCTCTAAAATTAGGGATAATAATCCTATCTACCTCATAAGATTGTTGTGGAGATAAAATGAGAATGCAGCACAGACACGCTTTATAATGCCTGGCTCATAATCAGCCCTTGACAAATGTTTGCAATTATGATTATGAGCAAGAAGACAAATCTTTAGGATTGCCTGAAACTCTTAAAAGTTGTATCTTGCATTAATATATAAGAAGGTTAAGTGATTAGCCCAAGTGATTTATCTGGGAAAAGTTACACAAAACTTAAAGTAATCATTGGTTTTACAAAAATGCCTTACACTTTACAAAATGACTCATAATAAGATTTTAAAAATTCCTCAAGTAAATGAAATGATTTAAGATATAAAAACTTGATTAATACATACACTTTCAGAAATGTCTTTTCTTGAACTTAACCAGGCACAATCGTTCCTGCATTTCACATCATAGTAAGTGTACAAGAGTTTGACTAGTTTATCAGTGCCACTGTAATACATACCAGTCCATCTGTTAGCAGCTTCTTTGGCCACTTCATTTGCTTGACCTGAAAAAAACCCAACCATATATATACAGATTCATCCTTTTCGGAAAAAAAAGCTCAAATAGTGACACTGTATCTCACAAACCTGCTCAACTTCCCAAGGAAATTTTAGATAGTTGCAGTTATCTTAGTCATGAATAGAAAGTCAATGTGAACAATTTCCCTTTCCTAAATGTCCATTATGGTACTTCCTCTTTAAAAACATGTTTAACCGAGATGTTTCTCAAATAATTTACACCAGAAGAAGATAAAATAATTTAAGTTTAATGATAAGCATTTTAGTGTATACATATTAGACAACAATAAACTTGACAATATAATTTTAATGGCCATACAGTAGCCCTGAAGGAGGAAATATTTACTTTATATTTAATTATACTTCTTGCTATTAAATGTTATCTGTATCTATATGATGTCGTTCAAGTTAATCTACACAGCACATAACAATGCCATGATCACCTGGGCATAAATAGTATTCATAATGATAGCATTTATTTATTTATTGAAATACAAGTTATATACCAAAGAATTCACCATATTAAAGTGTATTATTCAGCGGTTTTTAGTATATTTACAAGGCTGTACAACCGTCACCACTACCTAATTCCAGAACATTCTCATAACCCCAAAGAAAATCCCACACCCATTAGGAGTCACTCCACTTCCCCTTACCCCCAGCCCCTGGAGACCACTTACTTACTTTCTGTCTCTATGGATTTGCCTATTCTGGACATTTCATATAAATGAAATCATATATGTCTGGCTTCCTTTCACTTGGCACAATGTTTTCAAGGGTTGTCAACTGTAGCATGTATAAATACTTCATTCCTTTTTACTGCCAAATAATATTCCATTGTATGGATATACCACATTTCACTTAGTCACTCACCAGTGGATGGACATTTGGGCTGTTATTACTAATATGAATAATTTAACAATTTTTGTGTGAACATGTTTTCAATTCTTTTGGGTACATACCTAGGGGTGGAACGGCCAGCTCAAATGGTAACTATACATACAACATTTTGGGGAACAGATAACTTGTTTTCCAAAGTGGCTGCATCAACACACCATTGTAAAGCAATTATACTCCAATAAAGATGTTCAAAAACAAAAACAAACAAAAAAAATGTGGCTGCATCATTTTCACAGTCCCACCAGCAATCTAAGAGTTCCAACTTCTCCACATCCCCACCAATAATTATTTTGCCTTCTTTTTATTATAGCCATCCTAATGGGTATCTCATTGTGCTGTGATTTGCATTTCCCTAATGACTAATGATGTTGAGCATCTTCCCATATGCTCATTGGCCATTTGTATATTTTCCTTGGAAAAATGTCTATTCAAATCCTTTGTCTGTGTTTAAATTCTTTTTATTGTTGAGTCATAAGAGTTTTTTTAATGTATATTTTTGATATTGGACACTCGTCAGACACAGGATTTGCAACTATTTTCTCCCATTCTGTGGGTTTTCTTTCCACTTTCTTGACAATGTACTTTGACACACAAAAGTTGTTAATTTTGATGAAGTCAAATTTATCTACTTTTTCTTTGGTTGCTTGAGCTTTTGATGTCATATCTAAGAAAACTAGGCTACAGAGACACACATCTATGTTTTTTTTCTAAGAGTTTTATAGGTTTAGCTCTTACGTTTAGGTCTCTGCTCTACTTGAGTTAATTTTTGTATACAGTGTGAGGTGGGAGGCCGGGTTGATTCATTTGCATGTGGATAACCAGTTGTGCCCAGCGTCCTTGGTTGAAAACACTATTTTGTTCTGATTGAATGGTCTTGGTACCCTTGCTCAAAACCTTGTTTACTTCTGGACGCTCAATTCCATTTCATTAACCTGTATGTCTATTCTTATACCAGTACCAAATTGCCTTGATTACTCAAGTTTTGTAGTAAGTTTTGAAATAGGGAAATTTGAGTCTTCCAACTTTTTTTTCCCCCAAGGTTCTTTTGGCTGCTCTGGGTCCCCTGCATTTTCATATGAATTTTAGGACTAATATCAATTTCTGCAGAAAAGAAATTGGAATTTTGGAGGTTTTACAGTTAATCTGTAGACCAGTTGGGGGGTACTTCCACCATGACAACATTTAGGTCATTCAATTCATGAACACGGGATGTCTTTCTATTTATATAGGTCTTTAATTTCATTAAATGGTTTTTACTTTTCAGTACAAGTCTTGCACTTCTTTGATTAATTTTACTCCTAAGTATTTTACTCATTTTGATGCTACTGTAAGTGGAATTCTCTCTTAATTTCATTTTCAGGCTGTTTATTGATAGTTTATAAAATACAAGTGTTTTTTATATATTGATTTTCTAACTTGCAATCAGCTGACCTCACTTGTGAACTCTAATAGTCATATTTTGCTGTTGTTGTTTTGTGGATTGTTTAGGGGTATCTATCTATCTAAGATCATGTCAACTGCAAATAGAGATAGTTTTCTTTTTTTCTTTTCAATATGGATGCTTTTTATTTCTCTTTCTTACCTAACTGCCCTGGCTTGAATTTCCAGTACAGTGTTGAACAGAAGAGGTGAGAGTGGACATCCTTGGGGAAAGCATACAGCATTTCACCATTCAATGTGTTAGCTGTTCTATTTACAGTAGGCAGGACATGGAAGCAACCTAAGTGTCTATTGACAGATGAATGTTTAAAGAAGATGTGGCACATATATACAATGGAATATTACTCAGCCATAAAAAGAAACGAAATTGAGTTATTTGCAGTGAGATGGATGGACCTAAAGATTGTCATACAGAGTGAAGTAAGTCAGAAAGAGAAAAATAAATACTGTATGCTAACACATATATATGGAATCTAAAAAAAAAAGGTTCTGAAGAACCTTGGGGCAGGACAGGAATAAAGACGCAGACATAGAGCATGGATTTGGGGACACGAGGAGGGGGAAGGGTAAGCTGGGACGAAGTGAGAGAGTGGCATGGACTTATATACACTACCAAATGCAAAATAGATAGCTAGTGGGAAGCAGCCACATAGCGCAGGGAGATCAGCTCTGTACTTTGTGACCAAGATGGGTGGGATAGGGAGGGTGGGAGGGAGACGCAAGAAGGAGGAGATATGGGGATATATGTATATGTATAGCTGATTCACTTTGTTATAAAGCAGAAACTAACACACTATTGTAAAGCAATTATACACCAATAAAGATGTTAAAAAAAAAAGTTAGATGAGCATTTTTTTTTTTGGCTGCACCACATGGCACGTGGGATCTTAATTCCCCAACCAGGGATGGAACCTGTGCCCCCAGCATTGGAAGCGCAGAGTCTTAACCACTGGGCCGCCAGGGAAGTCCCAGCTGTGCATTTTTTACAGATACACTTTTTTTGTTTGTTTGTTTTTGTGGTACGCAGGCCTCTCACTGTTGTGGCCTCTCCCATTGCGGAGCACAGGCTCCGGATACGCAGGCTCAGCGGCCATGGCTCACGGGCCCAGCCACTCCATGGCATGCGGGATCTTCCTGGACCGGGGCACGAACCCATGTCCCCTGCATCGGCAGGCGGACTCTCAACCACTGCACCACCAGGGAAGCCCACAGATACACTCTTATTAGACTGAGGAAGTTCACTTCTTTTCCCAGTTTGTTGAGTGTTTTTATTACGAAAGGGTGTTGGATTTTATCAAATACTTTGTTTATTGAGACAATTATGTGGGGTTACATCCATGTTTATTCTATAAATAGGTTGCATTAGATTTTTTTTGTACGTTGAACCAACCTTTCATCCCTGAGATAAATGTCACTTAATCAGGGTGTATAATCCTTTTTATATACTGCTGGATTTGATTTGCTAGAACTTTGTTGAGAATACTTACATCTATATTTGTAAGCAATACTTAACTATAGCTTTTTTTTCTTATGAAGTCTTTGGTTTGGTATCAAGGTAATACTGACTTGAAGAATGAGTTAGGAAGTGTTCTCTCTTTTCTAATTTTTTTTAAATTGAAAAGTTACTTCTTTAAACTGACAGAATTCACCAGTGTAGACTTGGCTTTTCATTGTAAGAAGTTTTTAATTTCTAACTCAGTCTCTTAACATGTTATACATCTATTTACAGCGTTCATTTCTGCTTGAGATAGTTTTGGTAACTTGTATCCTTCTAGAAATTTGTTCACTTCATATAACTTATCAAATTCATTGACATACCACTGCTCATAGTATTCCTTTATAGTCCTCTTTCTATCTGTAAGGTCAACAATGATCCTTCTAATTCATTCTTGATTTTAGTAACTTGAATCTTCCTTTTTTCCTGGTCAGTCTAGCCAAAGTTTGCCAATTTTGTTGATCTGCTTAAAGAACCAACTTTTGGTTTTATTGACTTTCTCTTGTTTTTCGATTCTCTAGCTCTTTTATTTCTGTTCTAGTCATTTTATTTCCTTTCTTATATCTGCTTTGGGTTTAGTTTGCTCTTCTTTTTCTAGTTTCTTAAGATAGAAGTCTAGGTTTTTGTTTTGAAAGTTTTCTCTATTTTTCAACATAGGCATTAAAATATTAATAAATTTCCCACTGAGCAATGCCTTCATTGCACCCAATAAGTTTTTGTATGTTTTCATTTTCACTGTCTCATAGTATATTCTAACTTCCCTTGTGATTTTGTTTGAGCCATCCCTTTTGGGAGTGTGTTGATTAATTTCAACATATTTGTGAATTTCCCAAATTCCCTTCTGTAATTTATCTCATAACATTCCACTCTCATCAGAAAACATACTTTGTATTATCAATCCATTTAAATTTATTGGGACTTAAGCTTAGTATGTGGTCTACCTTGAAAAATATTTCATGTGCACTTGAGAAGAATGTGTCCCCTGCTGTTGTTGAATGTTCTATAGAGATTTAGTTGGTTTGTAGCATTAAGTCTTCTAATTTCTTGCTTATGTTCCATCTTGCTATTCCATTCTTTATTCAAAATGGAGTATTTAAATTTTAAACTATTATTGTTGAATTGTCTATCCCTTCAATTCTTTTGGTTTTTGCTTATGTATTTTGGTTCTCTATTGTTAAGTGTATATATGTTTGTAATTGTCATATCTTCTTGAAGAGTTGATCCTTTTATCATTACAATTATAAACTGTACTTGTCTCTAGTAACAATTTTTAACTTAAAATCTATTTTCCCTGGTATTAGTTTAGCCACTCTAGCTCGCTTTTGGTTATTGTTTTCATGGAATATCTTTTTCCAGCTTTTACTTTTACCATATTTGTGTCCTTGAGTCAAATGTGACTCTTCTGTAGATAATATATAGTTTATATGTTTTTAAAGTATTCTGCCAATCCCTGCCTTCTAATTGGAGAGTTTAATCCATTTACATTTAATGCAATTACTGACAAAGTAGGATTTACATCTGCCATTTGCTATTTATTTTCTATAAGTCATATGAATTTTTGTTACTCAATTCTTCCACAGTTGCTTCATTTTATGTCAAACAGATATTTTAGTGTATCAGTTTAATTCCCTTATTTCTTTTACCAAATATTTTGGGGATGTTTTCTTAGTGATTGCCCTAGGGATTACTATTAACATCTTAATTAGAATGACCAATAGTACACAAAAGTTTTGCTCCTATGTAGCTCCATTCCCCTCCCCACTTTTATGCTGTTATTGTCACAAAATATATTTTATACATTGTGTGCCCAACATGTTTATCAGTATTGCTTTATGCAGCTGTAATTTAAATCAGATAGAACATAACAGATACAAACAAAAATACACACATACTGTCCTTCAGATTTACCTACGTAAATCTATTTTATCGCTTCATCTTGATCAAGTTACTGTCTAGTGTGCTTTCACTCCAATGAGAAGGACTTCCATTTTTTTTTTTAAGGGCAGGTCAGCTAATGACAAACTCTTTCACTTATTTACCTCAGACTATCTTACTTTGCCCTTCATTTTTGAAGGAAAATACTTCTGTATATAGAATTCTTGGTTGACAGTTTTTTCTTGCAGCACTTTGAATATGTCATCTCAATGTCTCTGGCTTCTATGGCTTCTAATAAGAAAAGAGCTGTTAATCTGACTGAAGATCCCTTATATATGATGAGTTGCTTCTTTCTTATTGCTTTCAAGCTTCTGTTTATCTTCTGACAATTTGATTATGGTAAGCCTATGTGTGGATTTCTTTGACGTTGTCCTAATTGGAGTTTATTAAGCTTTTTGGATGTGTAAATTAATGTTTTTCATCAAATTTGGGACATTTTCAGCCTTAATTCTTTTGGCCCTTTCTCTCTCATCACTTTCTGGGACTACCATTGTGAGTATGTTGGCATTCCTGATGCCATACCACAGGTCTCTGAGACTCTGTTAAAGTTTCTTCACTCTTTTTGATTTCTGTTCCTCAGATTGGATTATCTCTATTGAACTATCTTCAAGTTACTGATTCTTTCTTCTGCCTGCTCAAACCTGCTGTTAATCCTTGCAGTTAATGTTTTACTTAATTACTATAGTTTTCAGCTCCAGAATTTCTATTTGGTTTTTTCTTAATAATTTCTACCTCTTTATTGATACTCTCTACAGTAAACTCCCTACATATGAAACTTCAAGTTGTGAACTTTCAAAGATGCGAACATGTGTTTGCATGTCCAATCAAGTAAGTTAGTTCACATATCTGGCGTACACTGTCACCTGCATGCATCCTCTACAAGTGGTTGTGCTTTTGTGTACTTTACTTACAGTACTATATAGAGTAAAATACAGTACAGTATTTACTGTACAGTATTTACTGTACAGTAAAGTACAGTATCTTTATTTCAAGCCAAGGATGCCCAGAAGCAAGCGTAAGAGCAGCGGTTATGTAGCTGGTACAGCTAAGAACTGCCAAGTGATAACAATGGAAACAATAGTGAAAATAATTGAGAGAGTGGAATGAGGCAAAAAGATGGAATTGGAGGCCCAGAGAAAGGATGAAGAGAGACAAGAGGAAGAAGAAGTAACTGAAGAACCGTAGAGATTCATGCAGGATATGGCAAGGGGATTTTCTTTATTTGAGGAGGCACTGTTAGTTTTTGAGGCACAGGACCCGAATGTTAAAGCAGCCGTTCAGAATCCAATCCAGTGCTACTGTGTCACCTATGATGAGAAAAAAAGAGCTATGACCCAGACATCACTGGATCGCTTTTTCAAGAGGGTAGATAGAATTGAATCCAGCAAGGAACCAGAAACTGTGCCATCAACGTCAGGCGTGAGTGAAATTGCAGCTTACCCTCCGTCTCCTATTGCTGATGATCCTTCAGCTCTACCATCTCCCACCTCCTCTCCCTCCTCCAGTCAGTAACTCTTCTTGCCTGTTCACTCGATGCCAGCCCCTGTATGCCAGCTGTTGTACTGTACTACTGAATTTTTCAAGTACTGTAAGATTAAAAATGTTTTATTTTTTGTGTTTGTTTTTTATGTATTATTTGTGTGAAAAGTATTATAAACCTAGTACAGTACTTTATAGCCGATAGTGTTAGTTGGGTACCTAGGCTAACTTTGTTGGACTTAGACCAAACTGGACTTACGAACATGCTCTCAGAACTGAACTTGTTCGTATGTAGGGGACTTATTGTATTTGGTGAGATATCATTCTCAGACTTTCCTTTAGTTCCTTAGACATATTTTTCTTTAGCTCTTTTAACATATTTAAAATCGCTGATTTAAAGTCCAAAATCATGCATGAGCCATATTTTCTTGTTTCTTTTCATGTCTTGCAACATTTTGTTGAAAACTGGACATTTAAATTAATATAATGTTGCAACTCTGGAAATCAGATTCTTCCCACCTTCCCAGGGTTGCTGTTGCTGCTACCTGTAGTTATTGATAATTTAGTGATTTCTCTGAATTAATTCTGTAAAGTCTATATTCTTTGTTATGTGTGGCTACTGAAGTCTCTAGTCAGTTTGCTTACTGATCAGCCAATGATTGAACAGAGATTTCCTTAAACACCTGGACTAAATCTTCAAGTCTTTGCTGAGAGTCTGTGTGTGTGTGCTGGGGCAGGTTTCAATAATACTCAGGCAATTTACAACTCTGCTTTAGCCTCCACTTCTGTACAGTGTCAAGGTCAGCTAGCAGTGGGAGATTAGGACCATCTCAGGTCTTTTCTGAGAATGTGCACAGCCCAAGGTATGCATGTGGCATTCTAGATTTCCAGGAATATGCTGATTTCAAGGCACCTATGAACATCTCTTTTGGCCTCTCCTTTTAAACTTTATGGTTAGTCTACTCTTTTCCTTAACTGTCACTCATCACCCAAGACAGCTATGAAGTTAAAACTCTTGCCTGTAACTGTTTTAGACAAATGCTCCCCAGGAAGACGCTGTTAGTGATGGGCATACTCCAAGTCATGTCAAAAAAACCCCAATCCTTTCTATTGGTGGCTTTTAGGGAAGCACCAGAGACGCCAAATAATGAAAATTCTTTGGAGTGAGGGTCTTAAAGAGCTCCAGGTCCATTTTATTCCCTTGATACCAAGAAGGCAGGGCCGTTATTTTTCAAGATTATTGTTGAGCTGGAGAGTAGGAGAGGAGAATAGGGCAAGTTAAACACCACAAAGCTTGCCCTTCATGCAGAGATCAGACCATTTTTCTTGAACAGGCAATTCTTCATTTAGTTTCTAAAATTCTGGAAAAGTTGTAACAATATTTGCCAGCTTTAATGGAAGTGTACATTTTCAAAGGTCCTCACTCCACCATTGTCATCTGGGCATTTATTTCTAAGAAAATCTCTTAAGTACTCCTAAGATTTACTTTCCAAACCCTTTATTGTGAGAACTCAGTTTTTACTACAACTTATTTTATCTGTTCTCACTTAAATAATGTTCAGAGTAGCTAAAATAAAAATTTATTATTGCTTTTACTTCTCATTTCTTGGATATTTGCAACTAATCTTGTTAATAGTTGTTTAGTGATATCAATAATTCAATTGGCATGATGAAATATAAATATTTCCTGCAAGAATTATTGAGAAATAAGAGATAATACATAGCTCTATCTACATGAACATAAGGGTTACAGCTATTATCAGCAGAAAACTTGTTTCAAAATAAGCGATGATGGACTTAGAGATAAGCCTGATTATTATAATTTGGGTACTATAGCCATGTTATTAAGAACCCAATCCTATTAAATTTGTGAAACTCATAATCCTTTAATCTAGTATAATCTGTTCTGCAATAACACATGGCCAAATCCTATGAAGCCCATCATTATCAAAAAGCACATTTTAAAAACAAGAATCTTGGGGGGAACCTTCAAGATGGCAACGAGTAAGACGTAGAGATCACCTTCCTCCCCACAAATACATCAAAAATACACCTACACGTGAAACAACTCCTACAGAACACCTACTGAATGCTGGCAGAAGACCTCAGACTTCCCAAAAGGCAAGAAACGTCCCACGTACCTGGGTAGGGCAAAAGAAAAAAAAACAGAGACAAAAAAATAGGGATGGGACCTGCACCTCTGGGAGGGAGCTGTGAAGGAGGAAAAGTTTCCACACGCTAGGAAGCTCCTTCACTGGCGGAGACGGGGACTGGCTGGGGGGGAAGCTTTGGAGCCACAGAGGAGAGCACAGCAACAGGGAGGGGTGCAGAGCGCAAAGCGGAGAATCCCGCACAGAGGATCAGTGCCAACCAGAACTCCCCAGCCTGAAACACTTGCCTGCCCACTGGGGTGGTGTAGGGGCTGGGCACAGAGGCTTGGGCTTCAGAGGTCAGACCCCAGGGAGAGGACTGGCATTGGCTGTGTGAAGACAGCCCGAAGGGGCTAGTGTGCCACAGCTGAGGGAGTCTGGGAAGAAGCCTGGCTCTGCCAGAGACGCAAGGGACCATTGTTGTGGGGTGCGCAAGGAGAGGGGCAGGCCGGAAATAGAAGCTTCTTGCTCCATGTGCTCAGATGGCAGGAAACTGCCTACACAAGCTCCAGGGGCGGGAGTGAGCTGTAGCTGTTATTTCGGACCCCAGAAGCAGGCACAATGGCTACTGCTGCTGCTGCCACCAAGGGTTCTGTGAGCAAGTGCAGGTCACTGCCCACGCCCTCCTGGGAGCCTGTGCAGCCCACTACTGCTGAGGATCCCGTGATCTGAGGCCAACCTCCCCAAGAGAGCGCATGGTGTGCCTCAGGCTGTTGCAAACTTCCTGCTGGCCTCTGCTGCCACAGGCACTTCCCGCACATCCCAATGGTGACTGCTGTATCCCTCCCTTCCCCAGGCCTGAGTGAGCCCTAATCAGCCACTGCTTTGCTTCCTCTTGCCTGGGTGGGGAACAGACGCCTGCAGGTGGCCCACACACAGATGTGGGGCCAAAACCAAAGCTGAACTCCAGGGGCAGTGTGACCAAAGAAGAGAGAGGGAAATATGCCCTTGCAGCCAGAGGAGCAGCAGATTAAATCCCCACGGTCGCCTTGGTAAACCCTGAATCTGTGGAATATATGAATAGACAAGGAGTGTTCCCACAATTGAGGCTGCAGACTCTGGGGGTAACTGTGGAGTTTGGGGACAAGTACACACGGGAGTCAGGCCAGATCAGAGTCTGAACTGGCCCCACAGTGCCCACAGCAGGTCCAGGGACCGACCTAGAAGTACTGGGGACATCTTGGGCAGGCAGGGATTGGCTGTGGCTCACTGTGGGGGCAGGACACCGACACCTGAAGGTCCAGGAAAATACTATTATTATTTTCTTCGTTTTCTTCTGTTGTTCTTCTTTAATTGTTCTTTTAATTTTTACTTTTATTTACTTTTTCCTTTCTTTTTTATCCTTTTATTTTTAATATTAAACATTTTTTTTCTATTTCTACTTTACTTTCTCATTATAGTGTGTTTTCCCTTGCCTTTGTTTTTTTCCCTTGTTTTGCTTTATTTTTCTTCTTTTTAACTATATTTTCTATTTTTACTTTACTATTTTGCTGTTTTGTGTTTCTTCCTTTTGCTTTCTTCTTTCGTTTTTATCTTTTTCTTGTTTTGTGTGTTTTATGCTTTCTTTGCCTTTTTTTAGCTTGCTTCTGCTTTTGATTTGTTTTTGGTTTTTGTTAGTTTAGTTTTAGTGTTTGTTTTTGGGTTCATTTATTTGTTTGCTTGTTCTTTTCATTTTTTGTTTTCTCTCTTTTCTTGTGTGTGTGTGTGTTTCTTTGTGTGTTTTCGTCTGTTTGGTTATTCTTTTACCATTTGTATTGGGGTTTTATTTCTCTGTTCATTTTCTTTTTTTTCCTTTTCCTCTGTGCCTTGAGGCTTGCGGAGTTTTGGTACTCCAGCCAGGGGTTGGGCCTGAGCCTAAGAGGTTGGAGAGCCGAGTCTAGGATGTTGGACCACCAGAGAACTCCCGGCACCTGGGAATATTAATCTGTGAGAGTTCTCCCAGGGGTCTCCATCTCAACACTAAGATCTGGCTCCACCCAACAGCCAGCAAGCTCCAGTGCTGGACGCCTCACGTCAAAAAACTAGCAAGACAGGAACACAACCCCACCGATTAGCAGACAGGCTGCCTAAAGTCATACTAAGCTTACAGACACACCAAAACACACAACCAGATGCATCACTGCCCATCAGAGGGACAAAATCCAGCTCCACCCATCAGAACGCAGGCACCAGTCTCCAGCACTAGGAAGCCTACACAAGCCACTGGACCAACCTCACCCACTGTGGGCAGACACCAGAAGTTCTGAGGAACTATGACACTGCAGACTGCAGAAGGGAGAACCCAAACACAGTACGTTAAACAAAATGAGAAGACAGAGAAATATGCTGCAAATGAAGGAGCAAAGTAAAAACCCAAAAGACCAAACAAGTGAAGAGGAAATAGGCAGTCTACCTGAAAAAGAATTCAGAGTAATGATAGTAAAGATGATCCAAAATCTCAGAAATAAAATGAAGAAAATACAAGAAACGTTTAACAAAGACCTAGAAGAACCAAAGAGCAAAAAAAACAGTGATGAACAACCCAGTAACAGAAATTAAAAATACTCTAGAAGGAATCAATAGCAGAATAACTGAGGCAGAAGAATGGATAAGTGAGCTGGAAGATAGAATGGTGGAAATAACTGCCGTGTAGCACAATAAAGAAAAAACAATGAAAAGCATTGAGGACAGTCTCAGAGACTTCTGGGACAACATTAAAGGCACCAAGATTCAAATGACAGGGGTCCCAGATGAAGAAGAGAAAAAGAAAGGGTCTGAGAAAATATTTGTTGAGATTATAGTTGAACACTTCCCTAACATGGGAAAGGAAATAGTCAATCAAGTCCAGGAAGCGCAGAGCGTCCCACACAGGATAAACACAAGGAGAAACACGCCGAGACACATATTAATCAAACTATCAAAAGTTAAATACACGACTTCCCTGGTGGCACAGTGGTTAAGAATCCACCTGCCAATGCAGGGGACACGGGATTGAGCCCTGGTTGGGGAAGATCCCACATGGCGCGGAGCAGTTAAGCCCATGTGCCACAACTACTAAGCCTGCACTCCAGAGCCCGCAAGCCACAACTACTGAAGCCCATGCACCTAGAGACCGTGCTCCACAAGAGAAGCCACCACAATGAGAAGCCCTCGCACCGCAACAAAGAGCAGGCCCTGCTCACCATAACTAGAGAAAAGCCTGCGCACAGTAATGAAGACCCAAAAATTTAAAAAAAGAAAAATTAAATACAAAGAAAAAAACATTAAAAGCAGCAAGGGAAAAGCAACAAATAACATACAAGGGAATCCCCATAAGGTTATGAGCTATTTTTCAGCAGAAACTCTGCAGGCCAGAAGGGAGTTGCAGGATATATTTAAAGTGATGAAAGGGAAAAAACTACAACCAAGATTACTCTACCTAGCAAGGATCTCACTCAGATTCGACAGAGAAATCAAAAGCTTTACAGACAAGCAAAAGCTAAGAGAATTCAGCACCACCAAACTAGCTGTACAACAAATGCTACAGGAATTTCTCTAAGCGGGAAACACAAGAGAAGAAAAAGACCTACAAAAACAAACCCAAAACAATTAAGAAAATGGTAATAGGAACATACATATCAATAATTACCTTAAATGTGAATGGATTAAATGCTCCAACCAAAAGACACAAACTGGCTGAATGGATACAAAAACCAGACCCATATACATGCTGTCTATAAGAGACCCACTTCAGACCTAGGGACACATACAGACTTAAATTGAGGGGATAGAAAAAGATATCCTATGCAAATGGAAATCAAAAGAAAGCTGGGGGCTTCCCTGGTGGTGCAGTTGTTGAGACTCTGCCTGCTAATGCAGGGAACACGGGTTTGAGCCCAGGTCTGGGAGGGTCCCACATGCCGCAGAGCAACTGGGCCCGTGAGCCACAGCTACTGAGCCTGCACGTCTGGAGCCTGTGCTCCGCAACAAGAGAGGCCGCAATGGTGAGAGGCCCCCGCATGCCACAACTAGAGAAAGCCCTCGCACAGAAACAAAGACCCAACACAGCAAAAATAAATAATTAATAAACTCCTACCCCCAACATCTTCTTTAAAAAAAAAAAAAAGAAAGCTGGAGTAGCAATACTCATATCAGATAAAATAGACTTTAAAAAAAAGACTATTACAAGAGACAAAGAAGGACACTACATAATGATCAAGGGATCAATCCAAGAAGAAGATATAACAATTGTAAATATTTATGCACCCAACATAGGAGCACCTCAATACATAAGGCAAATATTAACAGCCATAAAAGGGGAAATCGACAGTAACACAGTCATAGTAGGAAACTTGAACACCCCACGTTCACCAATGGACAGATCATCCAAAATGAAAATAAATAAGGAAACACAGCTTTAAATGATACATGAAACAAGATGGACTTAATTGATATTTATAGGACACTCCATCCAAAAACAACAGAATACACTTTCTTCTCAAGTGCTCATGGAACATTCGCCAGGATAGATCATATCTCGGGTCACAAATCAAGCCTCAGTAAATTTAAGAAAACTGAAATCGTATGAAGCATCTTTTCCGACCACAGTGTTATGAGATTAGAAACCAATCACAGGGACTTCCCTGGTAGCGCAGTGGTTAGGAATCCGCCTGCCAGTGCAGGGGACACAGATTTGAGCCCTGGTCTGGGAAGATCTCACATGCCGCGGAGCAACTAAACCTGTGCACCACAACTACTGAGTCTGGGCTCTAGAGCTCGCGAGCCACAACTACTGAACCGTGTGCAAGAACTACTGAAGTTCCCATGCCTAGAGCCTGTGCTCCACCACAAGAGAAGCCACCACAATGAGAAGCCTGCACGCTGCAATGAAGAGTAGCCTCCGCTTGCTGCAGCTAGAGAAAGGCCATGTGCAGCAACAAAGACCCAATGCAGCCCAAAAAAAAAAAAAAAAAAATCAATTACAGAACAGAAAACTGTAAAAAACACAAACACATGGGAGCTACACAACATGCTACTAAATAACCAATACTAAATAATCACTGAAGAAATCAAACAGGAAGTCAAAAAATACCTAGAAGCAAATGACAATGAAACACAACGACCTAAGACCTATGGGATGCAGCAAAAGCAGTTCTAAGAGGGAAGTTTATAGCAATACAAACCTACCTCACAAAGCAAGAAAAATCTCAAATAAACGAAATAGAAGAAAAGAAAACAACAGTAAAGATCAATAAAACTAAAAGCAGATTCTCTGAGTAGATAAACGATAAACGTTTAGCCAGACTCATCAAGAAAAAAAGGGAGAAGACTCAAATCAATAAAATTAGAAATGAGAAAGGAGAAGTTACAACAGACACTGCAGAAATACAAAGGATCATAAGAGATTACTACAAGCAACTATATGCCAACAAAATGGACAACCTGGAAGAAATGGACAAATTCTCAGAAAGGTATAACCTTCCAAGACTGAACCAGGATGAAAGAGAAAATATGAACAGACCAATCACAAGTAATGAAATTGAAACTGTGATTAAAAATCTTCCAACAAACAAGTCAAGGACCAGATGGCTTCACAGGTGAATTCTATCAAACATTTAGAGAAGAGCTAACACCCATCCTTCTCAAACGCTTCCAAAAACATAGCAGAGGAAGGAACACACCCAAACTCATTCTACGAGGCCACCATCACCCTGATACCGAAACCAGACAAAGCTACTACAAAAAAAAAAAATTACAGACCAATATCACTGATGAATATAGATGAAAAATCATCATCAAAATACTAGCAAACACAATCCAACAACACATTAAAAGGATCATACACCATGATCAAGTGGGATTTATCCCAGGGATGCAAGGATTCTTTGATATACGCAAATAATCAATGGGATACAACATATTAACAAACTGAAGAATAAAAACCATATGATCATCTCAATAGATGCAGAAAAAGCTTTTGACAAAATTCAACACCCATTTATGATAAAAACTCTCCAGAAAGTGGGCATAGGGGGAAACTACCTCAACATAATAAAGGCCATATACAACAAACGCACAGCAAACATCATTCACAATGATGAAAAACTGAAAGCACTTCCTCTAAGATCAGGAACAAGACAAGGATGTCCACTCTCACCACTATTATTCAACATAGTTTTGGAAGTCTTAGCCATGGCAATCAGAGAAGAAAAAGAAATAAAAGGAATACAAATTGGAAAAGAAGTAGAATGGTCACCGTTTGCAGATGACATGATACTATACATTGAAAAACCTAAAGATGCCACTAGAAAATTAGTAGGGGTAATCAATGAATTTAGTAAAGTTGCAGGATACAAAATTAATGCACAGAAATCTCTTGCATTCTTATACTCTAACAACAGAAGATCAGAAAGAGAAATTAAGGAAACAATCCCATTCACCATTGTAACAAAAAGAATAAAATACCTAGGAACAAACCTACCTACAGAGGTATAAAAGACCTGTATAAGAAAACTATAAGACACTGATGAAAGAAATTAAAGATGACACAAACAGATGGAGAGATATACCATGTTCTTGGATTGGAAGAATCAATATTGTGAAAATGACTATACTACCCAAAGCAATCTGCAGATTCAGTGCAATCCTTATCAAATTACCAATGGCATTTTTCACAGAACTAGAACAAAAAAATCATAAAATTTGTATGGAGACACAAAAGACCCTGAATAGCCAAAGCAACCTTGAGGAAAAAAAAATGGAGCTGGAGGAATCAGGCTCCCTGACTTCAGACTATACTACAAAGCTACAGTAATCAAGACAGTATGGTACTGGCACAAAAACAGAAATATAGATCAATGGAACAGTATAGAAAGCCCAGAGATAAACCCACTGACCTATGGTCAACTAATCTATGACAAAACAGGCAAGGATATACAATGGAGAAAAGACAGTCTCTTCAATAAGTGGTGCTGGGAAAACTGGACAGCTACATGTAAAAGAATGAAATTAGAACACTCCTTAACATAATACACAAAAATAAACTCAAAATGGATGAAAGAGCTAAATGTAAGACCGGACACTATAAAACTGTCAGAGGAAAACATAGGAAGAACACTCTTTGACATAAATCATAGCAAGATCTTTTTTGACCCATCTCCTAGAGTAATGGAAATAAGAACAAAAATAAACAAATGGGACCTAATGAAACTTAAAAGCTTTTGCACAGAAAAGGAAACCATAAACAAGATGAGAAGACAACCCTCAGAATGGGAGAAAATATTTGCAAACGAATCAACAAAGGATTAATCTCCAAAATATACAAATAGCTCATGCAGCTCAATATCAAAAAAAAAAAAAAAAGAAACAACCCAATAAAAAATGGGTGGAAGAGCTAAGTAGACATTTCTCCAAAGGAGACATACAGATGGCCAAGAGGCACGTGAAAAGATGCTCAACATCACTAATTATTAGAGAAATGCAAATAAAAACTACAATGAGGTATCACCTCAGAATGAGGTGAATGGTCAGAATGGTCATCATCAAAAAACCTACAAACAATAAATGCTGGAGAGGGTGTGGAGAAAAGGGAACCCTCTTGCACTGTTGGTGGGAATGTAAATTGATACAGCCACTATGGAGAACAGTTTGGAGGTTCCTTAAAAAACTAAAAATAGAATTACCATATGACCCAGCAATCCCACTATGGGCATATACCCAAAGAAAACCATAATTCAAAAAGACACACGCACCCCAATGTTCACTGCAGCACTATTTACAATAGCCAGGTTACAGAAGCAACCTAAATGCCCATTGACAGAAGAGTGGATAAAGAAGATATGGTACGTATATGCAATGGAATATTACTCAGCCATAAAAGGGAATGAAATTGGGTGATTTGTAGAAATGTGGATAGACCTAGAGACTGTCATACAGAGTGAAGTAAGTCAGAAAGAGAAAAACAAATACAGCATATTAATGCATATATGTGGAATTTAGAAAAATGAACTGGTTTGCAAGACAGAAACAGAGATACAGACATAGAGAAGAAACGTATGGACAGCAAGTGGGGAAAGGGTGGGCGGGATGAATTTGGAGATTGGGATTGACATATATACACTAATATGTATAAAACAGATAACTAATGAGAACCTGCTGTATAGCACAGGGAACTCCACTTCGCTGTACAGTAGAACCTTATCAACACTGTAAAACATCTATACCCCAATTTAAAAAATTAAAATAAATAAATAAAGAAAAACAATAATCTCATTGGGGAAAGGGGATTTGGAGTGAGTCAAGTTAAAACCTAAAACGTTCTCTAGATTTAGTGATAAGGAGATTACTGCCATTTACTACTTACATATCTAAATTTCTTGAATCTGTGGGTTTATAGTTTTTATCAAATTTGAAAAAAATTTAGCCTTATTTCTTTTGATACGTATTTCTTCAGATATTTTTCTGGCCTGAAACACCCCTGCCCTGCCCCCACCCCCAACATACACTCCTTTTGGGACTCTAATTACACATATATTGGGGTCACTGAAGTTGTCTTATATCTCATGGATGCTATTTTTCATTAAAAAAAAAATTTTTTTCCCTGAGTTTCATTTTGGATAGTTTCTGTTGCCATGTCTTTAAATACACTAATCTTTTCTTCTGTGGAAGTTTAATCTGTTGTTAATCCAATTCAGTGTATTTTTCTTTTCAGACACTGTATTGTTCATCTCCAAAAGTTTGACTTGGGTCTTTTTTATATCTTCAATGTTTCTACTTAACTTTTTGAACATATAGAATACATTTATAATAATTATTGTTATGGTCTTCTAATTCTACTATCTGTATCAATTCTGGGTTAGTTTTGATTGGAGGATTATTCCTCTCACTAACAATTATGTTTTTCCTATTTCTATGCATGCCTGGTAACCTTTCATTGTATGCCAGAGATTATGAATTTTACCTTGCTGGGTGCTAGATATTTTTGTACTCCTATAAATATTATTGAGCTTTGTTCTGGAATGCATTTAAGTTATTTTACAGTAGTTTGTTGCCTTGAAGACTTGCTCTTATGGTTTGTTAGGGGGGTTGACAGCAGAGCTCAGTCTAGGGCTACTACCTTCTATTGAAGCAAGACCGTCTTGAGTACTCTACTCAATGCCTTGTGAATTGTAAATTTTTCTAATCTGGCTGGTGAGAATAGACACATTCCTGGTCCTGCGTGAGTGCCTGGCACTGTTTCTTCTAGTCCTTTGAGATGGTTCTTTCCCCAGTTTTGGTTAGTTTCTTCATATGCGTGCATAGAATACTTGAGAGGAACCCTCTCTAGATACCCAAGGTTCTCTTTCTGTGTTACCCCCTCCTCTCTAGTATGGTATCCTGTGAACTCTATCCACGTTGGTCTCCCTGATTCTCAGTTCCACCTCCTTGACTCAGGGAGTCTGTAGGTCTCTGCCTAGGTTCTTCTTCCTTGTGTTGCAGCCAGGAAACTCTCTCAACAAAATAAGCTGGGACAATTGTAAGGCTTACTTTGTTTCCTTTTTCTAGGAATTGCTTCCCTTTGCTGTTTGATGTCAAGTATCTTGAAAATCATTATTCCATATATTATGTTTGTTTTTGTTCTTATGTGGGAGGATAAATTCAGTACATTACTACTCTATCTTGGCTGAAAGTCAAAGTGCCACATTTGAATAAACTTCTGTTAGCTGTTCTGAATTTTAAAAGCAGAGGACAGGACATCACTGTATAAAAGTATGAACTAAAGTTAGTCTAAAAATCCTTTCTATAGGTATACAGGCTCTGACAGGTTTTTTTTCTTGTGATTGTAGTTCCATAGCTTTCCATAGAAAAAGAAATCCTACCGTCACATCTAAAATATATTTATAAAATAATGTAATTATTCTACATATCTACTGTCTATTAAATACGCTATAATTTTCTATAATTATGTATTCTATAAAAATAGATGATTCTTTAATGGAATTAAAAAGTAATAGCACAAAGCCAGGAAGGAAGGACTCTTATCCTCTCATTCCCCTATTAAGATAAAAAATGTACAATGTGAAAATTTCAAAAATTCACATATGTGTAATAGATTCATGATTATAAATTCTATAAGGCCCAAATACAGATCCATCTTATGTGGATGCATAAATATTAAAAGATAATCTAGATGTGATGTTGATGAAGAAACATAAAGTCTCTTAATTCACTGTAAACCAGAAAACTTTCTGCTCATTCACTTAGACCTCATACCCTGATTATTACTCATTCACATTGGTGTGTTTTCCTTGGGTTGAGAAATAAATTACCAAACTGTTAAATTTAAGGGTAAAGATGGAGAGCAGAATTCAGGCAACCAGTATAAAACTATAGTTGCAACTTCTATCTCAACTATGCTATTCTACTCTCCAGAAAACACACCATCCTTAACATACTTGAAAAGTCTTCCTTCAAGTTTTATTACCTTTCTAAGAGGTGATGCACTTGCCAAAATTGCTGCATGATTCAGAGGTACAAGGAATATCAACATCTCAAGTTACATGCTTGAAATGAGTTTTCCCACTTCGTTAATTAGTCTGGCATAATTCTTTACCCCTAGTGATTTTCTGTACCTCAAGATGATCCACTGGCTTAGGATCACAATCAGTATATTTCAGAATAGTTTTTAAGTCTAAATAAGAGTTTTTAGTCATTTCTGTGTGGACAGATATCATCAAATTGTGAAAAGGACTAAAAATGAGAGGACACAAGTGGAGGTGGTATCAGTCAGGGTCATCTGCCCAGGGAAAGAGCTGTGGCAATACAATGGGGACCACAAAGTGAAAAAGCAGAAGCCTTCACTGGGTATGGCTAAGAGCTATGGGTCCCTAGACAGAAAAGGGAATGAGGCGGGTAAGCAAAGAGTTGGTACTTCAAGAAAAAAGTCCAAGAATTACACAAAACTAAAATCAGGAAGGAAGGTAGAACCAAGTAAAAGTGATAAATGAAAGATCAAATTTGGTTACTGTGAAAACAGAATTTCCATGATCAACTGTTGGAGGGCATAGCTATGCTGATCCGGAAAATAAACCACCTGAAGGTATTAAAAATCTGGTAAGAAAACTGTTCTTAAAATGCTCTTTCACAAGAAAATGCTCTAGATAGGATACACACCATTTGATGTCCTCTTTAACAAGCAGTCTGTGTCTCCTTTTAAAGGTGAATCATGAGTAGCCCTCACTTCCTAGTAGTGAACTCCTAACTTGTCTCCTGCTGCTTTGATGTGCTTGTGTTCACTGAGGGTCACTTGATATTAGTTAAAACTTTAAAACAGATTAAAGTGCTTAATTTTGTAGCACATTCGGTTAGTACTTTCTTCTGCAGGAAGATGATAAATGAAATGAATCCATGGGCAGCACGAAAGAGCTCCCCAAGTACTTAATTCACAGAAAATGACTGGCTCAGAGGGTTCTTCTGCCTCCACTCTGCTTTGAAAATCACCCTGGGTAATCAGTTGAACCAGGGCTACTACATATTTTCTAGGCCATGCATGGACTACATGTACTTGCATGGCATCTCCTGGAGTTGTGCAAAGCAGAACCTGTCTCTAAAATTAAGTTTAACTTTAGATTATACTAATTGAACTGCTTAAATTTTTTTTTAATTGTAAAGAATACCATCAAACTTAATTGTAACCAAACTATTCTCAGGTTAATTTAAAAATACCAAATATTTTCAATTTCTCTCAAAGTCTTCAATCACATACTATAATATCAGTTTTTCTAGATATTTCACTTGATAAAGTTTCCTAAATGAAAAGACAGGCTAAAACAGAAAAATGAGGAAAGTTATGCATACTTTTCTAAGCAATTAAATGCAGTATCTTTCATTTCCTCAAATATTCAAAATTCTATCTTTACATAAATATAAAAAATATACTGAAAATGAAGCTTTGGGGACTCTGTTTTAAAAGTAAGGAAAAACATCATTGGAATATTTAAAAGGCAAGTCAATACACAGACTACTTTTCTGCAACTTGTAAACTCGTATTTTTTGGTATTACTTTTCCTAGAAGATAATGGTGGATTTCTTTCTGGAGTCAAGGTACTTGAGGCCAACTTAACTCCTTCTCTGACTTCTCAGTTTCCTAAGCCTATATTTTATGTCTTTATCCTTCTACCCCACCGAC
Source organism: Aethalodelphis obliquidens (assembly GCF_003676395.1). Taxonomy (NCBI): domain Eukaryota; kingdom Metazoa; phylum Chordata; class Mammalia; order Artiodactyla; family Delphinidae; genus Aethalodelphis; species Aethalodelphis obliquidens. Next base: position 31,625,847 of record NW_020837961.1, on the reverse strand, counting down.
CGTCCTTATTCTTGAAATGCTCATAATTTCAAAGTTGTCACTGTTCAGTGCTTTAACATTAAGGCTCCTTAATGCAAATATTAATGCAATATTAATATTATTAAGGGCTTTATTTTCTCATATACGTGGAGAATGGTTATCAGGCAACCAGAAGTATAAAGTATCTTTGTTAGCAAAGATAAAAACCCTCAAGGTGTAATACAAACTTACGTATTTCTTCCACAACTTGCGGGTCACATTCTTTGTATTTTTCTACTTCAGCCTTTAGCTGTTCCCTTTGGTCTCGAAGTGAAGAAAGCTCTTTTGCTAGCAAGGTTCGCTCTTCCTGTATTCAAAATAACATTATGTACAATTAAGACAAACAAAATGCCATAAGTTTATACATTTTATAAACATTTTATTTTCTCATAACTGATACGCATTAGGTTTTGACGATATTATATATACATATACATATATATTCACAGTATAAGAACGAACTCAATTCTCATTTTTCTCTGCAATCTCAATTATCTTATATAAATGTTAACTGAATGGAAATTAATATGTAGAATGGAATGCTCATAAACAGATGAGAGGTTACCAACTATGTCTGAACTCAAAAGAGGACTGTTATCACATTAGGAAAAAAATTATACCACTTCTTGGGTAGTTTCACAAGATTGTATCTATATATATGTAAGTAATATTTTATGGCAACATCAATCATTATAAAATTTTCCTTGAAAGTGTTCTAGATAATTTTCCAGACTTCAAGGATGATTAACCTTTAAAAATATCAGAAATAACAGAACTGTAGCTTGTGACCTCCTATCACTTTCCTTTAAAGGTAAACCAGAATAAAGCTTTTACACAAAATGATCCAATAAACACCATTTGAAATTTCTAGCCATAGTTTTCACTAACAGGTAGAAGTAATAGTGCTATCGGTATTCAGTTCATATGTGTGAAAAATAAGTCCAAATAAAAACCAAATACTGGAAAAGGTTACGGTACAGAATTATAGGAAAAGTCTGAGGCAAAACCAAATAAGAGTTCAAACTGCCTGATGGGACTTGTTTAAGGTTGCTAGCTTTTATTTTTGTACTTGTATTTTTCTACTTTTGCCTTAAGCTATTCTTCTTGGTTCCAAGTGAAGAAAGCTACTTTTGCTAGAAGTTATATAACAGAATGCATGTACAGACCTCTGAAGTAGCAGAGTCCAACAGAACTGTGCAATGACAGAAATGTTCTAGATTAGTCTTCTCCAATGCAGGAAACTACATAGGGATACTACATAGGGATACTGAGTACGTGAAATGTGACTGTTACTGAGAAACTGAATTTAATCGTATTTAATTTTAATTCAAATGTAAATTGTTACATATGATTAGTGTATACCACATTAGCATAGCGTAGGAGAGATTGAAAATTAACTGCAATATAAGATGATCATTATTTGCTATTAACACCCAAATTATACATACTCCACAATGAAAAGCAAGAGGAGAAAAAGCTAATGAAGACAGGAGAAGCAGGGTGGTGACTATCTGTGTGGATGCAATGACAGCTCTCCAGATACCCTGAGTTGGGAGCCTGGTTATTAGCACCAAGACCTTTGCCAAATTGCTTAACCTTTTTGTGCTTTCAGTTCCTCAAATGTAAAAATGAATATAGTAATAGTAGCTACCTCCTTAGACTGTTGGCAGGATTCAATATAGAAAATGCGTTTGGAACAGTACCTGCCTGGCTCATAGTAAGCAGAATATATATGTTAGCTATTTCTTTTTCTTCATTACCATCATCAGCAGTATCATCATCACCATGAATAATATCTAGTAGATAGAAAAAGCTTTCAGATATTTCTGAAAACTCATGACTAGTGAACACAGGATGAACACGAGAGTTCATCTTTCTCAGGAGTCTTTCTGAACTCCTATAATCTTCTGATAGCTGTAGGTACCAACTGGGTTTGCTAGTAGGTTTTTTTCCTAGTTTCAGTGGTTACAGTGGACTGGGTAACCTTCAGCAGACTGGCTGACTACTTTGTGGCATGAACATGTCACCATTAGTTGAAGGTGCTTCTACAAGTTATTGCCAAATCAAAGGAAAAAAACAGGATCAAATAAAGAAGTGGTAATTGCTGTCAACTGAAGAAGAAATAAAACAGTTTCAGGTTATGTCCAGAACTTACCTTCCCTTAAATATTCTTCAGCAATTACCATTCTCCAATTCCTATCCGTCACTGTCCTGACTATTCACATGAAAGAATGTATGTAAAATAACTCTGAAAAGCATAAAGCCATGTAAACCTGTGATGTATTCTTTTCTATTGGGTTGGCCAAAAAGTTCGTTTGGGTTTTTCTGTAAGATGTTACAGAAAAACCCAAACGAACTTTTTGGCCAACCCAATACAATGTGACAAGTTTTTGAGTCTCTTTCACAAGTCGTACAAATAGAGGTTGAGATGAAATGCTTAGAGGTTCATGTTGATCTTCAACATTTTTTCAAGTCATAAGTCCATACCTGAGATAATGATAAAACTAAAAAGTAAAGTGAATTTTTAAAAACCCCTAACACTTTTAAAAATAAAATAGGTCAAAATTCATGTAAATAATTTAGAAATATTACAAGGCCATGAAAACACTGTATTGATAGTTTTCTTTCTTTTTTTAAATTTATCTATCTATCTATCTATCTATCTATCTATCTATCTATCTATGGCTGCACTGGGTCTTTGTTGCTGTGCCTGGGCTTCCTCTAGTTGCCGCGAGCGGGGGCTGCCCTTCATTGTGGTGCACTCATTGCAGTGGCTTCTCTTGTTGCAGAGCATGGGCTCTAGACATGTGGGTTTCAGTAGTCGTGGAGCGCAGGCTCAGTAGTTGTGGCTCTGGGGCTCTAGAACTCAGGCTCAGTAGTTGCGGCGCATGGACTTAGCTGCTCCGTGGCATGGGGGCTCTTCCCGGGCCAAGGATTGAATCCATGTCCCCTGCATTGGCAGGCGGATTCTTAACCACTGCACCACCAGGGAAGTCCGATAGTTTTCAATTTATTCAGTGCCAAGACTCTTACAAAGCTGACTCTTAAAAATTTACATAAACATTTATATAAGGCTTACTTTGTGCCAGGTTCTCTTCTAAGTGCTTTGCAAATATTAGCTAGTTTAATCACACAATAACTCAGTGACATAGATTTTATTATTCCCCATTTTACAACTGAGAAAATCGAGAAGAAAGAGTTTAGGAGACTTTCAAACCCAGGCAGTCCGGCTCCAGGGTTTATGCTTCTATGCTACACTGCTATACACAATATAATACAATAATAATAAATCTAGATTCACAATTAGGGAATCCTACCAGGTCAAATGTTCACAGCCTTTGCTGTAACTCACTTCTTTTCTAGTGGGAACAGCATCCTCCTCACAGGAAGCTCGATGCTTTTATTCTTCTATTTAGAATTGACATTATTAAAGAATCTACAGATACAAACTTACCGTTTCATGTCGGCCAATTCTAGCTTTCTCGATGCTTTTCTGCAGGTTTGCATGCTTTTGGTTTACCTCAGATAACTAGAGAATTGAAACAAATAAAATGGTTTGCTAAGATAAACTTGCTTAACATAAAGTTTATGAATCAAGAAGACAAAATGAGATTTGTCTTCTGCCCAAGTCAGTATAACAAAAATGTCAAAGACTACGTTGGGAACTAATTTCTCTAACTTGAAGAAAGCCAAGTACCATGAATCATTAGGGCAGGCTGAAAAAAAAAAAAGTTTAAAATATTTCTTTTTATACTATGCAAAAAAGTATACAATATGCTTTCAATCTTTTCTACAGTCTTGATTTATTAGGTTCCCCGCCCCCATCACAAATAACTTGAGGTATATTATTTAGTTAAAAATTTAACTTGAAAGTTAAAAAAAATCTGTTTTATATAAATTCTCTCTTCACATTTCATTTCACTTCTGATGAAAGTCTTGTTTGAAACACTCTATACTGTTTCTTATAGGCTGGTAGTACTGTGACCTGCTTCACTAACGTAGAGTCAAAATTGAACACATCACTGTATACTAAGTTCTTAGAGAAGAAAAAATCTATTAGATTGTTGCCAAATTTAGGCATGCTTTACATACGTTAAAAGTGAGCAGTTTAAGCATTTTATGAAGCTTAGAAAGTAGTAAGTTATATTGTAAAAGGATTAAATAATACCAGCCTAAAGAGACCTTAGATACAGAATATTCATTAGCATGTGGCTGGGCCCACACCAAAAATGACTGGTTAACTTCAGAACATCGCCTCCCCATCTCAATTTGATTAATCTCACCTGGGCCCAAGATTAAATAAATAATCACAGGAAATTCTCAGTACTAAATTCTCCATCACATTTTTTGCTACATAAACTGGTTAGAAATTTTAGACTCATTTGATTGGGTAAGGGCTTTTTAAAAATATATTCCACTCCTCACTAACTCTTGAGTTATGAACATTTGGGAAATAATTAACGAATGGATGAGTAATTTCTTTTGGCTGATTCTAAGAAACTGACCTTTCACCATATGACCTTGTTATATGTAGAGGGTGAATTATATTTAGATACCCTTTTTTTCTTAAAAATCACAAACAGTATCTTCAAAAAGTTTGTTGCTTTACCCTGACGTTGGGAAATGTTCCACTTCTCAATATGCACAAAGGGAATATTGTCAGTTTTCCTTTAATGGCTCTCTAGTCCCTGATTCTCATCCATAGCATGAACAAGATCCATCTGTGATGCCAAGAAGACACCACGACCAAACCAGTTGTACCTCTTCTGGAGAGTAATTATCTTCCTAAGTTAAAGAAACAAAAATCTGCTGTAGAGTTAAGAGCCAAAATAAGCTTTAAAGCCCTAAATTTAGCAAAGAGACCTTGTTCTTTAAAACAAGGGTTCTCACTTATAACACTCTGTTTAAAAGGTTAATATTCTACCCTGAAGGACCCACCTGAAATAATTAATAAATGCATGTAACACCTGAATTCAGGAGTAGAGAATTTTCCAATGAAAAAATACACACATACATTAGCATAACACTTTTCCATTACAAATGTTTTAAAAATAACCAAGTAGGCAGATGTTACCCAAAAAATGAAGAACTATGTAAAAATTAGCCAATAATTAATGGACATATATCTTAACTCCATTAATGAAGTGTCTCCCCGGTATTGTATGTCTGCTTGTAATTATTTACAACTTAAAAACATTTGGAAGAGAACTAATTCAGGAATTCCTTAACTCTGAAGATAACCTTATGTATTTTAAATGTGATTTCATGACTCGTCATTTTAAGTATCTTGGTAATGGAGGGAGGCACAATCTAAATGATGTTATCAAATGAGAAGCTTCTGCTAATTATCCTAAGTACTGAAACAATTTGGCCAACTCAATAGGGAAGGCTTCTTGGCTCTGTTTAGTTCTTGAAATCTCAACTACTGGAAACAATGAAAGCAACTCTTGTGAGGCAGCCCGTGCTACCAGTTTTTCATCTACATATCGCTTAGAAGGAATACTGCTATAGTTCCTAACACATACCTTGGAATTAAACCAAATCCAGGCCTCAAGTGATTAAGAGCTGAGATTTTCAGCCACTCTATAGGTATTATCTAAACCACAAGTTCTAAACTTTAGCACACATCAGAATCACCTGAACGGCTTGTTAAAACACAGGTTGCTGGGCTCCACCTCCCAGGTTTTGAACAGTAGAGGTCTGGGATAGAGCCTAATAATTTGCATTTCTAACATGCTTCTGGTTAGGGGCACCACACTTTTGAGAACTACTGGATTACACATAAACCTGTTTTCTTGCAGTAACAAACCCAACTAAAACACACAAGATATTAATATATGGGAGAATATTACCTAGCTCATCAGCAAAAAATGAATTATTGCTAAATACTGTAGTCTGAACTAGAAACAAAATATCTCAATATTTCTGTCACTGAAAGAAATACAAAAGTCCACATTTACAGAAATAGAAAAAGAAGTGATACTCTATAGTTAAGAAAAGTATTCACCACAGGATTCCTTTAAAGGGCAAACTCTTGACACATTTCTATAACATAAAACAAGAACCAACTATATATATTAACACTGTAACAAATCCATTTCCAACTTTCACTAAAGCAAATAATAATTTTTAAAGCCAAGTAACTCAGAAAAAACAGCAGCAGCAACAACAACAAAAATGTCTTGTAATTAATAAGAACAGGATTTCATCTTTAGACTTGAGGAAGGATCTGACACAATGCTTCTCTTTAATGCATTCCAGACCACCTATACAGATACTCAGGATTCAGAAACATAATGCCAATGTTTTCTAAAGAGCTAATTCACTGCCTGGAGGAACTGCCTATTCAGAAGAGGAACAGGAAGATTGATTCAAGCTGGCTGCACTGGAATTCTGATTTGCTCCTTTTCAGAAATAAAAAAAAATTCAAAGCATTATGAAAAAAATATAGAGTTTTCATAGGTGGGAAAGAATGTCAAGGAACAGAGGATGGGGAAAAGAGGTAATAGCAAGAGAAACCAGAACAGTCTACTGCTTTATCAAAACTCATGTACGGTATGTTATGGAAAAAAAAGGTTCTATGTCTTGTTTTTCCTTAAAAAAAAAAAAAAGCAAGGCAGTATAATTTAAGATTTCATATGTTTAAAAACTCTTATTAGTGTCTCTACAATTTTAAAATTTATTTTTTAAGGCAATATTCCATTTAGGAATCAATCATAAGGAAACAATGAACACTATAAAGATGTATTTCTATATAAAGATGGGAGCTATATAATTGTCTTAACAATAGAGAAATGTTAAATCATTATTTCACAGTATGGATGTGTCACAATTATGTAGCCAAAGGAAACATTTAAAAAGAACTTTTAATGACAGATACAGAACAGAGTTTTAAAAAAACTGGAAACAAAAGTGTCAATACATTTGAGAGCCTATCTATCACCAAAAAAACTCAAAACCCCCCCAAAACTAAAAGAAAGTGCACAAAACTTAACAAATGGTTACCTCTGTATTGTGGAACATACTTATAAATTTTCTATATTATGAGCACATATAACTACTACTTAAAAAATCCTTTTCCTGGGAAAGGGGGTAGGGGGAGGAAAGGAATAGGTGAGGGAGATTAAGAGCTAAAAATTTCCAACTGCAGAATAAATGAGTCATGGGTATGAAATGTACAGCATGGGGAATATAGTCAATAATTATGTAATATCTTTGTACGGTGATGTATCATAACTAGAGTTATCATGGTGATCAGTTTGAAATGTACAGAAAAACAGAATCACTATGTTGTGTAATGGGAACTAACAAAGTATAGTAACTTACGGAAAAAGAGATCAAATTTGTGGTTACCAGAGACGGGTTGGGGGGATTGGATGAGGGCAGTAACAAGGTACAAACTTCCAGATATAAGATAAATAAGTACTAGGGATGTAATGTACTACATGATAAATATAATTAACACTGCTATATGTTATATATGAAAGTTAAGACAGTAAATCCTAGTTATGACAAGAAAGAAAAATTTTTTTCTATTTCTTTAATTTTTTATCTATATGAGATGATGGATGTTCCCTAAACTTACTGTGGTAATCACAGCATGACGTATGTAAATCAAATCATTATGCTGTACACCTTAAATTTATACAGTGCTGTATGTCAATTATATCTCAATAAAACTTGAAGAAAAAATTATTTTCCCATTATAAGCAATATATGAATATATTTTCAAGAGATTAAAATGAGTACATTTTTTTTTAAAAGACTCAAACAATACAGAAGTATTTAAACAAATTCCCCTTTGCTCTCCACCTCTGCAACATCACCACTACCCTCCTCCTAAGGAGGGACCCCTATAAAGTCTAGGGGGCATCCTTCTTGTCCCAATTCTTTTGCTTCATATACTGATATGATCAATGTGGAGAACTGTCAAAACACACATGGAATTATCCTTTATGTTTCATGTCAATATATTTTCTAAGGTCTCTTCATTCTCTAAAAAATAGATTTTATTTTTTAGAGCAGTTTTAGGTTCACAACAAAATTGAGTGGAAGTTAGAGAGAGCTCCCATATAACCCTTGCCTCCACATACACACAGGCTCCCCCAATCATAATTCCCCAGAGTGGTACATTTGTTACAACTGATGAACCTATACTGACACATCGCTATCACCCAAAGTCCATAGTTCTCATTAGGGTTCACCCCCGTGTACATTCAATGGGTTGTAACAAACGTATAATGACATGTATTCATCATTATGGTATCATAGAATATTTTCACTGCCCTAAACATCTTCTGTGCTCTGCCTATTCACGCCTGTCTCCCCCCAACCTCTGGCAACCACTATCTATATAGTTTTGCCTTTCTAGAATGTCATGTAGTTGGAATCATACATTATGTAACCTTTTCAGATTGGCGTCTTTCATTTAGTAATATGCATTTAAGGTTCTTCCATGTCTTTTCATGGCTTGATAGCTTATTTCTTTTAATCATTGAATGATATTCCATTGTCTGAATGTACCACAGTTTTTTTATGCATTTACCTATTGAAGGACATCTTGGTTGCTTCCAAGTTTTGGCAATCATGAATAAAACTGTTATAAACATTCGTATGCACATGTTTTCCACCCATCTGAGTAAATCTCGAGGAATGCAATTGGCTTCTCTGTACTGCTACACTTATCTGTCTATTCTTACACAACTAGCAAGTTTTAATTACTGTAGCATTACATTTTGATATCTGATAGGGAAAATCCTACCTCATTGTTCTTCCCTTTTAAATACTTCCTTGGTCTTTCTTGTAGTTTCTCTACTACATGAACTTGAGAATTATCCATAAAAATCTAGTGGGATTTTGGTTACCATAACATATAAATGACATAAATTGATGTTTTTATAGTTGAGTTTACTTATTCATGAATATTTTGCTCCATTTACTTAAGAGTTCTTTCATGTCCTTCAGTAGAGTTTTGCAATTTTCTTCATGTTTGCCTTGCCCATTTCTTGTCAGGGTTTAATCCGGTTTTTTTGTTTGTTTTTTTGCGGTACGCGGGCCTCTTACTGTTGTGGCCTCTCCTGTTGCGGACCACAGGCTCCGGATGTGCAGGCTCAGAGGCCATGGCTCACGGGCCCAGCCACTCCGCGGCATGTGGGATCTTCCCAGACCGGGGCACGAACCCGCGTCCCCTGCATCGGCAGGCGGACTCTCAACCACTACGCCACCAGGGAAGCCCAATACTGGTTTTGGTGCTGAGGGATAGGCAACGACCCCAGGCCTAAGCCTGTCACTGTATGAATGCTCTTCTTCACAGTGGTTGATTTCAAGTGTTGAATCAGGATAAGATCAAAGTCTTTTGTTCAATGGTTGTGGGAAACAACTCTCTCCTGCCCTCTGGATTGTAAACTGTATAGCTACAGGGAAGCAAACAAACCAACTTACTGCTGGCAGCCATCTTAGAACCATGAAGAAAGCCAACTTGAGGACAAAGGCATTACACAAAAGGCAAAACCAAGAGAAACAGAGTCAGAATCTTGATTAAATTATGCCTGAAGCATGCTCTACTTTTGAAATATTTTAATTTAAATGAGCCACTAAATCAATCTCACCTTTATCACTCATACCAAGTAAACTCGGTTTTTCTACCTTTACCACAGTAAACACTGTAACTGTTACAATGGATAAAGCTTTAACAATAGTCTATTTCATACAGTGCTGGCCAGCTATGAAAGCTGTGAAATATTTTGGAAGACATCAAATTTAAAAGATTCTTATTCCTCTATATTGGGTTATAGAACTAAGTCTTCAAGAATAGGAATGAGTAAAGTAATATATACCAGGAAGGCTCTTCATTCAATAAACATTTATGAAGTGCTCACTATACACACAGTTACAATACTATTGGCTCAGACCTTTTCACTAAATATAGTAACAAATAACTCAAGGCATGTATGAGCACTGAATGTCTGTTGAGTATTTTTGAAATATTTTCCTTATGCTGCAAGACAATGCTCATTAAAAGATAACACTCCATGAAGCTAGTAAAAATACAGCATATTAATATTCCATTTAACCAGGAGATCCAATTTCCAGCAATCCAGCCCTGTGGAACACACTAAAGAACCTGAGAAAAGTATACCAGGAATCCTAAATAATGGACACAGGAAAAACATGGGAATCCCATCAGGAAAGCAACATAAAGGGAAAGTGAAGCCACTCAGTAAGTGCACACTTGAGGAGAATTCAAACACCCACACATAATAACTGCTGAAGATGAGATCATGGTACATTACAGTGTAAAGAAACAAACTGTTAGAGCAGTGCACAACAAACGAGATTAGCATTCCTTCAACTAGAAGTATCAGGAATATGTTCAATAAGGTTAAAGTGATAAAAGGAGAAACAGAAAGCTAAAGAAATTACAAGAAGAAAAAAGCAAGATTTGAAAATCAACTATCTGAAAATGAACTATTGTAGATGAACTATTTTTAATTTCTAGGAAGCAGTAAAAAAAATTAAGTAAAAAAAAATATTAAGAAGTAGTTAAGAGATACAGAAGATATAAAAAGAAGCTCCAACAGAAGCCTTCTGGTATCGTGAGAATGAAGTTAGAAGTTGTGACTATAGTCAAAGCCTTATGCAGAATCCAGTTAGAAGTCATTCAGGTATTTTGAAAGCCAAAGCCATGCAAAATCCAAATGATACTGGGAGGGAAGTTAGATACAAAATTATGGAGGAACATAAACTCGTCAGACATGAGAACTGGGTTCTAATATGACAAACTCAGAAATGAGGGCTAAGTAGTAGGGGCTACGAATTGTCTGCCAACTTCCATTTTTTCTTAGTAATAGGACTTCAAACAATAGTGAAAATAAATAGGAATTATTATCTTTCAGTGCTGTGGGCAAGAATATATCCTAGATAGGGAGTCTGTTAAGAAATCCATCTGACAAGAAAACCCAAAATCCACTTGGTGGAAGGGCAACGCTGAAATTATTTGGAATGACAGAATTGTTTAACAAGTAAACTTTTTAAATCAAGGGGAGATTTAAAATTAATTATAAAGATGAGCAGATCTGTATTATTAATATCTTTGTGTTAAGGAATAACCTATACATATTTTGCATTGTACTCATAGGGTAAAACCATAGAAGCAACTTAATTCCTCCCCCACATCTGCCATTTTAGAAACAGCTCAGTGAGGGAAGTACTTCCTCTGCCACTAAACGAAGAGTTGGGAGTCCCAGGACGTTTTTCATCACTCTAAATCAAGATCTACAATTATTTTAAGTTGCCAAACAAAGCCTTAATTCAGAAATTAGAATGTCTAACATAATAATCAACACTTCAAATCTCGATTTAAAGGTAAGACTTCTCTCCTTTTCAGCAACTGCTGGCTGCCAGTGGGTTTTGCTGGAAAGGGTGCATTGTCCTTTTCTCTTTCCTGGCCTAGAGTTTCTGTCCTCCCTTTAGTCCGCTGACTGAAGTTTCTGCCGCCTGTTCCCCACCTCTACCAAGCCTGGAGAAGGGGAGAGAGAACAGAACAAGTAAAGGGGACCTGAAATATCTTACCGTTAAGATGTCTCAGTGCTCTCGGGGCCTGACATGTTTGCTGAATTCTTGCATGGCTGCGCTCCTGGGTTTTTTGTAGTAAGAACCCAGGGTTCCACTATCTGTAATCTCCATGATGCAGAAGACATATTTTATTGCTCTGGGGGCTCCACAACATTCCCGCTCACCGTCTCCCTTCCCTAGCTTGCCTCCTACCCACTTCCAGCCTGTTTTTTCAGATTCATTACACACACACACACACACACACACATACACACACACAGAGTGTTAGGTTTCAATGCCCTCTGGAACAGAATGTAACGTGCCTCCAGATGGGCTCTTGTTCTCTCACTTTTGAGTGTTGGCTCACATGTGGTCCACAGGGGCATTCATGTATGCAAAAAACTCCAGGATTGCTGGCCCATTCCTTACTTTTATGTATTGTAATAATTGACAGAATCTACCAATAGATCTACATAGATGCTAAAATCAGCAAATTACTTTTACATAAGGCATTGCTTATTTTCCTACTGTCTCTCAAGAGCACTGGGAAATGATATGCTCACATTTCACTCCTAACATTTATGAATACTTCTTGTGAGAATTAACACTGTCCACTATTGAAATTTCTAATACAAACGTTAACTTAAATACTACTTAAAATGTTTTGATCTAATAAGTTATTCAGTTTAAGTAATTTAGTTTCATTAGAATCTGCTCACTGAAAATACAACAAATTACTTGCTAAGAAGCATCAGTTAAAGAGCTTAAGTTAAGCTCAAATATACGTTATAATAAACTTCACCTTAAATTTATAAAGCCAAAGAAAAAGTCATAAAGAGACAACAGTGCTGAGAAATAGTGGCTGAATAAAGTAGCTGCCCATAAAGGCTTTTATCTTTTTAAGAGAATAATGCTCTTCTTTTTTTTTTTCTTCTATTTCTGCCTCTTATAGTGAAAAGATTCAAGAAAACTTGGATTTTAAAGGATTAAGAAAGCAAACGAAGGCCTTCTCTTCCACAGCCTAAGCAGCTTTAGCAGAATGAAGAGAGCAAACTAACACATTTGGATGGTATAAACTAACTCAAGAGCTGAGAGCAGCCAACCAAACTAAGACTTGTGGCAAGTTTAAGTGTTAGAAATCACTGAAAAGGTAAAAATGTATTTAACTTTAAAAACTATAATAATTTAAAAAATTTAAATTGAGGTTTCTTTGCATCCAGTCAAAGTTTTTAAAAAAGTTATAGACTAGGAAATTTATGGTTATAAATAAATATAAATACTAGGGAACCTGAACAAAGCCCTATATTTGAATCTGATGAAATGTAGGCCTGGAAGTTCGGACCCATGCCCTTTGGTCAAGTAAGCACCATACTTTAAACAAAAAAAGCACCCAACTAATAGGGTTATTTTTGTGAAACTTCTAAATATATAAAACAGCCAGAGACATTATGAACACTGAAATATTAAAATGTACAAAATACTGATATACTTTTTGAGGGCAAAACAAGACAAATGAAATTAGGGCTATCCCAGGAAGCTAAGGATATATATGACTTTGACACTGCCACCACCTGGTGGCACAACACCAAAATTGTAGGTCCAGTTTTTTGTGAAATAAGTTTTTCCAGGTGGCTGATTTGGGGAGAAAATAGTTATGAATGAGAACAGCTGTTACAAACCTGTAACCCATATGAAGCACAGAAGAATGTTTTGGGTATGGTATAGGGAATTCTATATCCCTGGAGTCAGGCTTCTCAAACTCATCCAGCAAGCAAATCCAACAACAAAGGAGAATAATTACTGGGGGAAGGTTCAGAAGCCTAGCCCAAAGCTACCTACTACAAAAGCAAAACAAACAAATATAAAAAATAAATCACTGAAATCTTAAGTTCTATGGTAAAAATTCCTGCAAGTTTCAAGTTGTAATATTAACTATTATAATTTTTATTATTTAAAATTATTTACTAATAAAAATCCTGTCTACATACTTCCCCCACCTACCCACAATTTTTGAGTCACTCAACCTCAACAAATATATTTAATTCCTGATTATCTGAGACGGTGGAGAGAATAAAAACATTCAATTTAAAAGACATGACTTTTGGGCTTCCCTGGTGGCGCGGTGGTTGAGAGTCTGCCTGCCGATGCAGGCGACACGGGTTCGTGCCCCGGTCCGGGAAGATCCCACATGCCGTGGAGCGGCTGGGCCCGTGAGCCATGGCCGCTGAGCCTGCGTGTCCGGAGCCTGTGCTCCGCAATGGGAGAGGCCACAACAGTGAGAGGCCCACATACCGCAAAAAAAAAAAAAAAAAAAAAGACATGTCTTTTAAGTGCTTAAAGATATAATTTTGCAGATCTTGTTAGTTGCATGTCTAAAGCCTTTTGTTCTTTGTAAACAGAACTCCAACTTTGTTCAGATTGAGATGGCAGTGTGCTCAGAGAGAAAGGGTCCCCTCCCATTTAACAGGTCCCAGAGGTTAAACTATAATGGCTAACCCTTCCAGCATGAACATGTATCTCAGACTTGGCAAATGAGACAATAAAGGGAAGCCTATCAGGGAAAGGGGGCATTCTGGGATTTTCCTCCTGGATAGAAAGAGAGAGATGTATAAGAAGAAAGCCCATCATTATTCCTGCTTCGGACACCGTCATGGGAAGATATAGCTGCTGTAGTAGCTACGTGCATCCAAAAAGGGAAAGCCAAAAACCATCAGAAAAGCCAGTCCAGACCTCTGATATCAATATGTTCGGGGGGAAGGCTCCTAGACCAAGTATACAATAGCTAGGACTGAGACTAGGCAGCGCTGTATTGATTTACTCATTCATTCAATAACATGTATTTTGTTTCTATGTGTCTCAGTAACTGCATTGCATGCTGGGGATAAAGCATGGTTAAGATATCCCTGCTCTCTGAATGTCTGCCGTGGTAATACGGCACATAAAGACTTCACCCTATAAAAGAAATATATGTAAGAGAGACAAAGCACAAAGTAGTACTGAACTTGCTGAGGAGGGGATAAAAACTTCCCAGAAGAAAATATTTCTGATGTAGGTCTTAAATATCTCTGGTTAATGGACAGGTTGGAGTTTGTTAGGTAGACAAGTAAAAAGAGCCAGCCAGGTTAAGCATGTGAAAACACAAGAAATAAAATGAACAGCATTCATGAAACAGTGTAAACAATTTGGTTAAACTGGTGTGTAGGGTTGTAGAAGGGTAACAGCAGGTTATTAGTCTGGCCAGTGGCAGGAGCTAGATTACAGAGAGACTTAAAGTCAGGTTGAGGAATCTGGACTTGTTATTCAGGAACAGGAAACCATCCAAATGGCATTAAAAGACACTACTACAGCAGATGGAAGAAAGTGAAGACTGGAGACAGGGAGTTCAGTAAAGACACTAATTCAAAATTCTGAGCCAGAGATAATGAGAGTCTAAGTCAAGACAGTAGCAGTGAAGATGGAGAGGAAGGGAGAGATTTGAGAGATATAACTATGTTGAATCAGAAGAGTTTGGAACCCACTGGGTGTGGAGAAAAGGGAGAGAAAAAAAAATCTAAGGTAACTACCAGGTTTCTGGTTTGGGCGACTAAGGGGATAGTAGTTTCAGAGTCTATAAGACACAGAGGAGCAGGTTTGGGTAAAGAACTGAGTTTTGAACAAACTGAATGTGAGTTGCCTGCCAGCCATTCAAGTAGGGATGTGTAGTGAGTAGCTGAATACACAGATGTGGAGTTCAGTGCAGAGGTATAGGCAGGAGATAAAACCAGGGAATCAGAAGTATACAGGTGGCAATGGAAGCCATAGGAGTAGATGAGACCTCCCAGAAGAGTGTGCAGAGCTACGGAAAGGAACTGAGGATATAAGGCTATGGTCCAGTCTGTGGGTCCTTAGTATGTCAAGAGTGGCTGTCTGGCTTTGAGGGCTTTCCACCCCCCCGCCCCATTTCAAAAATGTTAACAGAAAACATGTATTTACTTAAGATGGGGCTACAAAGGCTAGCTAAAATCTCAGGATTTAAATTCGTCTAAATGGTAATTCTTCAAAAATGAGACTCTAATGGAAAGAATAAACTCAATTAGGGAGACTGGAGTATTGTTTTAAAGCCTAGATTTATATCAACTAAGTATGTTAGCACTAGTTATTTCACATCAATTTTGAAAAGCTTTCATTGGTGTCATATGTATCTCTAGTTTTAAAAAATGGGAAAAAATAACTTAAAATGCAATGGGGAGCAGAAATAAATAAAACAGAGACTAAGCAAAATAGAAAAGATCAATAAAACTAAGAGCTGGTTCATTGAAAAGATAAACAAAATGGATAAACCTTTAACCAGACTCATCACGAGAAACAGAGAGAGGATTCAAATAAATTCAGAAATGAAAAAGGGGAAGTTACAGACACCACAGAAATACAAAGGATCATAAGAGATTACTATGAATAATTGTATGCCAATAAAATGGACAACCGAGAAGAAATAGATAAATTCCTAGAAACACACAATCTCCCAAGACTGAACCAGGAAGAAATAGAAAATATAAATAGACCAATTACCAGAAATAAAATTAAATCAGTAGAAAGAAAGAAAAAAGCTTCCAACAAACAAAAGTCCAGGGCCAGACAGCTTCACTAGGGAATTCAACCAAACATACAAAGAAGAATTAATGCCTATACTTCTCAAATTAATCTAAAAAATTGAAGAGGAAGGAACACTTTTGAACTCATTCTATGAAGCCAGCATCACCCTGATACCAAAACCAGACAAAGACACCACAAAAAAAGAAAATTATAGGCCACTATCATTGATGAACATAGGCACAAAAATCCTCAACAAAATATTAGCAAAACGAATTCAACAACACATTAAAAGGATCATAAACCATGATCAAGTGGGAGTTACCCCAGGAATGCAAGGATGGCCCAATATCCACAAATCAGTCAATGTGATACACCACACTGACAAATTTTTTATTTTAGTTTTTTAAAAATTTATTTTATTTTTTTAATTTTTGGCTGCGTTGGGTCTTCATTGCCGTGTGTGGGCTTTCTCTAGTTGCAGCAAGCGGAGGCTACTCTTTGTTGCGGTGCATGGGCTTCTCATTGCGGTGGCTCCTCTTATTGCAGATCACAGTCTCTAGGCACGTGGACTTCAGTAGTCATGGCACGCGGGCTTCAGTAGTTGTGGCATGCGGGCTCCAGAGCGCAGGTTCAGTAGTTGTGGCGCACGGGCTTAGTTGCTCCACAGCATGTGGGATCTTCCCAGACCAGGGCTTGAACCCATGTCTCCTGCACTGGCAGCCGGATTCTTAACCACTGCACCACCAGGGAAGCCCCACATTAACAAATTGAATAAAAATCATATGATCACCTAAACAGATGCAAAAACAAAAAGCTTTTGATGAAACTCAACATCCATTTATGATAAAAAAAACCCTCTCAACAAAGTGGGTATAGTGGGAACATACTTCAACATAATATGGGCCATATATGACAAACCTACAAACAACATTATACTCAATGGTTATAAGTTGAAAGCATTTCCTTCAAGATCAGGAACAAGACAACAATGCTCACTCTCACAGCTTCCATTCCACCAAAAAATTGTTAGAACTAATAAAATAATTCAGTAAAGCTGTAGGATACAAAACTAATATAAAGTATCTGTTGTGTTTCTATACACTAATAATGAACTATCAGAAAGAGAAATTAAGAAAACATTACCATTTACAGTTGCATCAAAAAGTGTAAAACATCTAGGAATAAATCTAACTAAGGAGATAAAGACCTTTACTTGGAAAACTATAAAACACTGACAAAAGAAATTAAAGACAAAATACACCATGCTCATGGATTGGAAAAATATTGTTAAAACAACCATTCTACCCAAGGCAATCTACAGATTCAAAACAATGACTATCAAAATACCAATGGCAATTTTCACAAAACTAGAACAAATAATTCCAAAATTTGTATGGAAACACTGAAGACCCCAAATAACCAAAACAATCTAAAGAAAGAAGAACGGGGCTTCCCTGGTGGCGCAGTGGTTAAGAATCTGCCTGCCAATGCAGGGGACATGGGTTCAAGCCCTGGTCTGGGAAGATTCCACATGCCACGGAGCAACTAAGCCCGTGAGCCACAACTACTGAGCCTGCACGTCTGGAGCCTGTGCTCCACAACGGGAGAGGCCACGACAGTGAGAGGCCCATGCACTGCGATGAAGAGTGGCCCCCGCTCACCGCAACTGGAGAAAGCCCTTGCACAGAAATGACGACCCAACACAGCCAAAAATAAATATAAATAAATAATTTTATTAACGAAAAAAAAAAAGAAAGAAAGAAGAACGAAGCTAGAGGTATCATGTGCCCTGATTTCAAACTATACTGCAAAGCTACAGTAATCAAAACAGTATGGTACTGGCACAAAAACAGACACATAGATCAATGGAACAGAACAGAGAGCTCAGAAATGAATCCACACACTTATGGTCAATTAATCTACAACAAAGGAGGCAAGAATATACAATGCGGAAAAGCCAACGCTTCAATAAACGGTGTTGGGAAAACTGGACAGCCACATGTACAAGAATCAAACTAGAACTTTCTCACACCATATACAAAAATAAACTCAAAATGGACTAAAGACTTAGATGTTAGACCTGATATCATACACCTATCAAAAAAAACACAGGCAATATGCTCTTTGACATGGATCTTAGCAAGATATTATTTTGGGTATGTCTCCTCAGGCAAGGGAAACAAAAGCAAAAGTAAACAAACGGGACTACATCAAACTAAAAAGCTTTTGCACAGTGAAGGAAACCATCAACAAAACAAAAAGGCCACCTACTGAATGGGATAAGATATTTACAAATGATATATTTGATAAGGGGTTACTATCCAAAATATACAAAGAATTCATACAATCCAACATCAAAAAACAAACAACTCAATTAAAAAATGGGCAGAGGATCTGAACAGATATTTTTTCCAAAGAAGATATACAGATGGCCAACAGACACATGAAACGATGTTCAATATCACTAATCATTAGAAAAATGCAAATCAAAGCTGCAATAAGATATCACCTCAGACCTGTCAGAATGGCTATCATCAAAAAGACAAGAAATAACAAGTGTTGGTGAGGATGCAGAGAAAAGAGAACCCTTGCATACTGTTGGTGGAAGTGTAAATTGGGGCAGCCACTATGGAAAAGGGTATGGAGGTTCCTCAAAAAATTAAAACTAGAACTACCATATGATCTAGCAATTCTGCTTCTGGGTATTTTTCCAAAGAAAACAAAATCACTAATTCAAAAAGATATATGCATTCCTATGCTCTTTGCAGCAATATTCACAATAGCCAAGATACGAAACAACCTAAGTGCCCACCACCGATAGATGAATGAATACAAAAGATGATACACAAACACACACACACACACACACACACAGGAATATTACTCACCCACAAAAAAGAATGAAATCTTGCCATTTGCAATGACATGGATGGACCTAGATGGTATACTAAATGAAATAAGTCAGAGAAAGGCAAATACCATATAATTTCACTTATATGTGGAATCTAAAAAACAAAACAAATGAACACATATAACAAAACAGAAAAAGAGTCATAGATACAGAGAAGAAACAGGTGATTGCCAGAGGGGAGCAGGTGAGGGACGAGTGAAATATGTGAAGGAAATGAAGAGGTACAAACTTCCAGTTACAAAATAAATGAGTCATGGGGATGAAATGTACAGCATGGGGAATATAGTCAATAAAAATTAAGATAAAATGGGGCACTTCCCTGGTCGTGCAGTGGTTAAGAGTCTGCCTGCCAATGCAGGGGACAGGGGTTCAAGCCCTGGTCCAGGAGGATACCACATGCTGCGGAGCAACTGGGCCCGTGTGCCACACTACTAAGTCTGTGCTCTGGGGCCTGCGAGCCACAACTACTGAGCTCATGTGCCACAACTACTGAAGCCTGTGTGCCTATAGCCCATGCTCTGCAACAGGGGAGGCTGCTGCAATGAGAAGCCTGCGCACCGCAACAAAGAGTAGACCCCCCTCACCACAACTAGAGAAAGCCCATGCACAGCAACGAAGACCCAACGCATTTAAAATTAAAATTTAAAAATTAAAAAAAACTTTTTTAATAAAATGGGAATAAAGCAATAGAGTCATGAATCTAAAACATAGCCTAGATCAGTGGTCCCCAACCTTTTTGGCACCAGGGACCAGTTTTGTGGAAGACAATTTTTCCACAGACCAAGGGAAGGGGGTATCATTTCAGGATGATTCAAGTACATTACATTTATTGTGCACTTTATTTCTATTATTATTACATTGTAATATATAATGAAATAATTATACAACTCACCAAAATGCAGAATCAGTAGGATCCCTGAGCTTGTTTTCACTTGCCACTCACTGATAGGGTTTTGATATGTGTGCAAGCAACTGATTTATTATGGCCTCTGTGCAGTCAAACCTCTCTGCTAATGATAATCTGTATTTGCAGCCACTCCCCAGCGATAGCATCACCCCTTCAGCTCCACCTCAGATCATCCAGCATTAGATTCTCATAAGGAGCATGAAACCTAGATCCCTCACATGCGCAGCTCACAGTAGGTTCCTATGAGAATCTAATGCCACTGCTGATCTGACAGGAGGTGGAGCTCAGGAGGTAATGCGAGCAATGGGGAGCGGCTGTAAATACATATGAAGCATCGCTTGCTCGCCCGCTGCTCACCTCCTGCTGTGTTGCCTGGTTCCTAACAGGCCATGGACTGGTACTGGTCTGTAGCCTGGGGGTTGGGGAACCCCTGATCTAAGGGAGTAAGTATGGAGAAGAAAACATCCTTTAGAATGATTCTTGAAAAACATGAAGTGGAGAGAAGAAAACAGTAGTAAATGAAAGCAGAATGGTCAGAGAAAGATTAATTATCAAGAGTAAAGAGCTCTAAGAGACAGTCAACCTCATCAAAACTGTTAGAAGGAAGGGGTTATGAAGAGAGTAAGGCAGAAGAATGGCACTGAAAGCATTAAGTGTTGGCACTAAAAGCAGCGAAATTCCAGAGACGAAACTGAGGCAGCAGGCATCAAAAGCAAAACAGAATTTGCTACCTCTTCTCCATTCTATAATAGTGCCTGCTCGTTTCTCTTTTGCTAAACACGCGTTAATTAATTAATTCAATTTATTTACGGTCTAGTCTTTGCACTAAAGTATGAATTCACCGAGGACAGGGCTATGTCTTAATCTTTTTATTTCTAGCACCTAGCATGGTGCCACAGTACATGCTGAAGGATGGTTGTACTTCACAAGAACTTGCTGAAGGACCGAATGGCTCCCCATTTTACTCAGGATAAAACTATGTGACAGCATGGATGGCCTTACATTGCCTGGCCACCTTCCCACTTTATCTCTATGCTCTGAGTTCTACTACTCCCTTTCACTTATACTTACTCTAGCCAGACTGGCCTCTTTGACGTTTCTTAAACTTACTGGGTATGCTGGTGTTGTGAGGCCTTTGTGTTGGCTGTTTTCTCTGTCCAAACATTGTCTCTCTCTGGATGTTTCTCCCCAAGATATATTCACAGGTTAACTCCCTCTCCTCCTTCAAATCTCACTTTCTCAAGGTCTACTCTGACTACTCTATTTTAAATCTGCATCCCACCCCCCAACTCTAGTACTATTTAAAAATTTTTTTTCACATACCCACCACTATTTCATACAATACATAGTTTGCTTAGTGATGTTTATTGTTTGATGTCTGTCTCCCTCCACTAGAATGTGAGCTCCACAAAGGTAGGGATCTTTGTCTGTTTTGCTCACTGATGCATGACCCAAGCACCCTGAATGGTGCCTGGCCCAGAGTCTGCTCAATAAATAAACACATGAGTCACAGTGACAGACAGAAAATGAGAGTCTGCCAGAAGGTGTGGTGATACTTTCTCAGCACTGTGAGTATCTGAGGATATTTCAAATGCAGATACTGGAAAAATCCAGGAAAGGAAGAGAAAGCTGGTAAGAAAGAAGCGATGGAAAACACATAGACTTGCCATAGGTGTGATCAAGCACAGGTGGCCTTGGTGAAGAAAGTAGGGATAGGGGAAGTAGAAAAATAAATGAATGTCTGTATGTGAGAAAGTTTGAAAAGCTAAGACCTGATGCTCTCAGTCTTTTCCATCAAGTAGAATGCAATATCAAAACTCCAAAAAGAACTGGTAATTTTACTTAAGAACTACAAATAGGAAGTAGCTTTGTAATTTAGCTTATTAAGAGGAGAAATGAAAAGTTGCCAACTATTTACCGTTTATATATATATGTGAACTTTGTGATATCAAAGGCTACAAAAATAAAAGTTCCTTCTTATCTGGAAGAGATAGTAAAAATTATAAATCAAGAATGGAATCATTAAAATGTCTAGTGGTGACTTGTAATCCTTATTGAAAATTATTTGAAGAGGTAATATCCAATACAATAAAGACAGAAAGAACTTCCACTGAGAAAAACTGGCTTGATTTTGATGCATATTACTTCTCACAGTTTTATTTCCTAAGAAAAGTCCATTTTGGAACATTAGTTAAGCATAATTATGGAAGTTTATACTGTGATTATGCCATTAGGTGATGAGCCTCTGGCTTACTACAGGAAATCAATGGAATTCTTGTCTCATTAACAAAGGGATACGGAGCTTTGACATGGGAGAGGCAAATATAAAACTTTTTTTGAGAGAGAAAGTTGCACTATCTTCTATGAAACAAATCAGTTTATTTTAATAAACTGAACATAACCTGATAATCCTAACTAAAGAAGCAAGTAATGTCACTTCAAAAAATTGTCACATTCTTCTTCATTTTCTTTTTTCTTTCTTTATGTAAATAAAAACAATGATGAGCAACAAACTACAAATGCAACAAGCCATACAGTCTCTGTGTACTCTCCACTGTCAAGAGTCACTTACCTGTTATAATAGCTACCAATGACTGCCTTTAGAGAGCCAGGCCTGCAGAGGATGCAGTATATACGTGACCTCACTGGAGGTTTTGATATTGCCATTTTACAGATTAAGGAACTGAGATCCAGAGAGATTAGGTAATTTGATCAGGTAGTAAAGGGCAATATTGCTGGTTTAATCCAGGTCATCTGGATACCAAAGCCTATGTTTTTCACTGAGAATCCTGTTCTTCTGGGCATCATACTAATACATTAAATTTGTTAACTTTCTAAATACAAATACACAACGTCCAGAACAATTTCAAGGGAGGCATCTCCAAGGGAAAAAAAGAAACTATATTTTGAGCTATAAAGCATATACTTAGCTAATATTAATACTTTGTTTTGTTTTGCTTTTGGCCGTGCCGTGCGGCATGTGGGATCTTAGTTCCTCGACCAGGGATCAAACCCGCGCCCCCTGCATTGGAAGCACACAGTCTTAACCCCTGGACCGCCGAGGAAGTCCCCTAATACTAATACTTTGAAACAAGGGATTAGAATAAAATGGCATTTTTGATCAAGAAGAACCTTTCAATGCAGAAACTAAAATTTCTAAAATAAATAAGAGCTTCTGATATTTAAAAAATCTCAGCAGATAAAATGTGAACACGTATCAATGAAAATATATTTGTACAGCAAAAATAGCAAAAAAGAGGTTATCTATACAACAAATAAGATATTGGGCAAGTATTTCCCTATTTCAAGGATCTATAAAAGCACAAATATTATTTTGTTGATGCCCTGCATCACCCCTACAACCAAACAGGAAAAAATCAACGATAAAGCAGAGCATTTTCTGTATAACCCATGTATTCACAGGGAACAGGCTACATAACCATTAAACACTTTTATCTGATCAATCGTGCTGCAGTTACAGAATTTATACTCTCACAAAATAACATCCTATTTATAACACTATGCCTGCAGCCAAGCCTTTTGGTTGACTGACTCATCTAAGCCGTCCCAAACCTCCTTCCTCCCTTTTACCCACTTCCACTCCTAGTCTCCTCTATAGAGAGATGTGACACTGTTTCGCTCTATAGATGTAACCCAAAGTCTGTTGGAGAGCTCTGAGAAAGCTTTTGTTTTCCTGCTAAGAGAGACAGACATTCCAGCAGCTTCCCTTTCCCCTCTTCCATACTATCCCTCAGATATGGCAAGAGGAGCCGTGGCAGCCATCTCATGACCATGATGGAAAGGCCAAGAGGACCACAAAGATGCAGACATACCACTAAGCCACCGATCAACATTAACAGATACCTACCTCTAGACTATATGTGAGAAAAATAAACTTCCATTTATTTAAGCCACTGTTAGTCAGATATTCCATTATTTTTAGACAAAAGCATTCTTGATCAAACATACAACTTTCAGGCTAACAAGAACATGGTTTAGAAGCTGGTCAGTTGTCTGATGTGTTCATTCATTCATTTGTTTACATGGTTAAATGCCTACTTTACACCAGAATTTAGTACTAGGTTTTGGGGACAGAAAGTTGAATATGGCTTTTAGCTTGAGTCACTCACACTCAATACAAGAGGGAGATGTGTAAACAAGACAAGTGTGATAAATGCTCTAACAGAGCATGAACAAACTTCAATGATAGCACAAAGAGGAACCATGAGATTTCTTTCTCATCGTTGTTTTGAAAGTCAAAGTCTAGGTTTAAGTCAGAAAAATATAAGACCAGCCAGAACCAGTCCTGTTCTGTCCTCTTCAAATGACAGACTGAAGACAGGAGAGGCAGGAGAGTCTAAGAGGAAAGGAAGAACATTAGACACTGTTGAGGGTTTCTGATAAGGGCCCTTATCTACCCTCTCTGGTATTGTAAGATTAGCTACAAATACAGATACAGGAGTGCAACTAGAAAACCTGGAGGGCATAGGAACAGAGAAAACCTATCACTTCCTGTCTGGAACCCTGGGAAGAAGCAGCCTCACAGGTACTGTCCACACCATCATGGCACAGGAGGTGCAATGTTTGCCTCTGTTTTCTGGAGCAAAGTGGGCCTGGGACAATGGCTAGCTGGGCAATTTCACAGTGCACACGCCTTATGTGGCCTCCATACTGCCAGTGGAAGCATCTTTCTAAAATAAGGTTCTGACGGTCTCACTTCCTACTCAAAATTCTTCAGCTTAGATACACAGAGCCCTTCATTATCAGGATCTGCCTACCAATTTAGCTTTGGCTCATTCATCCCTCACGCACAATTGAGCGGTACAAAACAACTCAAGATTCTCTCATACATTATGTAGTCCATACACATCTATCTGGTCTTGGCATATAATAACAAAAGCTAAAGCACTTACTATGGATTAGTCATTGTTGTAGGCAGTTATATACAACACATTTAATTGTCACAACTACCCTGTGAAGTAGGAAATATTACGACCACTTTATAGACGAGAAAACAGAGACACAAGAGGTTTCTAGTAAATGGAAGAAGTTGGATTTGAATCTAGAGAGTCTGGGTCTAGAGTCCACTCTCTTAAACCGCTGTGCTACACTGCCTTAACATACAGGTCTCTGTACTCAGAATGCCCTTCACCCTCAACTCCCTTATGGACTCCCATACATCTTTCCAGAATGAACTTAAATGTCTCCTTCCTTAACTGTAAAGCCTTTCCTTAGCAGAACTAACCTTCACCCTCCGCCATCCTCTTCCATGTTGTACATTACCACACCATACTGCAGAGATTTGTTGACAGGTGTGTCTCCTCACTAGACTGAAGTCCTGGAGGACAGGAACTACCTAATTTATCATTATATCCCTCTCATTAGTCTCAATGCCTGCCGTAGCAAGCATTCACTAAACATTTACTGAATTGAATGAATTTCAATAGAGGTAATGCCTATTTCTATTCAAAAACATTTCAAGTTGTCCACACAGCCCAAGAGTGGACTTACTCTCTATCCACTCAGTTTTACCAATAAAGAATTCCATATACTGATGGTTCCCAACGTGTGATGGTTTGACTTACAATTTTGCAACTTCATGATGGTGCAAAAGCAATCCACATTCAGTAGAAATTGTATTTGGAGTTTGGATCTTGTCCCAGCTAGTGATAGGCAGTACATACTCCCCGTGATGCTGCATGCTGAGCAGCAGCTCCCAGCAGCTCCCAGGCAGCCATGCCATCGCCAGGGTAAACCACCAACATGCTTACCACCATTCTGTACCCAGACAACACTTCTGCTTTTCACTTTCAGTATTCATAAATTACATGAGATATTCAACACTTTACTATAAAATAGGCTTTGTGTCAGATGATTTTGCCCAACTGCAGGCTAATGTAGGTGTTCTGAGCCTTTATAAGGTAGGCTAGGCTAAGCTATGATGTTCGGTGGGTTAGGTGTATTAAATGCATTTTTGACTTGCCATAGTTTCAACTTCCCATGGGGTTACTAGACGTAACCCCACTGTAAGTGGAGGAAGATCTGTACTCATTTCTAAAAACTGGTAAAAAGGTTTTTTTACTACCTTCCACTAGTAATAAATAGGTTGCAAACCAGAACTTGGTGAAGAACTAAGGAAGATCTCAGCAGAGCAAGAAAACAAAGGGTATGATTTCTGTAATTCTGACCCTTTAAATTTAAAAAATCGTTAAAAACTGCTACAAAGACTTGCTGCAGCACTGATGAAACTCTCTGAATCAATGGACTGTTATCAAGACTAACTTCACATCTTTTGTTTCCTCTAATTCTCATTCACTTCTAGCCTCCAGAACCATAAGAAATAAATGTCTGTTGTTTATAAGCTACCAAATCTGTGGTATTTTGTTACAGCAGCCTGAATGGACTAAGATAAACTCTTAAAACTGTCCCTGGCTGAGTGCTCAGTAAATTCTGGCTACCGTTACCACAACAGCATCAGTGGCTCCCTCTGTTCCCCTCAGTAATCTCCATCCATCTAAATCTAGGCAACTTTCAGCTCAAAATAATCATTTCTAAGAAGTCTCCCTTAACTATATAGACTTTTTTTTCATAAAAGCTAATTAACATCTTTTCATTAAAAGTTAATTAACTACGTAAGGTATTTATCTTGCCCTACCGAGTGATGTATAAATTATCTCAACATGAAACACATATTCTGTTATTTTTATATTGCTCAAAGAACTTAGCACCAAGCATGTACAGAGGCACACAGTGAATATCTGTAGAAGCAGTTAATACAATCCACACACAGTTGATGGTTTATTTGCTATCTTAGAAAATGTCACAGAGAAACATAAATTATAACCATGAGGATTTTTAGACTGTCTTTAATAATGATCAACATATACAACCTAAAGGCAAGAGAGAAAAAAAAATGTCTCTTGATTTAATTTTCAGACTTGCTACAAGAATGCCCATTCTCAAGAGACAAGTACATTCCTGTACATAATTGGAATCACTGGCAGAAGCGAAGCAGAACAGAACGATAGGAAAAAAAAAAATTAAGATCTCCCTCTCTCTAATCTGGAAGTAATTAACAAGAAACTCAAAAGAAGTTAACATTTTACTTTGGCAATATGTTGAACAAACTGATCTTTCAGTGCACTTGAATTTGGAATCTGCTTCAATTCAAAATTAGCTGAGTGACTTCTATCTTTATATAAATCCCACCATCTCTTGCAGCATTTTTAATCTCTATCACTCATTCAGGCAGTCAGCCATATAACACTTTTCACTTTTCATTTTACTATTTCATGTGTATATATCTTATCTTCAGCACAGGTTACAGGTTCTTTCTTAACAAAGCATGGATCTTGATTTCTACTTTTTCGAATTACCTCCAGTATCTGGTAAAATGTTTTGCACACAGTGGACCCTCAAATATTTGTTCTAACTGAACAAATAAACTTACAGTATATACTCCTGGGTGAGTACTAATTTAGTCAAATCTCCAGCCACTACATAACTGAGTGCCTATGTACACTGGCACTTTACATACACCACTTAATCCACTCAACCCTTTGAAGTAGATACAAACATTTTTTTACAAATTGGGAAACTTTATAAAGGTTTCAAAGAGCTTAAGAAATTTTTCCAAGATACTTACAACTAGTAAAAAGTGAAACTGTGATTTCAATCCATGTTTGATTTCTAACTACTTCTCCTCCCGTTAAGCCATATTGCTTCTCTAAAATGATGAGCGCCCTTCAAAGCCATGGTTGAGGGGCATAGTATGATACTGACATTCCCTCTTAAATTTCAGTGAGAGAATAAAGTAGGTTTAGGTTGGTGAAATGGTACTGAGTTTCTTTTTTAATTTTTGAATTTTATTTTATTTTTTATACAGCAGGTCCTTATTAGTCATCCATTTTATACACATCAGTGTATACACGTCAATCCCAATCGCCCAATTCAGCACACCACCACCACCACCACCCCCGTCACTCTCCCCCCTTGGTGTCCATACATTTCTTCTCTACATCTGTGTCTCAATTTCTGCCCTGCAAACTGGTTCATCTGTACCATTTTTCTAGGTTCCACATATATGCATTAATATACGATATTTGCTTTTCTCTTTCTGACTCACTTCACTCTGCATAACAGTCTCTAGATCAATCCACATCTCAACAAATGACCAAATTTCGTTACTTTTTATGGCTGAGTAATATTCCATTGTATATATGTACCACAACTTCTTTATCCATTCATCTATCGATGGGCATTTAGGTTGCTTCCATGACCTGGCTGCAGTGAACACTGGGGTGCATGTGTCTTTTTGAATTATGGTTTTCTCTGGGTATATGCCCAGTAGTGGGATTGCTGGATCATATGGTAATTCTATTTTGACTTTGTGAAGGAACCTCCATACTCTTCTTTATAGTGGCTGTATCAATTTACATTCCCACCAACAGTGCAAGACGGTTCCCTTTCCTCCACACCCTCTCCAGCATTTGTTTTCAGATTTTCTGATGATGCCCATTCAAACTGGTGTGAGGTGATACCTCATTATAGTTTTTTTTTTCATTGTAGCTTTGATTTGCATTTCTCTAATAATTAGTGATGTTGAGCAGCTTTTCATGTGCTTCTTGGCCACCTGTATGTCTTCTTTGGAGAAATGTCTATTTAGGTCTTCTGCCCATTTTTGGATTGGGTTGTTTGTTTTTTTAATATTGAGCTGCGTGAGCTGTTAATATATTTTGGAGATTAATCCTTTGTCCGTTGATTCGTTTGAAATTATTTTCTCCCATTCTGAGGGTTGTCTTTTGGTCTTCTTTATGGTTTCCTTTGCTGTGCAAAAGCTTTGAAGTTTCATTAGGTCCCATTTGTTTTTGTTTTTATTTCCATTACTCTAGGAAGTGGATCAAAAAGATCTTGCTGTGGTTTATGTCAAAGAGTGTTCTTCCTACGTTTTCCTCTAAGAATTTTATAGTGTCCGGCCTTACATTTACATTTTGAATCCATTTTGAGTTTATTTTTGTGTATGGTGTTAGGGAGTGTTCTAATTTCATTCTTTTATATGTAGCTGTCCAGTTTTCCCAGCACCACTTATTGAATAGACTGTCTTTTCTCCATTGTATATCCTTGCCTCCTTTGCCATAGATGAGTTGACCATAGGTGCATGGGTTTATCTCCGGACTTCCTATCTTGTAGCATTTATCTATGTTCCTGTTTTTGTGCCAGGACCATATTGTCTTGATTACTGTAGCTTTGTAGTATAGTCTGAAGTCAGGGAGTCTGATTCCTCCATCTGTTTTTTTCCCTCAAGACTGCTTTGGCTATTCGGGGTCTTTTGTGCCTCCATACAAATTTTATGATTTTTTTTGTTCTAGTTCTGTAAAAAATGCCATTGGTAATTTGATAGGGATTGCACTGAATCTGTATATTGCTTTGAGGAGTATACTCATTTTCACAATATTGATTCTTCCAATCCAAGAACATGGTATATCTCTCCATCTGTTGCAGAAAGAAAGAAACTATTCTTTCATCAGTGTCTTATAGTTTCCTGCATACAGGTCTTTTGTCTCCTAGGGTAGGTTTATTCCTAGGTATTTTATTCTTTCTGTTGCAATGGTATATGGGAGTGTTTCCTTAATTTCTCTTTCAGATTTTTCATCATCAGTGTATAGGAATGCAAGAGATTTCTGTGCATTAATTTTGAATCCTGCAACTTTACCAAATTCATTGATTAGCTCTAGTAGTTATCTGGTGGCATCTTTAGGATTCTCTATGTATAGTACCATGTCATCTGCAAACAGTGACAGTTTTACTTCTTCTTTTCCAATTTGGATTCCTTTTATTTCTTTTTCTTCTCTGATTTCTGTGGCTAGGACTTCCAAAACTACGTTGAATAAGAGTGGTGAGAGTGGACATCCTTGTCTTGTTCCTGATCGTAGAGGAAATGCTTTCGGTTTTCACCACTGAGAATGATGTTTGCTGTGGGTGTGTCATATATGGCCTTTACTATGTTGAGGTACGTTCCCCCTATTCCCACTTTCTGGAGAATTTGTAGCATAAATGGGTGTTGAATTTTGTCAAAAGCTTTTTCTGCATCTATTGAGATGATCATACGGTTTTTTTTCTTCAATTTGCTAATATGGTGTATCACATTGATTGATTTGCATATATTGAAGAATCCTTGCATCCCTGGGGTAAATCTCACTTTATCATGGTATATGATCCTTTTAATGTGTTGTTGGATTGTGTTTGCTAGTATTTTGTTGAGGATTTTTGCATCTATATTCATCAGAGATATTGGTCTGTAATTTTCTTTTTTTATAGTAGCTTTGTCTGGTTTTGGTCTCAGGGTGATGGTGGCCTCATAGAATTGAGTTTGGGAGTGTTCCTTCCTCTGAATTGTTTCAAAGAGTTTGAGAAAGATAGGTGTTAGCTCTTCTCTAAATGTCTGATAAAATTCACCTGTGAAGCCATCTGGTCCTTGACTTTTGTTTGTTGGAAGAGTTTTAATCACAGTTTCAATTTCATTACTTGTGATTGGTCTGTCCATATTTTCTATTTCTTCCTGGTTCATTCTTGGAAGGTTATACCTTTCTAAGAATTTGTCCATTTCTTCCAGGTTGTCCATTTTATTGGCATAGAGTTGCTTGTAGTAGTCTCTTAGGATGCTTTGTATCTCTGCAGTGTCTGTTGTAACTTCTCCTTTATCATTTCTAATTTTATTGATTTGAGTCCTCTCCCTCTTTTTCTTGATGAGTCTGGCTAACGGTTTATCAATTTTGTTTATCTTCTCAAAGAACCAGCTTTTAGTTTTATTGATCTTTGTTATTGTTTTCTTTGTTTCTATTTCATTTATTTCTGCTCTGATGTTTATGATTTCTTTCCTTCTGCTAACTTTGGGTTTTGTTTGTTCTTCTTAGTCTAGTTCCTTTAGGTGTAAGGTTAGATTGTTTATTTGAGATTTCTCTCGTTTCTTGAGGTAGGCTTGTATAGCTATAAACTTCCCTCTTTTGCTACATCCCATAGGTTTTGGATCATTGTGTTTTCATTGTCATTTGTCTCTAGGTATTGTTTGACTTCCTCTTTGATTTCTTCAGTGATCTCTTGGTTATTTAGTAATGTATTGTTTAGCCTCCATGTATTTGTGGTTTTCATGTTTTTTTCCCTGTAATTCACTTCTAATCTCATAGTGTTGTGGTCAGAAAACATGCTTGATATGATTCAATTTTCTTAAATTTACTAAAGCTTGATTTGTCACCCAAGATGTGATCTATCCTGGAGAATGTTCTGTGCGCACTTGAGAAGAAAGTGTAATCTGCTGTTTTTGGATAGAATGTCCTATAAATATCAATTAAATCTATCTGGTCTATTGTGTCATTTAAAGCTTGTGTTTCCTTATTAATTTTCTTTCGGGATGATCTGTCCATTGCTGTAAGTGAGGTGTTAAATTCCCCCACTATTATTGTGTTACTGTTGATTTCCTCTTTTATAGCTGTTAGCAGTTGCCTTATGTATTGAGGTGCTCCTACGTGCATATATATTTATAATTGTTATATTTTCTTCTTGGATTGATCCCTTGATCATTATGTGTGGCCTTCCTTGTCTGTTGTAACACTGTTTATTTTAAAGTCTGGTTTATCTGAGACGAGTATTGCTACTCCAGCATTCTTTTGATTTCCATTTGCATGAAATATCTTTTTCCATCCCCTCATTTTCAGTCTGTATGTGTCCCTAAGTCTGAAGTGGGTCTCTTGTAGACAGCATATATATGGGTCTTGTTTTTGTATCCATTCAGCAAGCCTGTGTCTTTTGGTTGGAGCATTTAATCCATTCATGTTTAAGGTAATTATCGATATGTATGTTCCTATGACCATTTTCTTAATTGTTTTGGGTTTTTTTTGTAGGTCCTTTTCTTCTCTTGTGTTTCCCACTTAGAGAAGTTCCTTTAGCATTTGTTGTAGAGCTGGTTTGGTGGTGCTGAATTCTCTTAGCTTTTGCTTGTCTGTAAAGCTTTTGATTTCTTCATCAAATCTGAATGAGATCCTTGCCGGGTAGAGTAATCTTGGTTGTAGGTTCTTCCCTTTCATCACTTTAAGTATATCATGCCACTCCCTTCTGGCTTGTAGAATTTCTGCTGAGAAATCAGTTGTTAACCTTATGGGAGTTCCCTTGTATGTTATTTGTTGTTTTTCCCTTGCTGCTTTCAATAATTTTTCTTTGTCTTTAATTTTTGCCAATTTGATTCCTTTGTGTCTTGGCATGTTTCTCCTTGGGTTTATCCTGTATTTGACTCTCTGCGCTCCTGGACTTGGGTGGCTCTTTCCTTTCCCATGTTAAGGAAGTTTTCGACTATAATCTCTTCAAAGATTTTCTCGGGTCTTTTCTCTCTCTCTTCTCCTTCTGGGACCCCTATAATGCGAATGTTGCTGCATTTAATGTTGTCCCATAGGTCTCTTAGGCTGTCTTCATTTCTTTCATTCCTTTTTTTTATTCTGTTCCGCAGCAGTGATTTCCATTATTCTGTCTTCCAGGTCACTTATCCGTTCTTCTGCCTCAGTTATTCTTCTACTGATTCCTTCTAGTGTAGTTTTCATTTCAGTTATTGCATTGTTCATCTCTGTTTTTTTGTTCTTTAATTCTTCTAGGTCTTTGTTAAACATTTCTTGCATCTTCTCAATCTCTGCCTCCATTCTTTTTCCGAGGTCCTGGATCATCTTCACTATCATTTTTCTGAATTCTTTTTCTGGAAGGTTGCCTATCTCCACTTCATTTAGTTGCTTTTCTGGGGTTTTATCTCATTCCTTCATGTGGTACATAGCCCTCTGCCTTTTCATCTTGTCTATCTTTCTGTGAATGTGGTTTTTGTTCCACAGGCTGCAGGATTGTAGTTTTTCTTGCTTCTCAGTACTGAGTTTTTGTGTGTGTGTGTGTGTGTGTGTGTGTGTGTTTTAATATTTATAGCAAATACCAAGTGATATCAATCTTTTATGAATGACATATCAAAATCTCACTCTGCAGTGCTGAGAACAGAAGGTATAGGACCTACTGCCTATGACTCGAACTGTGACTTCTGAGCAAGAGTGTGAGATTAACCTTTGACCTCCAGCTTGTATATGGGGCTGCGAGGATAGGAGTATGTCACCAAACACACTGGAAGCCAACCCTCAGACCAGTAGGGAAAGGAGTTTATTGACAGCAACTAATTACAACATCTTATCCCTCATTCAGAATAAATAAACAATGATATTAAGTTCACTTATTAAAAATAGATTCACTACACTAGCAAGAATCTCTTGCTTACTTTTTATGCCAAACTCCTTCACTTGCTAAATAGAGATTATGTTAAATCCAGAGGCGAAGAAATGAAAAGCATACATTTGGCCAGATTATCTCTGGTTTACAAAGTCAAAAAAGAAATGCTTAATCAGCACCTGTTATGGCTAGTTTCAGGCATGAATAACTGTCTGGAAGAAGGTAAGAAACAATACCAGAAACACCAACCATAAAGAAACAAGTTAATAAACTGGACTTCCCTAAAAACTTAAAACTTCAACTCTCCTAAACACAGGTAATAAAACAAAAAAAAATGAATCACTGACTGGAAGAAAACATTTGGAAAGCATTTATCTGATAAAGGATCTGTACCCAGGATGTGCAAAGAACTATCTAAACTTAATAATAAAAACAAACATATAGATTTTAAAAAAGGCAAAAGATCTGTATACAGACACTTCATCAATGAAGATATATGGATGACAAACAAACACATGCAAAATACTCAACATTGTTAGTCACCGGGGAAATGGAAACTAAAACCACAAGATATCATTACATACTTATTAGAATGGGTATCATACCAAGTATTAATGAGGATGTGGAGAGATCAGAACTCTCATACACTGTTGGCAGGAACCTAAAATAGCACAGGTGCTTTGGAAAACAGTCTTGGCAATCTCTTAAAAATTTATACATACAACTACCATATGATCCAGCCATTCCGTCCCTAGGTATTTATGCAATATAAACTAAAAGATATGTTCATACAAAGACATATATGAATATTCATAGAAGCTTTATTTATAATAACTCCAAACTAAAACAAACAAAACCCCCAAATGCCCATCAACAGGTAAACAACTGTTGCATATCTATACAATGAAATACCATTCAGCAATAAAAATGCATGAGTAATATATACAGCAACATGGACACATCTCAGTTATGCTAAGTATAAGAAGCCAGGAAATAGAGTATATAATGCATGATTCCCTTAATATAAAATTCTAGGAAATATAAACTAATGTATAATGGCAGAAGGCAAATCAGTGGTTGCCTGGGGATGGGGGCAAGGGAAGCAGTGTGTGTGTGTGTGTGTGTGTGTGTGTGTGTGTGTGTGTGTGTGTGTGTGTGTGTGTTGGGGGGTGGGGGAGGGTGGTGGGCAGGAGACAAAGATTAAAAAGGGGAATGAAGAAAATTTTAGGGGTGATGTGTATGCTCCTTATCTTGATGGTGGTGATGGTTCCATGGATGTATATATATGTCAAAACTTATCAGTATAGGGCTTCCCTGTTGGCGCAGTGGTTGAGAGTCCGCCTGTCAATGCAGTGGACATGGGTTCGTGCCCCAGTCTGGGAAGATCCCACATGCTGCAGAGCGGCTGGGCCCATGAGCCATGGCCGCTGAGCCTGCGCATCTGGAGCCTGTGCTCCGCAACGGGAGAGGCCATAGCAGTGAGAGGCCCGTATACCACAAAAAAACACAAAAAAAACAAGAAGAACTTATCAGTATATAAACTTTAAATATGAGCAACTTGGGTAGGTCAATTAATCCTCAATAAAGCTTTTTTTAAAAAAATAATCAAAAAGATAAGATTTATACATTTGGGAAGTAAAAAGAATGAAAAATCTGTGATATGTATCCTCTAAGATGGTCCCAATGATCCTTGCCTCTTGGTATTTATGCCCATGTATAATCTTTCCTTGAATATGAAATTTAATGATTTGTTGCTAGGGAATGGAATGAGGCAGAGGTGATGGGATGTCATTTCCAAGATTAAGATACAAAAACCCCTGTGGCTTCTGTCTTGGACTCTCCACACACATCTCCTCTGAGGAAAGGCAGCTGCCACATTGTGAGCTGTCCTATGGAGAAGCCCATGATATAAGGAACGAGGGAGGCAGCTGGCTAAAAGCTATCAAGGAATTAAGGCCATCAGTCCAATAGCCTTCCAGGAACTGAAGACCTCAGCCCCATAGCCTGTAGGGAACTAAATTCAATAACCATTAAGATTGAGTTCAGAAGTAAATCTTCTCCCAGATGAGCCTTCTGATGAGAATGCAGCCCTGGCCAACAGTCTGACTACAGCCTCATGTGAGACTCTGAGCCTAACTAAACTACAGCCTCATGTGAGACTTTGAGCCTAACTAAACCTGATCCACAGAAACTGTGAGATACAAATGTTTGTTTCTTTAAGCCATGAAGTTTTGGGGTATGCAGTTCTGTTCCAGCAATAGATAACTAATACAAGATCTAAGTCACATTTATATAAAAAAAGTCTTCAAAGCAAATTTAGCCATTTTGGATATATACTTTTAGAATACAAAGAGAGTATTTGACTAAAACTACATTAAATGGGGGCTTAATTTTCTTATGCAATTTGAAGTCCAAAGGTAAGGCACTCTAAGGCTAGTGCAGTGTGTCAAAATGCCACCAGAGACCCAAGCTCGTTTAATCCAGGCCCGGCCATTCTTAGGGAATGTCTTCATCCTAACACTTGTTACCTTAGGGTCACAATATGATCTCATGTCCATATCACAGATAAGAAGAAGGGGTTTTGCCTTTATCAGGAAAGTGAACATTTTCTCAGAAACCTCAAGCTAGTCTTCCACTTACATCTCATTCATCAAAAGTGTTTCCCACTGCCATTCTTAGATGCAAGGGAATCTGGGAAGATAAACATTTTTTAGCAAGACACACTGCTCCCTCAGCATAGTAAATGTTTTGTTAGTAATGAAGAAGGGGGCAATGTTTATTAGACAGGCAACCAGCAGTATTTGCTAAAGTCATACATTTTATTTATGGTAAAACCAAAAATATTGCAGGAGTTTATAGAAGGGCAAGAACACAGTAAGCTATGGGAGCTTGAGAAGGTTTCTGAGGGGAGATGTTTAGAACTGGCTAGGTAGAAAGGAAAGATGAGGGAAGTCTCAAGGGGGATAAAAGCAAGAACAAAAAGTCATAAAGACAGGAAAATGTAACAAGGCCTAAAAATAAATTACCCTGTATAAAGTTTTTAATTGCATAACTAAGTTTAAAAAAAAATCCTGAGTGATGAATATGCATGTTGTTTCCTAGCAAGGAAACAAAATGCATCATCATAGATATGCAACAAGCTCCTACTATATAGCACAGGGAACTATATTCAATATCTTATAATAAACTGTAATGGAAAAGAATCTGAAAAAGAATACACACACACACACACACACACACACACACACATATATATAACTGATTCACTTTGCTGTACACCTAAAACTAACACAACATTATAAATCAACGATACTCTAATAATAATTTTAAAAATGCAGCATCATGTTTAAGAGATGAGACATGGGCAAAGGATCTGAATGGGCATTTCTCTAAGGAAGATATACAAATGGCCAGTAAACATATGAAAAGATGGTCATGATTAGTCATAAGGGAAATGAAAGTCATAACCATAATGAGATACCACTTCAAACCCACTAGGATGGCTGGAATCAAAAAGTCAGGTAACAACAAGTTTTGGTGAGGATGTGATGAAACTGGAAGCCTCATACACTACTGCTGGGAATGCAAAATGGTGCAGCTACTTTAGAAAACAGTCTGGAAGTTCTTCAATCAATGAAATATAATGTTATCATATGACCCAGAAATTCCCAAGAGAAATAAAAACATATGTCCACATAAAAACTTGTACATGAAATTTTATAGCAGCATTATTCATAACAGTCAAAAGGTGGAAAAAACATAAATGGCCATCAACTGATGAGGAGACGAACAAAATGTGGTATATCCAAACAATGGAATATTATTTGGCCGTAAAAAGGAATGAAATACGGATATATTACAGCATGGATTAACCATGAAAACATTATGCTAAATGAAAGAAGCAAGTCAAGAAAGACACATATTATGTGATTCCATTCATATGAAATGTCCAGAACAAGGAAATCTACAGACACAGAAAGTAAATTAGTGGTTGCCTAGGGCTGAGGGGGTGTAGGTGGGCTGCTATGGCCTTGGTTCAAACCACCATTACTTCATAGCTGGATGATTCCAAGAACTTAACTACCTGGTTTCCTGCTTCCATTCTTTGTTCGCTAATGGATTCCAAATGCCTAGAACAGTATCTGGCACATCGAGGAAAGTAAGTATCCAATAAATCTGTTGTTGTTATTTTGACTTCAAATCCTGTGTTCTTTTTCACTTGATTTATTTTGTGGGTATGTATCTATCATGGGAGGATCCAAACCCCCTTCCTACTTTGGCTAATTGCAGGCACCAAAAGGAGGCAGCTACCTCCCACCATAGAAACTAGAAACCCCAATTATTTACTTCCCCAGTTCCCCTGATAACTAGAGTGTGGGCACATGGTCGAGGCTTGGCCAGTCTCATGTACCTCCAGAATTGTGAGCTGGTACAGAAGTTTCTTGGTGGTTTTTTGTTTGTTTGTTTTATTTTGGTGGCAGCAACATCTGGTTCTTCAGCCAGGAGTGCCAGTGGAGTTATCTTCTGAGGTCAGCAATGTCAATAGAGTTCGGTGCAGTGTTTGAGGCACCAGTATCCTCACCAGAAAGGCTTCATGGTGTGTTCTGGCTGTGGTCTGGCTGTGTATCCTCCCTCAGTTCCTGCCTACTTTTAGAACTGTGTGTCCACCCTTCCCCATGATTCTGGAAGTCTATCTTATATCTTTCAATAAATTTCTTTTCTGCTAATGTCAGCCAGAGTTAGTTTGTGTTGCTTGTAATTAAGAACACTGACTGAAAAAAGGCTCCCCATAAAGTTGAACCTTCTTAAACCGAGGAGCATCATTTTAAAAAGTGGTGTTTCAGGAGGATTTTCCTGTGAAGAAACACAATCTCACATAACCTCTAAACAGAGAGAAATTAATTTACTTTACTATTGTTGTTTAACTTTTCCTGTTCTTGTTATCTTCCAGAAAAATCGGGATTCTTTCTCCCTTCACCCCAAAACAAGTCCACAGCCCCTTTCCCTAAAGTTTCATTCCTTGCCTATATAGTAGTCCCCTCATATCTGTGGTTTCATATTCCATGGTTTCAGTTACCTGTGGTCAATCACAGTCTGAGAATATTAGATGGAAAATTCCAGAAATAAACAATTCATAAGTTTCAAATTGCATGCCATTCTGAGCAGCATGATGAAACGTTGCACCTTCCTGCTTCATACCACATGGGACGTGAGTCATCCCTTTGTCCAGTGTATCCTATCCATTAGTCACTTAGTAGCCACCTTGTTTATGGGGTTATTGTCATGGTAC
Organism: Aethalodelphis obliquidens; assembly: GCF_003676395.1. Classification (NCBI taxonomy): domain Eukaryota; kingdom Metazoa; phylum Chordata; class Mammalia; order Artiodactyla; family Delphinidae; genus Aethalodelphis; species Aethalodelphis obliquidens. The sequence continues at coordinate 31,587,351 of NW_020837961.1, read as the reverse complement.
CACAATGCATGTTAAAAATTTAACGGAAGCCACTAAATGAAAAGAGGATTAAGTAAAACAAATTTCTTTCTTACAAAGCAAATCTATTATTTTAAATTGTGGTGGTGGTGGGACTTCCCTGGTGGTCCAGCGGTTAAGACTCCACGCTCCCAATGCAGGGGGTCTGGGTTCAATCCCTGGTCAGGGAACTAGATCCCACATGCCATAACTAAAGATTCCTCATGCTGCAACTAAGACCTGACGCAGCCAAATAAATAAATAAATATTAAAAAAAAAAAATTGTGGTGGTGTACCTGAGATTCCAGAACCTCCAGCTTACGTTTCCTGGCGTGAAGAGCTTTACTTGGAAAAGCCCAATAATAATTAGATGTTCCAATCCTCTCACAGTCAACCATACCATCATCAACCAAGCTTTGAAGGACTTCTTTTACTGACATAGCAGCTAGGAGAGATAATTTTTTAAAGACTTCATATTAAGACACATCATAAATCAAATTAAAAGGTCAATAACTGGGGAAACACTTGCAATAAATATTATAGATTGAGTCAATAAGTTAATAAATAAGGAGCTTTTAAAAATAATAATAAAAGAAGACAAATACTCCAACAGAAAAATAAAATAGATCAATGGGCATCTATAAAATATGTATGGTCAGGGACTTCCCTGGTGGTCCAGTGGTAAAGAATCCACCTTCCAATGCAGGGGGGACGCAGGTTCAATCCCTGGTTGGGGAACTAATATCCCACGTGCCGGGGGCAACTAAGCCCGTGCCACAACTACTGAGTTCGCGTGCCTCAACTAGAGAGCCTGCGTGCCGCAAACTAGAGCCCATGTGCCCTGAAGCCCATGAGCCACAACTAGAGAGAGAAAACCTGCACGCCACACTAGAGAGAAGCCCATGCACCACAACGAAGAGCCCACATGCTGCAACTAAGACCCGACACAGCCAAAAAAATAAATAAAATAAATAAATATTTTTTAAAATGTATGATATTTGTAATAATATCGTCAATAAACAAGAAAAATGTTCAAACCCACTAATAATTGAAGAAATGCAAAATAAAGCATGAGATACGATCTCTCGACTACCAAATTTAAAACACTAAAAATTGTAATAAAGGATTCAGGGAAATGGGTACTCTCAACATGGGTGGAAAAATGTGGCAATATGTACCTAAGACCTTAGGTTTATGCATACCTCTTACGCAGAAATTTCACTTTTATAAATTCAGCTAAAGAAAATAATGATGGATATGTATAAGGATGCTTGTCAAAGCACTGTTTTCAACAGCAAAACCCTGGAAATCAGTACAATAACGGGACTCAAAAGTACTTTTTTTGTAATGATATACAATGCATTCATTAAATTTACATTATAAAATATTTAATGGCCTGGATATATATACATCCAAAATGTATTATATAGAAAAGTAAGTTAAAAGACAGTATGCACTTATGTGACAGTAGTTATCTTGAATTAAGGTTAAGAGGCAATTTTTATTTCCTTCCTCTTGCTTATTTTTCGTATTTTTTTCAAACAATGAATATGTATTACCTTTCTTGCTAAGGAAACTAAAACAAAACTACTATATAAAATTAAACAATAAATAAATAAATATATTGGATGTTATGGTTAGGGGTAAGATTAAAAATCAGAAAAGAGTTTTTAAAATAGCATGTAAAAATACAAAGTCATATTTCACAAATGTCTGAAATTATAAACCATTCTTACTTTCTATCAAGTAAAACTATACCAAGAAATTATCCATATTTTAAAGTCCATTTTAATTTTCCCTAGAGCAGATCCCCCAATTTAATAAAATCTATTAAATATTTAAAGATTTAATAAATAAAATAATAAAGTCTACACCAAATGCAAAACATTCAACCTCATGTATAAAGAAGTACAAACTGAAATGAAATGTCAAAGAATTCTAAAAATGAAAATAGTTCTGAGAAACGAATTTGGGTATAATAGCCTTTCCTGAAGGCGATTTGAGAACACACATAAAAAGCCTAAAACTAGACAAGTCTCTTTTTCTATTCAATTTCTGGGGACATTTCTTAATGAAGTAATATGAGATTTGGAAAAAAGTTTACAGCAGGGGGAGAGGAAGGGGTGAATAGGTGGAGAAGCGCAGAGGATTCTTGGGGCAGTGAAAATATGGTGTATGATACCATAATGACACCGTAATGATGGATCCGTGTCATTACACATTTTTGTCCAAACCCATAGAATGTACAACACTAAGAGTGAATACTAATGTAAATTATGGACTTAGTGTGATTATGATGTGTCCACGCAGGTTTGTCAACTGTAACAAATGTATGATGGTAAATGATGTTGATAATAGGGGAAGTTATGCATGTGTGGCGGCAGGAAGTATAGGAGAAATACTGTGCCTTCCTCTCAATTTTGCTGTGAACCTAAAAATACTCAAAAAATAAGTCTTAGAAAAAATTTATGGATGGCATGTTAATTACACATTAATTTTAGCAGCAAAATTTGGTAACAACCTAGATGGTCAACAATAGCTAATGGGCTAAGCAAATTATGGCACAGTGGGTGGCCACAGAATGAAACATTAGGAGATGCAGATGTTGTAAATCATTTTTTTTTAAAGCAAATGACATAGGAAAGTGTAGATGATATGATGGTATATGGAAAAATACACGAACACAAAACTGTATATGCAGCATGGTTCCCTCTTAGAGAAATAGACAGATACATACAAACACAGATAAACAGAACCTAAGAATAAGATATCAAAATACACCAAAATGTTAACAGTGGTGATCTCAGAATAGAGGGATTATGAACAACCTTTATTTTTATTATATTCTTCATAATTTCCAAATCTGTTAAAATAACATGTATAGCTTATATAATCAGAAAGTAAGGTTTAAAAAAATATATATCATATGTAGTGACCCCTCAAAAGATAACCTCCAGAACCTGTGAATGTGACCTTATTTTGGAAAAGGTTCTATAGAGAGGTAATTAAGGACCTCATGATAAAATCATCCTGGATTTAGGGTGGGTCCCAAATCCAATGACACGTGTCCTTATAAGACACAGAAGAGGAGGAAAAAAAAAATGGGAAGGCCATGTGAAGGCAGAGGCAGAGATTAGAATGATGTGTCTATACACCAAGCACTGTGGGCAGCCACCAGAAGCTAGGACAGAAGCATAACATGGATTCTCCCTCAGAGCTTCCAGAAGGAACCAACCCTGCCAACACCTTGATTTTAGACTTCTGGCCTCCAGACTATGAGAAAATAAATTTCTACTGTGTTAAGTAGAAATTAAGTTTATGGTAATTTGTTACAGCAGCTGTAGAAAACTAATACACGATGTAAATCACATTTAACAAATACCAGAACATACATGAAGAAGTTTTTACTTCTTCTGAAGTAAATTATACCCATAAATAAATAAATGTGTATAATTGTGTGTATGTATACGTATGTGTGTGCACACACAGGCATGCATGCATATTCCACTGTAGTTTCCCTACAGCAGATACTTCAAACACAAGAATCATGGTCATGGCCCAGAAACATTACATTGGGACTTTTATAGGCATTATTCATCTCTAGAAATTTATGTTTCCATGAAGTGAAAGACTGTTGCAGGAAAGATGATGGGTATTTACCAAAACATTCTGGCACATTTTTGATACTTACTAATGCCTTTTTCTTTGGGAGCAATCTTCTCCATGTCTTTTAATTGAAATACATCTTTCTGTTTAAAAGAGTTGAAAGATGAAAAACATGCATTTATTTTCTACTATATATTTATATTTACCATAATTATGTTTATAAAATATTGTACTAAAAAACTATGACTGGAAGTGAATAGTGCAATAGAATCGAGAATTTTAGAGCTAGAAGAAACTGTAATTATCTTGTTCAATACCTTCAACAGAACCTAAAATGGACAGATTTTGCATGAACATACAATTCTTTAAAGTAACTGGAGGGCAGAATGCAAAAAACATCTTCCCAATGAAGTATAAAATCTAGTTATGATGAATCATTTGTTAACATGAGATAATCAGCTTCTCTGACACTTTGATTTGAAGAAAACACAAATAGTGCTTTGCTTAGCATATACCATACATCACAGATTAGCAGTTCTAACTAAAAGCAGAACAGACAGCTGTCAAGATTTATTTACATTTAAGGTTTCATGGAAGAGCCACACCTAAGTAAGAAAAACATACAATTTATGGCTGCCTGTCAATCATTCACCCATACATGCTGCATGTCCACCACATGCAAAGCAAAACATTATGGGAAGATATACACAGAGAATATTTAATCTTATGGTTGGAAAAAAATCTATGCAGAATACTCCTTTCTTCTTGTAATAAGCTGTGGTTGAACTGGTAAAAAGAACTTGGATAATAAAAGTGAAATATTTGAAAAGACTGAAGTATTCAGTAATTAGAACAGAATTATTGTGATTAGTGTTATGGAAATCTGGGATCTATTTCTTCCAACATAAACTTGAAAAGGTAACTTCAACAGGATGGAAATTAGACATCATAAAAATTTAAAACTTCTGCTCATCCAAGTGCACTGTTAAGAAACTGAAAAGACTGACTGGAAGACAATATTCACAAAACATACCAGACAAAAGACCAGTAGCCCAGATATACAACCCCCTGCAAAAAAGATGAACTGATAGATGGATAAAGGAATGGACAGATGAATATATATATATATACATGATAAAGCAAGTAGAGTATAAAATGTTAACGGTAGAATCTAAGCTGGGCATATAGGTATTCACAGTGAAATTCTTTCATCTTTAATAATGAAATGTTGAGAAAAGTAACTTCATCTCAGTACACTTAAGATTTAGTAAATTAAGGAAAATACTAAGTCATTGGTCCTAGAGTGTGAAATAAATTTTTGCACATCTGGGAATAAACTATTAAAAGAGAATTCTGTAGGGTCTCAGAGAACATGTAGTAAATTACTAACTTCAGGCCTCTAATGCGTTTAAAAAAAACCCAATTAATCAAACCTATTTGCAAATACCTTAGGAAAAAGAACATGAACTCATTGAGACATCTGCCTAGATGTGGTTATCAAGGAAAAGCCCCAGACATACTGGCTGCCCCTGTGGGGTTGCTATGTAAATAAATGGGCTTGCAAAGAACTAGCCTCAGAACTAAAGTGTGGTCATTTAAGTGGACAGAGAAAATGGTCTCAAGTAAATATTGGTTCTCCCCTACATTAAACAGAGATAATAAAGAAGAGATGAACACAATGGTTCTAGCTCTCAAAAACAAAAAACTATGTGTAAAGATACCATGGAAGACACACAGTTATAAAGTTAGATAACTTTTAATTAAGCACTTATGACCTGAGCATTATAATGTTTTAAACAGATTATTTCATTCAATCCTCATACCAACTTTGTGAACTAGGTACAATTATTATTAGCCTTTTTAATAGATGAAGAAACTGAGACTTAGGTCAAGTAACTTGCTTAACGTCACAAAGCTATCAGGTAATACAGAGTTCAGATACAAGTTCACTATCTTTGAGCTGTACTGTGGCCATGTTCTTCCTAAGTGTAACAGGCAAAGAATTAGTAACTTCAAATAAATCTATGTATGTATTCATATGAATTGATACGTATAGGAATATATGAACTGAAATCAATCAATTAATACAATTAATTCCTATCTTTACCTAAAAACTCATTAACTATTGAACTTCTTTAACCTCTAATACTCATTATAGTCATGGTGCCTTAGTCATTAATGTCTTAATGTCATTGAGAGCAGTGTTGAAAAAATTTTAATCAAAAACAGCCAACAATATCATAAAGAACAAATTAACTCCCCTCACCACTCTCCCCAGCTTTCCACTGCCTGCTAGGAATTAAATCTACTTTTCTTGCTCTAAGACCATAGGAAAAATATTTCAACTCAGCAGAATAAGTAGTCATAATCTTTACCTACAAACGTAATCAATTTATCGTCCTAATCATATCATTATTAATATGATACTCTGTTCTGAATTGCCAATGACTTTTAGTAAGTCATTGTATGTAAGTAAGACTAATAAGATTCACTTAAAGGGCAAACAGTTAAAAAAAAAAAGTGCCCACAATATTTCACTTGTTTCACTGAGAATCTGCATTATCAAAATGAAAATGTCAAGTATTATCATTACTTATTAATTTTACATTCTATTTTGCCGTTTTCCCCACCTTCTTCATATTGATATTTGTAAATAATGAAAATAGCCAGTAGGTTGGGGCCAAACCAGACTTTGAAGGTTCTGTCAAGAGGTAAGACGTAAGAAGTTAATATTTTTGTAGGTCAAAAGTTTGGATTTTAACCTGGAAGCAAGAAAAGCCATTGTACAGAAAACAGGCTCTAGAGCCACGTGACTGGGTTTGAATCCTGGTTCTGCCACTTAGGAGCAGAAACTTCAAACCTATTTCCTGTTAGTGGCAGGCACGAATAACTGGAATAAATTAAGGAGGCTATGTACCATCACATGTGTGTTATACCATATGCAGGCTTATAAATGTAAAGAGGCTGTATTTAGCACTAGCTCTATAATCAGATGATCCCCCCTGGGTTTTTATCCTAGTACTATCACTTCTTGTTTTGAGATCCAGGGCTGGTATCTTAGGCTGTGCCTCAGATGTCCAGATCTGTAGAATGAGGATCTCAGGGGGTTAAAAAGGATAAGATCAGATAACTACACCAAGTGCTTAGAATAGTGAATGGCGCCTAGGAAGCACTCAGTAGATGTGAGCTATTGTCATTATTATTTTCAGGTAAAAGGGGACACAATCAAACATGCTTCAGAAAGCTAATTATGGTGCCAGAGTATAGGGCAGTCTGGATAGAAGAGACTCTACAAACCCTGGGATAGGATTCTTTCATGCTCGTCAGCTCACAGGAACCACAAGTGTTTGTAGAATTTTATTCATTCTTTAGGAAATTGGTCACTATTGATTTCTAATAAAAAAATACAGTTAACACTGGATGACATAAACTTAAGGAGAAAATTACACAAAATACTAAAAATCTTAAGGAAAATGACTTACCGTCTCAAAAAATATTTCCATCATGCGGGTTCTCTTTTCCTCTGCACTTAGTCCTTTTTTCTTCGACTAAAGCACAAAAGTTAAAAAGTAAACAGTGCAATTAAAAAAAACCACAAAACAATGCTTTTTAAGACAACTTGGTTCAAAACATTATCAGAAATAATGCATGGTCTCATCTGAGACCAAGAGGTTTAATCCATCTTGCGAGGCCTCAAGATGGATTTTAACAACTCTACTACTTTATGCCAAGCCTTGTGGTAGGTGCTGCCAGTATAATAATAATAACTGTGACTGAGACAGTGCCTGGCATTTTGTAGAAACTCAATATTTATCAAATGATCCAATAAGTCACTGTATTTACCTTCAAAAGACTTAATCTCTCAAGGAAAATAAATAGACATAACTACTTATAGTTAATGAACAGGTAAATGTACAAATTGCTACCCAGGAAAGAATAAATTAATTCCACCCTGGAAAGGGAGGAGGGTTAGCTAGGAAGGCTAGAGATGAACAAGATTTTGGCAAGTTGAGAAATGGTGAGAAGGGTGTCCTGGGCAGATCACACACAGGCACAGTGTTACAGAAGTACATGGAATGCTCCAGAAAGACAAACACTCAGGGATGATTATTATACAAGTGGAGTATGTAGATGGAGTGGCAGATGAGACAAGAAAGGTTGTCTGGGGCCAGATTATGGAAGGCTGACTGTCCAGCCAAAGAGAGCAGACTTTACTTCAGGCCACGAGGAGCTACTGAGCAATTTCTAAAGCAGGGAGTGACAAGATAAGAGTTAGGTGGCATTGTGGAGGGAAGGCTGGAGGAAGGAAAACCATGTCCAAGTAGAAAATGAAAGCCTACTTCAGGTTATTATTATCCTGTCACTACCCTTTAGCTAACCTGAAATTAAGATAATTAAGATGTAACTGAGGGACTTACCCGGTGGTCCAGTGGTAAAGAATCTGCCTCCCAATGCCAGGGATGCAGGTTCAATCCCTGGTCAGGGAACTAAGATCCCACATGCCGTGGGGCAACTAAGCCCATGCACCACAACTACTGAGCTCACGTGCCTCAACGAGAGAGACTGCGTGCCGCAAACTACAGAGCCCACGTGCTCTGGAGCCTGCGTGCCACAACTAGAGAGAAAACCTGCAGGCCACAATGAAGAGCCCATGCACCGCAATGAAAAAGATCTCGCGTGCCACAACAAAGACCCAACGCAGCCAAAAAAATAAAGAAAATAAACAATAAAATTAAATAAATAAATATTTTTTAAAAGATGTAACTGAAATGTATTTTAATAATAAATTTTACCATATATTTTATATAGGGTATATACCTAAAGCTAAAGTCTGAATTTTCAAAACGCCAAATTTCCTCAATGCAAATATTCACAGAAAATAACAAAAGAGAACGAGAACCATAATCTCTAGTACTCTCATGGAGGATTCCACACTAATGCTTCTGAAGTAATCTGCATCTTTCTTAAAAATTGCATGGGATTATAGAGGAACATAAATTGTTTAGTAAGAAGTTTAAAATACTTTATATCACATAAAAAGCAGACATAAATAAACCAACAATAATAAACCTATCCAACCATAAACTCCATCAGAAACGAGAGCCTACACTAGACAAGGAAAGGAATTTGGAATTGCCGTTCTGAATGCATTCCAGAGTACATGGTCTAGAAACCCATTAACCCCTTTTCACAGCAAATCATCCAGTGTTCCTTGATGAGTTGCACAGGTAAAATAAGTAGCCTCAAAGTTTATCTTTTTCTCTTTTCCCTCTGTCCACAATTTTAAATACTGCAGTTCCCCAGGGTTCTTTCTCTACTGATCCCCTCTCTCCTCACACCTGTTCTTTGATCTCACCTGCTTTCATGGTTTTAACAAACACCTATGCTGAGAACTCAAATCTTTACGTTATTGGATTAAGTGGGCGCCTGAGCTCCAATCTCACGTACCTACCTGTCTGCTGAATAGACATCAAACTCAGGAGGCCTAAACTGACCTCTCCTCTCCCACATCTACTCCCCAAACCTGCTGTTCTGGATCTTGAGTTCAGTTAGATTCCACCTTGTTACCCGAGCCAGAGGCCTGGCAGTCACCCTAAATTCCTTCATCTCTCTTACTCCACATCCAACCAATCACCAAGTTCTGCCAATTTCAGGGCTTAACTGTTTCTCAAATCGATCCTGTCTGCTCCATCCCTACTACCTCTACCTTAGTAGAGGCCTTCATTATCTGTTCCCTACTACATACCTGCAGTCCGCTAACCATGCTTTGTCCCACCCTCCAGCCACATTCCACGCTGCCAAAAAGCAAACCTCTCCTTTGCCATGCCTCTCCCTTGCTTAAAACTCTTCAGTGGCTCTCAACCATCCAGAAGTATCCAATCACCCTAGAATGACATACAAGGCCTTCTGTCACCTGACCCCAACCTACCTCTCACAGGTACCACTCCCCACCTCAAATTTACCATAACAACATGAAGAACTAGGCAATTTAAGCTGTAATACAAAAACTACTTGTAATTCTCCACTTGCAGCATGCTCTTTCCCATTTCTGTGCCTTTTTAAAAATGTTGTTCTATCTAAAACACCTTCCTCTCATGCAAATCAAAACCGCAATGAGGACTTCTCTGGTGACCCAGTGGTTAAGAATCTGCCTGCCAATGCAGGGGACACGGGTTCAAGCCCTGGTCCGGGAAGATCCCACATGCTGCGGAGCAACTAAGCCCGTGCGCCACAACTACTGAGCCTGTGCTCTACAGCCCGTGAGCCACAACTACTGAGCCCGCACTCCACAACTACTGAGCCCTCGAGCCGCAACTGATGAAGCCCGCACGCCTAGAGCCCATGCTCTGCAACAAGAGAAGCCACCACAATGAGAAGCCCGCGCACCGCAATGAAGAGTAGCCCCCGCTTGCTGCAACTAGAGAAAGCCCACGTGCAGCAACAGAGACCCAACGCAGCCAAAAAACAAAAAAAAAAACCCAAAAACAAACAAAACAAAATGAAACAAACAAAAAAAACCACAGTGAGATATCACTTCACACCTGTCAGAATGGCCATCATCAAAAAGACCACAAATAACAAACTGGTGACAATGTGGAGAAAAGGGAACCCTCGTACACTTTGGTGGGAATGTAAATTGGTGCAGCCACTGTGGAAAACAATGTGGAGCTTTCTCAGAAAACTAAAAATAGAACTACCATATGACCCAGCAATTCCACTCCTTTGTGTATATATCCCAAAGAAACAAAAACACTAATTCAAAAAGATACATGCACCCCAGTGTTCATAGTAGCATTATTTACATTCGCCAAGATATGGTAGCAACCTAAGTGTCCATCAACAGATGAATGGATAAAGAAAATGTGGTATATGTATAATACACATATACATATGTACTTATATACATATGTACATACACACACACACACACAATGGATTTTTATGACTCAGCCATAAAAAAGTGGCAACATGGATGGATTGGAGGGCTAAGTGAAATAAGTCAGAGAAAGACAAACACTGTATGATATCACTTATATGTGGAATCTAAAAAATACAACAAACTAGTAATAAAACAAAAAGGAGCAAACTCACAGATATAGAGAACAAACTAGTGGTTACCAGTGGGGAGAAGGATGGGGGGAGGGGCAAAATAGGGGTGGGGGAGAAAAGTGTTATTATGGGATTATATGAAATCATATGTGTGAAACTGGAAAACTGTAAAGTACTATAGAATTTAAAGACTCTTTCATTCAATAAAACAAAGCAAAACAAAACAAAAAGAGTTCTTCAGAACACGAACTGCCTTTGCCTTCCCAGAGGTTAGTGCCAGGTTAGAAGAGCAGTTGTAAAGACCAGCCCTCAATCTCAGGACCATGTATCTAAAATTTGAGGCCATTCAGACTCCCAAATCCCACAACACCTCTCTGCACTCCCATAGATACATTTCAGGGTGAACTGATAATAAGGAAGTCTGTGATAACCAGATATTGCCTTACTTGGAGAGATAAACCAAAGGAATCTCAGTTCCATGAAACCATACACTATGAAGACACGGTCACTAAACCTAGGGTAGAGAGCCAGAGTTCAGTATGACGTTATTAGCCTCCCTTCACACTGGCTTCTGCAGTATCTGAATAAAGCAAGATATCCACACTCAGTTAGAAGGCCCATTCAGCTATTTCTCTAGTACACTTGGTCTCAAACTGCCATATACGGAGATTAGAATCATCTCAGGAGCGTTTAAAACTACTGATGCCCAGGCACATCCCATAAGAAATGAATCAGAATCTCTGAAATGGGGCCCCTTGGCCTCATATTTTTAAAATCTTGAGGTGCTTTAATTGTGCCCCAGGACTGAAAACACTGTTTCTCTCAGCCCAGAGTCTGAAGGTTAAGTTAGGGGCACTGTGGGGCAATGAGAATCCCCTTAGGACTTTAGTCTGTGGCTGCATCAGTGGAAAATAGAGCCAAAGCTTTAGAAAAGGCTCCTAATATTTTGTTATTATAAACGGCTCCCTGAGAGACCCTGGACTCCGCAAGAATCTGCCACACAGAGGCAGGCAATGAGGAGAATCTAATGTCCTGAAGGCACACTGTTTTAGGAAAGCTCTTATCACTCAGCTCAACAGCTTATTAAAGTCACTCAAGAAATATGGATGGAATCAGGAAGAAATAGAAAATATGAACAGACCAATCACAAGCACTGAAATTGAAACTGTGAATAAAAGTCTTCCAACAAACAAAAGCCCAGGACCAGATGGCTTCACAGGCGAATTCTTTCAAACATTTAGAGAAGAGCTAACACCTATCCTTCTCAAACTCTTCCAGAATATAGCAGAAGGAGGAACACTCCCAAACTCATTCTACAAGGCCACCATCACCCTGATACCAAAACCAGACAAGGATGTCACAAAGAAAGAAAACTACAGGCCAACATCACTGATGAATATAGATGCAAAAATCCTCAACAAAATACTAGCAAACAGAATCCAACAGCACATTAAAAGGATCATACACCATGATCAAGTGGGGTTTATTCCAGGAATGCAAGAATTCTTCAATATACACAAATCAATCAATGTGATACACCATATTAACAAGTTGAAGGAGAAAAACCATATGGTCATCTCAATAGATGCAGAGAAAGCTTTCGACAAAATTCAACACCCATTTATGATAAAAACCCTCCAGAAAGTAGGCATAGAGGGAACTTTCCTCAACATAATAAAGGCCATATATGACAAACCCACAGCCAATATCGTCCTCAATGGTGAAAAACTGAAAGCATTTCCACCAAGATCAGGAACAAGACAAGGTTGCCCACTCTCACCACTCTTATTCAACATAGTTTTGGAAGTTTTAGCCACAGCAATCAGAGAAGAAAAGGAAATAAAAGGAATCCAAATCGGAAAAGAAGAAGTAAAGCTGTCACCGTTTGCAGATAACATGGTACTATACATAGAGAATCCTAAAGATGCTACCAGAGAACTACTAGAGCTAATCAATGAATTTGCTAAAGTAGCAGGATACAAAATTAATGCACAGAAATCTCTGGCATTCCTATACACTAATGATGAAAAATCTGAAAGTGAAATCAAGAACACACTCCCATTTACCACTGCAACAAAAAGAATAAAATGTCTAGGAATAAACCTACCTAAGGAGACAAAAGACCTGTATGCAGAAAATTATAAGACACTGATGAAAGAAATTAAAGATGATACAAAGAGATGGAGAGATATACCATGTTCTTGGATTGGAAGAATCAACATTGTGAAAATGATTCTACTACCCAAAGCAATCTACAGATTCAATGCAATCCCTATCAAACTACCACTGGCATTTTTCACAGAACTAGAACAAAAAATTTCACAATTTGTATGGAAACACAAAAGACCCCGAATAGCCAAAGCAATCTTGAGAACGAAAAATGGAGCTGGAGGAATCAGGCTCCCTGACTTCAGACTATACTACAAAGCTACAGTAATCAAGACAGTAGGGTACTGGCACAAAAACAGAAAGATAGGTCAATGGAACAGGATAGAAAGCCCAGAGATAAAGCCACGCACATATGGTCACCTTATCTTTGATAAAGGAGGCAGGAATGTACAGTGGAGAAAGGACAGCCTCTTCAATAAGTGGTGCTGGGAAAACTGGACAGGTACATGTAAAAGTATGAGATTAGATCACACCCTAACACCATACACAAAAATAAGCTCAAAATGGATTAAAGACCTAAATGTAAGGCCAGAAACTATCAAACTCTTAAAGGAAAACATAGGCAGAACACTATGACATAAATCACAGCAAGATCCTTTTTGACCCACCTCCTAGAGAAATGGAAATAAAAACAAAAATAAACAAATGGGACCTAATGAAACTTCAAAGCTTTTGCACAGCAAAGGAAACCATAAACAAGACCAAAAGACAACCCTCAGAATGGGAGAAAATATTTGCAAATGAAGCAACTGACAAAGGATTAATCTCCAAAATTTACAAATAGCTCATGCAGCTAAATCACAAAAAAACGAACAACCCAATCCAAAAATGGGCAGAAGACCTAAATAGACATTTCTCCAAAGAGGATATACAGAGTGCCAACAAACACATGAAAGAATGCTCAACATCATTAATCATTAGAGAAATGCAAATCAAAACTACAATGAGATATCATCTCACACCGGTCAGAATGGCCATCATCAAAAAGTCTAGAAACAATAAATGCTGGAGAAGGTGTGGAGAAAAGGGAACACTCTTGCACTCCTGGTGGGAATGTGAATTGGTACAGCCACTATGGAGAACAGTATGGAGGTTCCTTAAAAAACTACACATAAAACTACCATATGACCCAGCAATCCCACTACTGGGCACATACCCTGAGAAAACCATAATTCAAAAAGAGTCATGTACTAAAATGTTCATTGCAGCTCTATTTACAGCAGCCCGGAGATGGAAACAACCTAAGTATCCATCATCGGATGAATGGATAAAGAAGATGTGGCACATATATACAATGGAATATTACTCAGCCATAAAAAGAAACGAAACTGGGCTATTTGTAATGAGGTGGATAGACCTAGAGTCTGTCATACAGAGTGAAGTAAGTCAGAAAGAGAAAGACAAATACCGTATGCTAACACATATATATGGAATCTAAGAAAAAAAAATGTCATGAAGAACCTAGGGGTAAGACAGGAATAAAGACACAGACCTACTAGAGAATGGACTTGATGATATGGGGAGGGGGAAGGGTAAGCTGTGACAAAGTGAGAGAAAGGCATGGACATATATACACTACCAAACGTAAGGTAGATAGCTAGTGGGAAGAAGCCGCATAGCACAGGGAGAGCAGTTTGGTGCTTTGTGACCGTCTGGAGGGGTGGGATAGGGAGGGTGGGAGGGAGGGAGACGCAAGAGGGAAGACATATGGGAACATATGTATATGTATAACTGATTCACTTTGTTATAAAGCAGAAACTAACACACCATTGTAAAGCAATTATATTCCAATAAAAATATAAAAAAAAAAAAGAAATATGGATGAGGTGTATCATCCGCTAACACTGATTTCAGGCTAACTTATTCATCAGTCTCCTTCACCACTACAAAGAGTTTTCATTACTAAACACCGTGGGAGAGTATCATGGCCTTTTACAAGTAAGTAATGTAAAAGGATTGCCATATTACTTCATATTTAGAAATTTCTCCAAAAAATCAACAAGGGCTCATGTATAACTTAGGATTAAAGAAAATCTCCTCGTAGTATAAGTTAGAGATACACTCAAATTAGTAAGTAAGGGGGCTCAAAATTTGACTTGAGGACAATGAAAGAAACTTCTCCAACTAGGAGTTAAAGAAATCCTAAGTGGTTCAGTGGTTAGGGCTCTGCGCTTCCACTGCAGCGGGCACGGGTTCGATCCCTCGTCGGGGAACTAAGTTCCCACAAAAAAATTTTCTAAAGTTAGCCCTGTTGATCAGTAATACAATTTTTTTTTTTTTTTTTTTTTTTGGGTACGCGGGCCTCTCACCGCTGTGGCCTCTCCCGTTGCAGAGCACAGGCTCCGGACGCGCAGGCTCAGTGGCCACGGCTCACGGGCCCAGCCGCTCCGCGGCACGCGGGATCCTTCCAGACCGGGGCACGAACCCGCGTCCCCTGCATCGGCAGGCGGACTCTCAACCACTGCGCCACCAGGGAAGCCCACTAATACAATTTTGAGGAATTAAAAGTAGATGGTATTTGCTGGCCTCAGAAGTGGCTGACCACACCACATTTCTCCAATTCCAAAAATATGCTTGGACTTATAACTACTGTTTACCCAGCAAGCGCAACCAAAATCGAAACAAACAGCTATTAATTCACAATCAGGAAAAGAACAAAAGTTATCTTTGATCAACATAACAGTAAACTTAGTTCTTAACAATACATGAAAAATAGGAAGTATGTCTCTTACAAAAAGTTTTATTCTAACTTGTTCCATGTTTCTCCATTACTAGAGGTAAACATCAGAAAAGAGTTAATAGCACATTAAACTATTTAGTATTAGAAGGTGATGTAGGTGTAGAAAGATATTAGGTAAAAAGACAAAAACCAAAAAATTAATGCATATGGGCTGCATAGTACTCAGTAGTCAGTTCTATCAGGCCAGTAACTCTATAAAGGAGAAATATGGTATCACGGAACACTGGTACCAGATTTAAGTGTGGGCCTGTTTGGCTTCCTACACCATTTTATGCCCAGGTGGCTGGGTTGTTAGTTTAACCACAAAGAAACCGTTATCAGATTTGATTACATCTGGGCAAATATCTTCAGATAAACATCGTACAACCTATATCTCCGTCCACCACCAGCTTGGCAAAATAACGGCCACTTAATTAAGATATTAAAATCTTAGATCCACTTCATTAGACGGTGATTCTCTGCCAACAGAAGGGGGTGGGGGATGGAACTCTGAAGGTTTATGAAAATGATTTGATGAGCAGAAAGACATTAAATTCACAAAGAGAAAGAGACGATTTGGAATCTAACCAGGACTTAACCCATTAGGCAATGCAAGGAAGACGAAGTCGGTACGGTGCTTCCCTAATAAAGCGACTCCGAAAGCACAAAAGGGCAGCCCTGCCCTTCGTAAAAACCAACGCATTTTCACAGAAATCCTCTAACTGGCATAAAATGAAGATTTGTCAGGTCACTTTGGAAATTGTGAGCAATACTGAAATGTGCTCTAAATGCTACAACACCCCAAACCACTCAATCTTCAAAGATCAAGCAAGCTCCTCGGGCCCCCGGAACCCCCCGGCGCTGCCCGCCGACACCCGTTCCCTGTCCTCCACCGGGGGCGGCGCCTTGGTGGCCGGAAGCGGGGAGCCTGGGCACTACTTCTGAAGTGACTCCTGGCCTTGCTAACAGACTGCTGAATTCGTGAGACACTCGGGGCACGTTCTCGAACGCCCGTATTTAACTTGACCTGGCCGGGAGGGAGCCGGGGGGCACAAGGACGGGGATCCCAGCGCGGCGCCTCAGCTTAGGGGCTCAGGCGGCGGGAGCCGAAAAGCGCCGGGCGGCCGGGGCGTCGACCTGGCGGGGGAGCCGGCCTCTGCAGCCTACCCGGAGGCCAACGCCGGGCCCGGGTGGCACGCAGCCGAGGGGCTCTGCAGCCGGGCCACTGTGGAGGAGGGGACCGGGGAGCGCGCCCCTTACTCTTACCATTGCGCGGGTGGCGCGTCTTCCGGCGGCGGGGCCTGAGCGCAGCGAGAGGCGGGGCGGGCCCAGGCGGGTTTGATTTTGGCGCCGACACCGCCCCGGGGGCGGAGCAGCGAAGGGGAGGTAGGGAAGAGAGACCGGCTGTCGCCCAGACGGCGCGCAGCGACGCCTGGTGGCTCCGCGGAGCGGCCGGCCAGCCGGGGTGGGGCGAGGCCTGCCCTGGGGGCGGGGCCTGGTTGCCCGCCGGTCCGTCCTGGTCGTTTCAAGATGCTGGCGAGCAGGGTCTCCCAGCTGCTTCCGCCTCTTCAGTCCTGCGTGCTGACTGTGACTCCTTTTTTTTTTTTTTTTTTTTTCAGAAAGTCGAGCCCTCGCCTTGACTTTTTTCTTCGCTCAGCGGAAATGCGGCCTAAGTTTGCCTTAAAAAACAGAGGCAGTTTGGCTGCTGGAGAAGGAAACGCTGCCTCCATCCATGCGGATTTGCCTGGTCTGGAGCGGACTTTCTTCCCTTTTCTAATTTTACGCCTAATCTTCTATCCCACCGATATCCACTGCTTTTCCAGCTTTTAAAAATCCCTTTGTATGTCTGCCTTTGCTTTAGGTTTTTTGTTTGTTTTGTTTTCTTAATACAAGAGAATGAATTTCATATCAAAACGGTCGAAAGTATGCTGCCTCATTACTCGATGGGGATTCAGATCAAAAGCTCGGGTCCCTTTACCTCAAGGTGCCAGAAAATTAACTCAGACTTTTCCGTTACTTTGAAGGTTATTGTACGTTATTTTGAACCATTTCAAAGTATAGTAATTCTACTAGGAAGAAAAGTGGCATCTACAACGAATTATCTCCTGTTGCAGGGTAAGGGTATATTAATTTAAACAAGAGTTCCATTTTGTTTTTCCTACAGTTTGATACAATTCAATTGATGAGATGATTTTAAGAGAGTAAAAGGGTATCCATTTAGTAAGTGTTTTAATATTAGTACTAGCAAATGTATAATTAACACACCATACCCTAGATTTCTCATGTATTGCTTAAGATACAGCTGAAGTAGGTATGTCAGTAAAAAATTTTTTTAAATTAAAGTGATATTTAAGAAAAATATTAAGTTATTACTGGTGGTGTGTAAAGTTGTCAAAAACCATAAAAGTGGCATTTGTGGGAAGCCTTGCCTTTATCTCCTCGCGGATTGCCATACTCATCTGCTCGTCAAGAACAGTTTTTCTTCACCTGGGTAACTCTTACCCATCCTTTCAACAGCTCAGGGGTAGCCTCCAGGAGTCTTTTTCTCTCTGCTTCCTCATGCCACCCTCGACAAGAAAAAAGGGTCTCTGTAGTTTTATCACAGCATCCCAGATTCATTTTGTAATTATTAACTTGGACAACTTCCCTATAATATCAAACTCCTTTCTGTAGCAGAGACTAAGCCAACCATTTGGTATCACCAAGGCCTAGCACAGTGCCTGACACGTGATAAACACTCAATAAATGTGTATTAAATAAATGTACCAGGTTTTCAAGAATACCATCTTGTCATTTACTTAGGGATATCTAGATATGGTTTTCAGGTGAAAAAAACAAAGGATATTTTACTTTGAAAAATCTTTACTTGCATCAAGTAGTGCTTTCGCATTTACTATTTTCACCAATAGAATTCTGAAATTATCTGATATGCCATTCAGATGTCTTGAGATGCTCCAAGTTTTGCAATATTATGGGGCAGGCAGATGTAGTATATGAGTTAAGTATGAAAGCAAATAAATATTTGTAGCATCATACATTTGGATCAGGAATCCACAATTTAGCATTTGTCATAGTACCTAAATGCCATTTGTTTATTGAACAAATTCATGTTTTACAAAAACCTTAAGCACACATTAATTTCATTTTAAAAAATTTGAATATCTGCCGTTGGCTGAATATGTGAGGATGAAGCAGACAGGCCACACCCGTCAGCAGTTTATATTCCAGTCAGTGCTGCCCTTCCAACTGGGCAACTGGCCATAACATAACTTTTATAGGCACTGGGAAACCAAAAAATTCGTGTGACTTTATTGCAATATCATACTTTATTGCAGTATCTCTGATGAGTGCCTCTAGTTTATGTGGGAGTGAGGAAACAGCGAGGATGAGACAGGAGGGAGGAAAAGCCACTAAAGATGTGTGCCCTTCTCAGTTTGGGCATTTCAACATCTTTACAAGCCCATCCTTTTTTGCCCAAGAGAATGGAAGTTTGTGGAAATCTCGAGAGAACACAGGAGAGACAAGACCTGATGACAGAACTTCACTGGAGAGGATGTTCTGAAGCTCCAGGTGCCTCCCAGGCCCTTGGCTGCTTTCTGAGTTTCTAAACCCCCAGCATTCTTTCTGCTTAGATCTGTGGTTCTTGCCACATCCATCCAATGAACTCTCTGCCAGCTGGGCCATGCCTGTCTAGACCAGGGCTAGGTGCTCAAGCCAAAGGCTACATGTGTAGGATGAACATAAGGCAGGCCACTTGCCTCTGAGGTGTCCAAAATGGCGCTGGTCAGTGATACATTGACCCCACTGGATCTTCTCTTGGGAATGATGAGTGCTAAGCGCACATAGAGAGGGTTGGTCAGTGCGGTTGCAACTGTATCCCAAATGTCACTGAGCCAATTTTACCATTCTCTGAGATTTCTGGTGTGCACCCCAGTCTTGGAATATCAAACTCAGAATGGCCACCAGAAAGGAGAAGAGACATGTTCTATGGCCTGTGTTTCCCACGAATTTTCAGGAATGCACCCCAAACTGAAGACAATCTTCTCATGCCCCTTCCTTGAAATTCTGAAAAGCAGGACCTATAGGAGAACCTTCTTTATTAAGGAAGTAGGAAAAGAAAGTAACATCATTTGAAAGAGACAGAGAAAAGTCTACAGGGTAGAAAAAAGTAGGAGAATGAAAAAACAAGAGGAGAAAATTTCAAGGAAGAAATAGTAAACATTATTGACCTCTCAGTCACATCTCCTGAGTTAGAAATGACACTACTACTATGTCATTTGTGCAGAGCATCAGTCTCAATGGGGGTAATATCAAAACTGGTTCCTGGGGGATGAAAAAATCTTGGATGGGGGATGAAAGGTTCCTGGGGGATGAAAAAATCTTGGATGGTTTGTGGTACAATGGTTTATGGGCCTCCAGAGGGCTGTAGCACATAAACAGATATAAAGTATACCTCCGGCATTAAAGCGTCATGGGCTGGGGGCAAGGGGCAAGGGGTGATTAGGGAAAAGATGTCTAAAAAAGCTCCTTAGGGGGAAGATAATGGGGAAAAAGGCTGAGAAACACCGGTGTAGCGTGAGAATACAATTTCTCATCCAAACTGGGACGCTCCTGAGAAAGAAAGAAAGACTGCTCTTTACAATTATGCTGGGACAATACGCATAAAGCAGGTTGTCCCCATCAATTATGTGATAACTTGGATTTTCCATCATGCTTTATTGACACTTCTTCCATGGCTCTTCTCTTAAATTGCTCTGTATTATAGGTACTGATGCTTTTTAAATCTTTCCATCTGGGATGTAAACTCCTTGAGAACGGGCACAGTAATAACTCTTCTGTGTAACCCTGCCTCATCTCTCATCATTTCTTCTTGAGTGTCATCTAGCCTCGCGATATTGAACTATTTGTTCTTTCCTGGACGACTCATGCTCTCTTGCCCTCTTTTAGCAAGCCTTGGCGATCCCCCTTAACACCACCTCCTTGCCTTCTCCCAGGGTGAGTTAACAGCTGCCAGAATCCCTGGTCCCACTCAGCAACCCTTTCCACCCTCCACTCCTGGCGGGAGGCTGGGCACAGGCATGGGGCAAGTCTGAGTCATGGTGCGGGGCCTCAGGTATATGTGAGGGTCTGCACTCACCGGTCAAACATCCCTATGCCCAAGGGACTGTGACATTAAGTAGCAAATAAACACCACCACAGGTTGAGAGAGAGACTACAGAAGGAAGGAAAAAGCCTTTTTCATTCTTTTTATCACGAATTATGTAGCCAGCCCTGTATATATTCATTTAAGTCTCATCCCACTAGAATAAAGCTCCATGAGAACAGGGACTTTTTTGGTGGGGAGGAGGGTGTTTACTGCTATTCCTTAGTAGCTAAAGCAGGACGCTAGATTCAGTAAATATTTGCAAATGAAGGTATATAAAAGCAGCTCATGGTGTAATCACCTGGTCCGGTTCATCAACCATACTGTAAGCTCTTAGAGGTTACAGGCTTTATTATTCGTTCTAACAGCCCTTACACATAGCCCAAAGCCTGGTATATACCACAGGTGCTCAGATATTTGTTCAAAGACTATGGCAGCAAAAAAAGAGGCAGCAAGGTGGGGCTGAGGATAGAATGTCACCTGCCCTCCCTGCCTCTTAACATAGGCAATAACAAACTGCAGCTTTAATTAAACCCTTTGTCAGCTCTGGAAAGGGGTGCCTTCGGCTTTACATGAACCGAGTTCCTAAAAAGCAATCTGAGATGTGCTATAACCTGGCACAAGTGCCTCCCTCTCAATCTGACTCTAAAAACCTCCAAAGAGCCCACGATGGCAATGGTGCCTGCTTGGTTAAAAGAAAAAAATAAGTGAGGAATGGAATCAGGTGTCAATAATACTGATGTTCGCATTAACTAGTCAGCAGTGTCATGTTTGGTCTTTTTCTCATTTTTGTTTCAACTCTCCTTCCAAGACTTTCACCTCTTTCAGACTTTCAATCTGTTATAGAATTTTAATCCTCCAAAAAACAAAACAAAGAAATTTCTGTAGTGCCCCTCCACTTTTAACAAAGGCTATTCTAATTATGATAACTTTTAGTGTTCATTTCATCACACAAAATATAGATCACAGGCTTAATGAAAAACCCAAAAGTGTTATAAATACATCAGGAAAAATGTTGTATGCCTATGTGTAAGCTAATGACTTGTTTACAATCAACTAAGGAGGACAAGAGTCCTTTACAAGAAAACAAACAAATAATCGTCAAGTCCATACACCACTCAAGATTGAGAGCTTACTTATCCTCAAGACCTGTGGGGTACCATCAGATGGGAGAGAGTTCCCAATGAGGAGTAGAAAGACCCTGAGTTCACCTCTTCTCAAGGGCACACCCAAATCATAACTGTAAGTAGTAATCACTATCGATGAAAAGACTGAAACCTACTAGAAAAGCTCTTCTACAACTAAAGATATAAAGAAGGAACTGTGAGACAGGTAGAAGGGCCAGAGTTGCGATACAGTCAAGACCCTTACCCTTGGGTGGGTGACCTACACACGAGAGAATAGGTACAGTTGCAGAGGTTCTCCCAAAGGAGTGAGAGGTTCAAGCCCCAAGTTGGGCCTACCAGCCCAGAGGTCCTGCAAAAACCCCCAGAGTATTTGGTCTTGAAGGCCAGCAGGCTTTACTTCTGAGGGACCCAGAGGGCTGAGGGAAATAGAAACTCCACTCTCAAAGGGGGCACACAAAATCTCACACACTCCAGGACCCATGGAAGAAGCAGTAATTTGAAAGGAGCCTGGGTCAGATCCACCTGCTGATCTTGGAGAGCCTCCTGGAGAGGCAGGAGGCAGCTGGAGCTCAGCCTGGAGACACAGACACTGGGGTCAGCCATTTGGGGAGCCTGTTCTACCACAAAGACACTGCTACTGGCAAGTGCCGTTTTGGAATCCTCCCTCTAGCTTATTAGTCTCAACACCCAGCCCCGCCACCACCCACCAGCCACCCAGCCCCGCCACCACCCACCAGCCACCCAGCCCCGCCACCACCCACCAGCTTGGAGGCACCAGTACTGGGACAACGAAGGCCAAGCAACTAACTGGCAGGGACACAGCCCCACACACCAGCAGATAGGCAATCTTAAGACTCCCTGAGCGGGACTTCCCTGGTGGCACAGTGGTTAAGAATCCACTGGCCAACACAGGGGACATGGGTTCGAGCCCTGGTCCAGGAAGATCCCACATGCTACGGAGCAACTAAGCCCGTGTGCCACAACTACTGAGCCTGCGCTCTAGAGCCCGGGAGCCACAGCTACTGAGCCACGTGCCACAACTACTGAGCCCACGTGCCACAACTACTGAAGCCCGCATGCCTAGAGCCCATGCTCCACAAGAGAAGCCACCGCAATGAGAAGCCTGTGCACCACAAGAAAGAGTAGCCCCCCGCTAGCCGCAACTAGAGAAAGCCAGCACATAGCAACAAAGACCCAACACAGCCATAAATAAATAAATAAATAAATAAAATAACATTAAAAAAAAAAGTCAATGTATTTCCCAAAGGCAGTAGTAAATACTAAGTATCTTAAAAAAAGAATCTCTGAGCCATCCCTGGCCATGGCCTTGCCCACCAGAAGGCCCAGGACCCAGCACCACACACCAGTGTGGTGCTGGCATTAGACCCAGGCATTAGACCTGGGATCCCCAGGGCCCTGCAGCCAGAGAACCCTAGGACCAAGCCTGCCCACCCGTAGGCAGACACCAGCCTCAGAATCTGCTGGGCTCTGGGTCCACCCACCAGTAAGCCTCCTCTAGCCTTCAGACCAGCAACACCCACCAGAGGAGGGACACCAGCCCTAGGACAACTACAGCCACGCAGCCTGCCATGACAGAACCCAGCCCTGACCACCAGCAGGCCAACACAAGCTTTGGGATACCCCAGACCCCACAGCCAGTTGTGTCAAGAACTGGTCCCACCCACCAGTGGTCCAACACCAGCTCCAGGACCCCTGGGTCCTACAGCCAGACCCCAGGACCTGGCTCACCCACCAGTGCTCAGGCACCAGCCCCAGAGTCTCTTGGGTCACAACTCTGTCCAACAGTGAGCCAGTGCTATCCCCAGGGCCCCTCAAGATTCCAAAGCCAGCCACCTCATGACCCAGCCCCATCAACCAGTGACTGGCAGCCTCCACACAAGGCAGGGCCTGGCAACCAACTGACCCAGGGCCAGCTACACCTACCAGACCACCCACAATAGTCAGCCCACCACAACAGAAGGACCCACGCAGCCCATGTAGGGGGCACCCCTAGAGCTTATAGCTCTGGTGACCAGAGGGGAGTGCGCGGCTGGGATGCATAGGACTTCTTGAAAAGGCCGCTTCTCCAAGGTGTGGAAACGTAACCAACCTACCAGATAGATAGAAATAAAAAAGGAAGTGAGGCAAAATGGGCAACAGAAGATCACGTTCCAAATGAAGGAACAAGATAAAACCCTGGAGATAGGCAATCTACCCTAGAAAGAGTTCAAGCTAATGATAGCTAATGATCAAAGAACTGGAGGGAAGAATGGATGCACAGAATGAGAAGTTAGAAGTTTTTAACAAAGAGTTAGAAAATATACAGAACAACCAAACAGAGATGAAGAATACAATAACTGAAATTTTAAAATGCATTAGAAGGAATTAACAATAGACCAAATGATACAGAAGAATGGATCAGTGAGATGGAAGACAGAGTAGTGGATATCAATAAAGATGAATAGAAAAAAAGAATGGAAAGAAATGAGGACAGTTTAAGAGACTTCTGGGACAACATCAAGGTACTAACATTCACATTACAGGAGTCCCAGAAGAAGAGAGGAAGGGGCAGAGAACATATTTGAAGACATAATAGCTGAAAAATGCCCTAACTTGGGACAAGAAACAGACATCCAAGTCCAGGAAGCACAGAAAGTCCCAAAGAGGATCACACTAAGACACTTTGTAATTAAAATGAAAAGATAAAGAGAGAATATTAAAAGCAACAAGGGAAAAGCAACAAGCTACATAAGGGAACTCCCATAAGGCTATCAGCTGACTTTTCAGCAGAAACTCTACAGGCCAGGAGTGGCACAATATATTTAAAGTGATGAAATGGAAAAACCTACCACCAAGAATAACTGCCAAGGCTCTCAATTCAGATTTGATGGAGAAATCAAAAGTTTTACCCACAAGCAAAAGCTAAAAGAGTTCAGCACCAGCAAACGAGCTTTACAAGAAATGTGAAAGAGACTTCTCTAAGCAAAAAAGGCCACAACTAGAAATATGACGATTATGAAAGGAAAAAGCTCATTGGTAAAGACAAACATACAGTAAAGGTAGTAAATCAACCATGTACAAAGCTGGCAGGGTTCAAAGACAAAAGCAGTAAAATCATCTATATCCAAATTACGCAGTTAAGGGATACACGAAACAAACAGATGTAAAATATGATGTCAGAAACAGTAATCATGAGGGGAGGAGAGTAAAAGCGTAGAGTTGTTAAATGTGTTTGAAATTAAGAGAGCAGCAACTTAAAATAATCATCTATCTATTTATAGATTGCTATATATAAACCTCATGGTAACCACAAACCAAAAATCTATTATACATACACACACAAAAGAGAAAGAAATCCAAACTCTAAGTATAGTCATCAAATCTTAAGGGAAGAGAACAAAAGAAGAAGAAAGGAACAAAAAAGAACTACAAAAACATCCCCAAACCAATTAACAAAATGGCAATAAGGATTTACATACATGTCAACAATTACTTAAAGTGTAAATGGACTAAATGCTCTAATCAAAAGACATAGAGTGGGGACTTCCCTGGTGGCACAGTGGTTAAGAATCTGCCTTCCAATGCAGGGGTCACGGGTTCAATCCCTGGTCAGAGAACTAGATCCCACATTCGTGCCGCAACTAAGAGTTCATATGCCACAACTAAGGAGCCCGTGAGCCGCAACTAAGGAGCACGTGTGCCGCAACTAAGGAGCCTGCGAGCCACAACTAAGACCCAGTGCAACCAAAATAAATAAATTAAAAAAAAAAGATATAGAGTGGTTGAATGGATACAAAAACAAGACCTGCATATATGCTGCACACAAGAGACTCACTTCAGATCTAAAGACACACACAGATTGAAAGTGAGGGCATGGAAAAAGGTATTCCATGCAAATGTAGATCAAAAGCAAGCCAGAGTTGCATTACTAGTACCAGATAAAATAGACTTTTAAACAAAGACTGTTACAAGAGACAAAGAAGGATTGCATAATGATCAAAAGATCAATCCAAGAAGAAGATATAACAATTGTAAATATATATGCACCCAACATAGGACCACCTAAATACATAAAGCATACAGACATTAGGGAGAAACCGACAGTATATAATAGTAGGGGACTTTTCATATCTCACTTACATCAATGGGCAGATCATCCAGACAGAAAATAAATAAGGAAATACTGGCCTTAAATAACACATTAGACCAGATGGACTTACTAGATAAACATAGAACATTCCATCCAAAAGCAACAGAATACATCTCCTTTTCAAATACACATGGAATATTCTCCAGGACCGATGACATTCTGGCCAAAAAACAAGCCTCTGTAAATTGAAGAACATTGATATCATATCAAGCATCTTTTCTGACCACAATGCTATGAGACTAGAAACTGCAAGAAAAAAACTGCAAAAACACAAAAGGTGGAGGCTAAATATGCTACTAAATGACCAACGGATCACTGAAGAAATCAAAGAAGAAATTTAAAAATACCTAGAGACAAATGAAAATGAAAACACAACAATCCAAAATCTATGGGATGCAACAAAAGCAGTTCTAAGAGGGAAGTTTATAGCATTACAAGCCCAGGACCAGATGGCTTCACAGGAGACTTCCACCAGACATTTAGAGAACAGTTAACATCTATTCTTCTTAAACTATTCCAAAAAATTGCAGAGGGAGGAACACTTCTGAACTCATTTTACAAGGCCAGCAGCACCCTGATACCAAAAGCAGACAAAGGTATCACAAGAAAAGAAAATTACAGGCCAATATCACTGATGAACATAGATGCAAAAAACCTCAACAAAATATTCAATTCAAACTGAATTGAACAGTACATTAAGGGGATCATATACCATGATCAAGTGGGATTTATCCCAGGGATGCAAGGATGCTTCAATGACAAAATTCAGCGTCCACTTATGATAAAAACTCCCAACAAAGTGGGTATAGGGGGATATACCTCAACATATTAAAGACTCTATATAATAAGCCCACAGCTAACAGTATACTCAACATACTCCACGATGAAAAGCTGAAAGCGTTTCTTCTAAGATCAGGAATAAGACAAGGATGCCCAGGCTGATCACTTTTATTCAACATAGTATTGGAAGCCCTAGCCACAGCAATCAGAGGAGAAAAAGGAATAAAAGGAACCCAAATTGGAAAGAAGTAATTAAAACTGTCACTGTTTGCAGATGACATGATACTATACATAGAAAATCCTCAAGATGCCACCAAAATCTATTAGAACTAATTAATATTAGAATAAATTAATTCAGTAAATTTGCAGGGTACAAAATTAATATATAGAAATCTGTTGCATTTCTGTATATCAACAACAAATTATCAGAAAGAGAAATTATGAGAACAGTCCCATTAACTAAACTTTTTCTCCCTAGTATAAACAGTTTGGTTGAGGTATTGATATCTTCCACATATTCTAGAACATACCTTCATTTATTCCTTCACTAAGAAAGAGGACAATAAATAGCTTAAATGTTTAAATAAATAAACATTCACCCTGGAAATGGAGAAAACAAACTTTATTATGATGATTTGAGATTTTGTGCATGGTAAAGGTATACACATGAATCTTGTTTCTCCTATGTTTCAAGACAGAATTAATTTAAAGATTTATTGTAGACTAAAGCATCCAAAATACTGTGGTACATAGGTAGCTATGAACATACAAACACTTTGATGCACAGCATTCATTCTTTTCTTCAAATAGGCAGTCAGCATTTTGATTCATAAAGGAACAAATGATGAGAATATATCAGTATCAATGTCAGAGAGCGCAAGACTTAAGTGTTCTATACACAAAACATATGAAACAGACCTATAAAGGTGGAATGTACAAAATTTAAAAAGAAAAAGCAAGTGAAAGCCCCTCACACTCATACATAGGATGGAAAGGCTATAGAATTGAGAATAATATAAAGAATTCTAAGAATACACTCTGTTCATGACAGAACATTCCCATGTCATAAAGCAAAAACATTGAGTTTAAGGCTGTGTTGCTTTCAAAAGTTACTGGAAGTGCTGTACATTCACTGGAACAACATAGCCAATTTATTCATGTTTTAGAATATTAATAGCTTTCATACATTCTCCACAAACAGACCACACAATCACTGCCACACAATTCATCTTCAGAAAGTTTAAGATTACCATCATGATTTGTGGCTTACTGTCATTTAAAACAAAAAAAAATTATTTATTTATACCAAATTTTTGATGGGCACTTCGTTTCCTTTATGGCAATGCTAGATTCCTAGTTATCAAAAATATTAAAATAATTTTAAAGTTTAAAACCCTGCAACATTTACAGAATGCAACAGTATTACGACTTTTGATTTTAAGCAAAATTAGACAATGTTTGCAGCAAATAACTTCAATTTTATCCTACCTTGAAATGTCTATTTTTAAATTATACTAAAAATATTCCTCCTTTTTCAGAAGCTGGTGAATAGGGAGGATAAGATAGAGTCCAAATGTACATAAAGATTTTTCCCATCTGAAGTAATCTGCAGATTACCTGATGCTTATTTGCTATTTTCTCCAATTAACTCAATAGGTATTACCAAAGCATTTATGTGAACCCTTCAGTGTTAAGGATCCATAGACACTTGCTAGCGTACTGCTTTCCCAGTTAACTCTGTTAGGACATACCTTGTATATTTAGTAGTAGAATCAAGTGTGTTCTAGTTGCATGGATCTCTTAGTATTTATTTGCTTCAAATCTAGTCAAAGAGCTAATTAAAAGAAGGAAACTTGGGGACTTCAGTTACTAGAGATTAAAGTTTGATCAAGATACTAAGAACCATTTTTTTAAAAATGGCTAACAGTCATAAAGGCTTTTTATTCATGTGTTTCTAGGTGGTGAAGCGAATCTCCACTCACCTCCCTGTGTCCAGCAGGGGAGGTCTGTGTCAGAGATACAGTTACTAATATCTATAAGCGGGGAGGGAATGCATTGTCACCTACCTTTACATTCTAACTGGCAACATTTTGCCATAAGTGCCCAGGGGAAATCTGAATGGGTAATTTTTCAGTGCTACTTATCGTGAATGTATGACAGGTTCTGTACACTTGACAAAGAGAAATCAAACAATAATGGTAGCCCAGAAAAAAAGTCACTTATTTTACTATCCTTCTCAGTTTACTAGAAACCATTTTTCAAAGAATGTGACAAAGTTTCACTTAAATCTTGTCTATTCGTATCTTATCAGCAGCACTTTTCCCCCTAAAATATGCTTACTAATACAGTAAATGCACATATGTATCCAAATTTGAAATGTTATCTATACTTTAACATATATGATTACACATATTTGGGGGATATATAGTGTTTCCTGGAGTGCCCATAGCATGTGTTTTAGTAACAGACCGTGGAACAGGTCTGAATCAAAGTATCTCTTCTTTCATTCCAGTTTCATTCCAATATTGACATGTAAAAAAATTAGCTTTGTATTCAATCTACTATCGAGATATCCAGTCTCATATGGTATGATGGTTGGTTAATTTCTAAATTCACAAGTATAATTTAAATGTGCAAAAAAACCTCTTTAAGTAAACTAGTCTTAAGATCAATGGCCTATGACAGAATCTACATAGAAAGCCATTTTTACTTGTGAAAAGAAACTGAAATTCATTTAACCAATTTAAAAAGTTTCCTTTTAAACATTCCAGAAGTTATCAAGGGTCTAGCTTATCTTTTATGCAGAATGTTAATAAACGGTAAAATGAAATTCCCTCACTAGAGTGTAAGCTCCAAGGGGGCAGGGATTTTTGTCTGTTTTATCCATTACTTTATCCCCAGTGCCTAGAATAGCCTCTGGCACCCAGTAAGCGCTCATTAAATATGAATGTTTAAATTCAAAGACTTATTTCACTGACATTAGGAAACAGTGTCTTAGTTTAACATTCTAAAAATGTCATTGATTTATTTAACTTTATCATGGACAGTCTCAAATATTTTGAAAATTCTACCTAACTAAAAAAATACTAAACCTAAATGTAAATCTTCCTGAAAAAATTTTTTTTCAGAGGTTGATTTGGGCATAATAAATTTGATAGATAATTGGAAGATTTCCCTTCTAAATTTAAAAAAGTCCTATATAAGAGAATGGCTGAATTATAAATTAATAAGCAAGAAACATCACATTCATATAGTTATACGTGTGGGAAATGTTTTCTTATAGTACAGTTCTAAGGTGCTTTCAGTGAAAAAGGTCCCAAAGTCCTTATTGGAAATGCCAAACATGACATCCTGTTTGGTAGAACTGAGTAGAAAATTAAACAGTGGAAATAGACCACATCTTATTTTACAGTATTAGATTGACTAAATTATTCTTAACATTTTTCAAAATGAATTTATACTTAAAGTTAAATGTAACTCAAGTTGAACTTTTTTTTCTTTTGATCTGTTTTTTGTTTTGTTTTTGAAAGCACAGAAGGCCATTTTCTGACTAAAAGTCAGCCAATACAAGCATTCCTGGAAAATGGCAAAAATTACATCTGCTTTAGGGCTTGCTCTACTAGGACGGCTTTAAACTGTGCAGTTAAGGAATGTGCTGAAGATGCTTCTGTCTTTCAGAGTGCTGCCTATTTCAATACACCAAAGATTCAGCTATATATATCTATATATGATACATTCTACCCTACCCTAATCATGTATATATAGTCCTTTAATGCCTCTACTAGTCATTAGACAATGATAAATAACCATAACATGCCCTTACCTGTAATGCTTTTGAGATAACACAACTTTGGTAACACTTGTTTCTAAAAGGAAACCATTGATCAATCACATGCCTTTGGTTGACACCATCAGTCCTCCAAAGGGCTGCTTATGGCTCTCTGTCCTAGGATACTGGTGTCCTACTACATGTGCTGACATTTTGCAGGAGGTAAAGCTTTCGCATTCGTGAAGTGGAAAAGGAGAGACACATGTGAGAACGTGGCACAGAAAATGTGACTGACTTTTTCTTGATTACATTCCAGTGCATTAATCTGGAGTTAATGGGGCTGGTGTAATATGCTTTCCAAAGTATTAGGAATTTCAGGATTCCCTGAAAATGAACTTTGTTTTCTGATACAGGGTGAGCAGGAGAGATGAAAAGAACACATGAAGAAGATCTCTGCTCTAACTCAGAAAGGATGGGAAATTTGCATTGATTTTTTTAAGTGCTAAACTCAAGACGCTCGCTAATCCCAGCTGGGAGGATTTTGCAAGACAGTTTCCATTTTTCCCGAAGTAATTTATATGTAGCTACTAATAACCAAAAAAATGTCATAAGGGTAATACCTACTGTAAAAGTGAGGTTAGAAGATCCCCTGGGTCTTGTGACCGAGGTTAAATAAAGTATATAACTATAACAGATTTCGTTTTTGTTTTGTTTTTGGAAGCTCTGCGCAAAAGCTACCACTCACAGGATTAACAAATACCTTTACATATTCTAGTTGCTTTTTAATGCTTATTTGATTTG
The DNA here is from genome assembly GCF_003676395.1 of Aethalodelphis obliquidens. NCBI lineage: Eukaryota > Metazoa > Chordata > Mammalia > Artiodactyla > Delphinidae > Aethalodelphis > Aethalodelphis obliquidens. The sequence goes on along the minus strand of NW_020837961.1, from coordinate 31,556,040 downwards.
CAAAATTAGTTTAGCTACATAAATCCCTGTCCTATAAGCCATAGTTCACAGGTGTAAAACTCTGCAGTTTTTATAGATTCAGTAGAAGAGATTTTTTTTTCAACCCTAAATGTGGATTATGGAAATCAGATATGCAGTTTTTAAGGAAATCGTTACATTCAGAAATAACCTTGGAAAGTTCACCGATGATTCCTTCTAGCATGAAAAGTCTAGTATAATCTGGTCCTGCGTTGAGAAATCCATTCCAGTTTATGTGTAAGATCTTTGTAAGGGGTTGTCCAGTTGCCCACTGTTACTGCAAGTACCGATACACCTTGAAACAGTGGTTTCCAGAGTCTGCAACCACCACGTGGCCGTCTGAAGTTAGGGCCAGGCCTTGGGGGCCATAGAGTGGGTCAGCAGATGTGTTAATGTAGGACAAAAACGATCCACTTCCATCAAAAACCTGTAAATATAAAGTCAGAGTGTAATAGGAAAAGTTACAGTAATACAATGAAATAGGGGTTAGAAAACCCTTAATGCTAATGTTTTTAGTATAGAAGCATGTGTGCAACCCCCCAGGTTTGTTCAGGTCACTATCACAGAAAACCCCTCCCTCCACTTACCTTGCTCTCCCTCCCCTCACTCTCTATGCCCCACAGTCACTGACAAGGAATGTGCCACTGGCCATAGGATCTCACGTATACTCTTACAGTGGTCACATGTGAGGGGAATGGCCCTGGATGCTGCCTGAAAAATAAAAGATCCTCATTTCTCACTCTAAGCTTATTCCCAATCATAAGAGAGAAAAATCAGCAACTAGGCCACAGAAGAATGTCCTGAGTCACAACGTGCAACGAGAAAACAGAAATTACTTTTTTCCTTTTCAGAAAAGAGTAAGTTATACGAAGTCAATGGTTCAACAAGTACATTTAGATAGAAAGTGGTCTTTTTTGGTCTGTAAGCTTCTGCTATGAGGAAATAAGAGGAACACTCCTCCTTCCCAGGCCCAGGCTGGTTTCTTTCAACCATTCTGGTTGGACTGTAGGGTGTTTCAAAAGGCAGGTGTGATGAGGGCCACAATATAAACAGCTTAGCATCTGTGGTCCGATACAGAACTGCTTTGTGAACTTCGTTTCCTGTCTGCTTCTGGCTTCCCATCAGATATAGACGCCTCTTCCAAATGTAGAGGTCCACTGGGATAATTAAGCAAGATAAGTATACTAGAGAAATTAAAGCATACAGTGTTACATTTAAAGTCTCAACCCTTTTCCTGAGAAGTGGATACATATATCAGGTTCAACTGCTCAGCTGCTGTCCTCACAGTAACATCAGAATGCTCCTAGATTTACCCAGAGCACCCTGTGGTCTCAGGTGCACTGCACAGACCCACACAGGTGAGGATGAATTGCCCTGTCTGTAAATGCATGTTTAGATACATGCAGGTGACTACACAAGAGACATGGGAGAAAAGAAAAGTCTTTCTTCAGTGAGGACTGAAAAGCTTTGCTCTTAATTTAGAGGAAAATCAAAATTTTGTGTCACAGTCCCCTCTGGTAGTTTGACAAAGACTATAGAGCCCATCTCAAAATAGTGTTTTAATAGTTTTTTTTTCCAGAATGTAGCCAGTTTTATTATTATTTATATCCAATCAAAATGCCAAATGCCATTCAAGATACATTATTCCTAAACCATGGAAACATATTTGAATTAATTATTGTTACTCTCTTTTTTGGTTCACTTTTTATTTTGAAATAGTTATAGATTCATAAGAAAGTTGCAAAGATAGTACAGAGAGATTCTGCGTACTCTCCATCCAGTTTCTCCCAATGGTTACATCTTCTATACCTGTAGTACAATATTAAACCCAGCAAACTGACATTGGAATGTGTGTGTATAGTTGTACCTTTTATCACAAGTATAGATTAACGTAGCCACTGCAACCAACATGCAGAACTATTCCATCATCACGAAGATCTGCCTCATGCTGCCTCTTTATAGTCACACCCACTCCCCTTCTCCCAACATCTCTAACTCTTGCCAGCCACTATCTGTTTTCCTTCTCTATAATTCTGTCATTTTGAGAATGTTACCTAAATGCAATCATACAGCATGTGATCTTTTGAAAGTGGCTTTTTTTCACTCAACATGATGCCCTTGACATGCATCTAAGTTGTTGAGGGTGTCATCACTCTGTTCCTTTTAACTGCTGAGTATTATTCCACAGTGTGGATATACCAGTTTGTTTGGCCATTAACCTACTGAAAGACATCTTGGTTATTTTCAGTTTTGGGCTATAACAAATAAAGTTTCTATGAACAACAATGCAGAGGTTTTTCTGCGGACCTAAGTTCTCATTTCTCTGGGATAAATACCCAGGAGTGCAATTACTGAGTTGTATGGTAAGTGTACACTTAATTTTTTAAGAACCTGCCAAACTATTTTCAAGGCTGACTGTCATTTTACATTCACACTAGCAATGTATGAGAAATCTAATTTTTCTGCATGCTCACCAGCATTTGGTATCATCAGTATTTTTAATTTTAGCTATTCTAATAAGTGTGTAGTAGTATCTCATCATGGTCTTAATTTGCACTTCCCTAATGTCTTTTCATGTTTATAACCTCTTCAGTGAAACTTCTCTTCATGTCTTTTGCCCATTTTCTAATTGGACTGTTTGGTTCTTTTATGTCGAATTCTGAAAATCATTATATATTCCAGGCATAAGTCCTCTGTCAGATAGTGTGGTTTATAAATATTTTCTCCCCGTTTGTTGCTTATCTTTTTGTCCTCTTAACAGAGTCTTTCACTGAACAAAAGTTTTTAATTTTGATAAAGTCCAGTTTATTGACTTTGTTTTTTTATGGATCATACTCTCAGTATCATGTCTAAAAATTCTTTAGCAAGCCATATGTCCCAAAGATTTTCTCTTAGAACCTTCTAAAAGTTTTATAGTTTTACACTTTTCATTTAAATCTATAATCTTTTTTGAGTTAACTTTTACATAAGATGGGGTTCATTTTCTTTCCTTTATGGAGATCTTAATTGTTCTAGCACCTTTTGTTGAAAAGGTTACCATTCCTCCATTAAATTGCAAAATTTTGTACCTTTGTCAAAAAGTCAGTTGGCTGCACACGTGTGGGTCTATTTCTGGATTCTCTATGCTGTTCCCTTGACCTATGTGCCTATCCCTCCATTAATACCACACAGTCTTGATTACTGCAGCTATAGAATAGCTATATAACAAGTCATGAACTCAGGTAGAGGGATTCCTCTCTCTTCTTTTTCAAAATTGTTTTAGCTATTCTAGTCCCTTTACTTTTCCACATACATTTTAAGATAATCTTGTCTATATCTACAAGAATTCCTGCTGGGATTCTGTGTTAAACCTGTATGTCAGTTTGGGGAGAACAGACTTTTTTCTTGAGCCTTGCAATCCATGAATACAGTATGTCTCTCCACTTATTTAGATCTTCTTTTCTTTTTTACACTAGCATGTAAGCTTTCAGATACACATACTAGACATGCTTTGTTATTATATCTAGATATTTCCATTTTTTCAGCAATTTTAAGTGGTATTGTATTTAAAATTTTGGTGTCCACGTGTTCGTTGCTACTATATAGAAATACAATTGAGTTTTATATGCTGATCTTGTATCCTGTGACCTTGCTGAACTCTCTTATTAGTTCTAAGAACTGTTCTGTAGATTCCTTGATATGTTTTTATGTAAACAGTCATGTTCTCTCCAAATAGGGATAGTTTCTTTCTTTCTTTCTAATTTGTAATCTTCTTATTTCCCTTTCTTTCCTTATTGTATTGGTTAGAACTTCCAGCACTAATGTTGAATAAGAATGGTGAGAGCAAACATCCTTGCCTTGTTTCTGATCTTAGAGGAAAAGTTTTCATTCTTTCACCATTAAGTATGGTGTTAGCAGTAGGTTTTCACAGACATTCTTTATCAAATTGAGAAAGTTCCTGTATATTCCTAGTTTTCTGAGATTTAAAAATCATGAATAGGTATTGAATCTTACCAAATGCTTTTTTCTGCATGAATTGATATGATCATATTATTTTTATTCCTTGGCCTTTTAATGGGGTGGATTACATTGATTTTTTAAAAATTCTCCCTTTATTACATTGATTTTTAAATACTGAATCAGCCTTGCGTTCTTGGAAAAAAACCCACTTGGCCGTGGAAAGATTTTCACATATTGTTGAATTCTATTTCCTAACATTTTAAGGAATATTAAAATATTCCTCATCTATAATCATGAGGAATATGGCCTGTATTTTTCTTTTTTGTACTGTCTTAGTCTGATTTTGGTATCATGGTATCAGAAGCTGAGTTGGAAAGTGAACTGTAAAGTGTTCCCCTGTCTTCTATTTTCTAGAAGAAACTGAACTGGTGCTAACTCTTCTTTAAATATTTGGTAGAATTCTCCAGTGAAACTTTCTGAGTCTGGAGATTTCATTTGGGGGAGTTTTTAAATTATGAACTAAATTTCCTTAATAGCTGTAGAGCTATTCAATTTATTTACTTTATATTGGGTTAGTTGAGGTGTTTGTACTTTTTGAGAAATCGGTCCATTTCATCTAAGTTGTCAAACTGATGCGTGTAGAGTTGTTCGCAGAATTCCTTACTATTCTTTTGATGTCTGCAGGGTCTGTAGTGATACTAGCATTTTCTGTCTTTTTTTCTTTGTCGGTCTTGCTAGAGGTTTGTCAGCTTTACTAATCTTTTCAAAGAATAACTGTTTCATTGATCTCCTCTTGAATGTAAATGATTTCTGATACTATCTTCACTATTTCCTCCCTTCAGCTTGCTTTCAGTTTTTGCTCTTCTCCTAGCTTCTTTTTTTTTTTTTTTTTTTTTGCGATACGCAGGCCTCTCACGTTGTGGAGCACAAGCTCTGGACGCACAGGCTCAGCGGCCATGGCTCACGGGCCCAGCCGCTCCACGGCATGTGGGATCTTCCTGGACCGGGGCACGAACCCGTGTCCCCTGCATCGGCAGGCGGACTCTCAACAACTGCGCCACCAGGGAAGCCCCTTCTCCTAGCTTCTTGAGGTGGGAAATTGGGTTCTTGATTAAAGACATATTCTCTTTTATAATGTAAGTATTCAGTGTTATTAGTTTCCCTTGCAGGTAGAATGGTGGTTACCAGAGGGTAGGGAGTGGGGAGAAATTGGTCAAAGTGTACAAACTTCCAGTTAGAAGATGAATACGGCCCAGGCATCTAATGCACAGGGTGCTGATTATAGTTATAATACTGTGTTATGTACTGGAAAGTTGCTAAGAGAGTACATGTGTTCTTACCACAAAAAAAGAAATGGCAATTATGTGATGTGATTTTGAAATATATAAGTGTATCAAATCAACATGCTGTATACCTTAAACTTATACAGTGTTCTATGTCAATTACATCTCAATAGAGCTGGGGGAAAAGAATTCCCTCTCGGCAATGTTTTAGCTGCATTCCACAAACTCTGATATGCAATATTTGCATTTTCATTCACTCCAATACATTTTTAAATTTTCCTTGAGACGTCCTCTTTGACTCATGGGTTATTTAGCAAAATAATGTTTTTAAGTGCATAGGACAAAATACATGGGATTATACAGGAAAACAATTATATTAAAATAGAGTCATCAAAGTGCTACAGAACTGTGATATAGTAATATGGGTGCTTTTTTAAATTAACACATTAAATAACAAGGAACAACGATAGGTGTAATGATGACTGTAATTTTTAAGTAGTGATCAGTATAAATGATAATTCGAGACGTCTACGATGGTAATACGAAAATTTCTGTAATTTCTCTTGGTGACAAAGTTATAGGTATCACTATAAGTACTGTGATTATTGCCTATATTCATAATTAAAGGAAATTATAATTTTCAGTTAGAAGTTAGTCAAAATAATGATGTAATATTTTTGTTCAGTGGATCTCTTAAATTCTAGCTACAAATGCTTTTGGGGTGTGTGGGATACACGCTAAGAATCCCTGATTTAGAGGGTTTCACTCTGGTAATATGTTGACTTTTTTCTACTCCACCTTCTTTACCTTGATTATTTACAGTCTAATTACCTAATCAATGAACAAATGGAAAACATTCCAGTCTGGGGTACAGATGATTCTCCACTTTCAACAAACACCAATCACTCTAAACAAATAAATCTGTATTTTAATCTACCTGGATCCTGCTGTTTCCCCAGTCTGCTACAATGATGTTTCCATTTGAATCCACTGCTACACCCGTTGGAGCATTAAACTGCCCATTTCCTTCTCCATTTGAGCCAAACTTCAACATGAATTCTCCTTCCTGATTAAACACCTGTATGAAATATTTTAAGATTATTTTATTTTAAATTAAAATAGTTAAGCAAACATTATGGCTTTTAAAAATATCTGAGCAGGTTATTTAAGATATTCTTTAAAAAGAGGGGGGAAGTCTATAAGCTAGACTTCCATTCACTTGTGGTTCCCCAATTTACTGTCTAAATCTGATTTAGCATTTGTTAACCACTTCTTTTTCTAGCTTATATCTGGTTATATTACTATGTGAAAAGACTTTTGTTATAAATTATAAAATATATAAAAACATAAGCTAATACGAGTAAGTAGAGCTGTAATTTCCAACATTATTCTTTCTGCATTTAAATAAACAGCTAATTTCAAGAACAGGCATTGTATTTCTAACAGGATGGATGATCACTCAAAGTTGAATCAGAAAGTAAGAGCTTTTTGTTAAGCCAGATACTCAGAATTTTACTACCATTTTACTAAATCAACATAACAAGAAAGGGTGGTAGGCTGGACCACGCATTTATAATAAGGAAAATTCATCGAATGAGGGAGTGTGTGTGTGCGTGTATGTGTGTGTGATGGCAGCAGGTGAGGAATAAGAAAAGGACTTTTTAAAATAGATTTTCTCAGAATATATTTTAGTTAGAATAGAGAGTTTACACAACCCTAAGGCTTTGATGAATAGAGCCCATGAGAGAGGGAGGCTGACAGAAGTCGGGGCTAAACAGAACTCTTAAGAACTCTCAAATTCTCTAATATCTGATATGGTCAAGCACTGGGCTGTTGTGCTTAATTAAATATTCTTATTAATAGAGTGTTACTGTATATGTATCAACTGCAGATTACTCAGATTACTAATCTTGAGAGAATTAAAATTTTAATATGTGTTTAATGATAACACTATAGTAAGCATGATTTTATCTTGATAATTCTGGTGATACTTTGAAACGTCTTCGGGAATTATTTTAAGCTTCCATTATCATGCAACACGTGTAGAAGTACTCATTAACGAATCAGAAAGTGTTACATACAAGGCACCCATGAGGGTAAGGTTCCTAAAATATGGACCTAAGAGAGGTCTCTATGTCTGAGCACAGATCTAATCTGAAGATGATCTCAGGACCTTTTAGAGATTCTCCTATTGCCATCTCTGTGGTTATAAAAGATTAAAATGATGCTATTTGTTTTAGTTTCTTTTTTTGTCTTTTTGTTTTTGGTTTTTGGGTTTTTTTCTGCCGCACCACACAGCACGCGGGAGCTTAGTTCCCTGACCGGGGATCGAACCCACATGCCCTGCAGCAGAAGCATGGAGTCTTAACCACTGGACCACCAGGGAAGTCCCTCTTTTAGTTTCTTATGATGGGAAAGTGAGACATTTCCATCTCTAAAGCCTAAACATTCTTTAAGGTAAAAAAATGTCATGACCACTTCCTGAATTAATTACATACGTGCCAAGTAAGTAAGCTACCTCTTTGGTTCTTTGGAAAGACAGAGATAGGAACCAGCTTTTCCTAAAATATCATTTAAAATCTTTCCTGACTCTTTTTATCTCCTTCACATAAACATTCTACTTTTAAAGACCAAAAGGAGTGTTTGTATGCTGGCGAGGACACGACTGATTATTCTCTGATCTTTCCCTTATTAAGTTGTACAGGGGAGCGATAAATTAGGAGTTTGGAATTAATATATACACACTATTATAAATAAAATAGACAATCGGCAAGGACCTACTCAATTGCACAGGGAACTCTACTCAATATTCTGTAATAACCTACGTGGGAAAAGAATCTGAGAAAGAATAGATATAGATATATAGATATATAGATACATACATGTATAACAAAATCAGTTTGTTGTATACCTGAAAACTAACACAACGTTGTAAATCAAACTGTACTCCAATACAAAAATGAAAAAAGAAGTTGTACAAATAATTTTTTTGTTTGTTTGTGTTTATCTTTCTGAGTTAGTATGTTTTCCTTGGCATAATTCAAACAGCTTACGTGCTTCTGCTCCATTTTGAAATAATGGAGAAGGCCAAATTCAGTCTTAACTGTTTTGCAATGAGAAAAAGGTATAAAGTGAAGGTAGCTGAAGAACTAACTAGCCCACTCCTTAGCCCTGACCTATAGGTCTGGTTTTTACATTTACCAACATAGAAGTGACTTGAATACTAGAAATCTTGTTAACTGCCCTGTGTTATATAGGAAACAAAAGCCCAACTAGTCCATAAGCTCTATATGGCAACAACTGTCAAAGAGAAGAGAAAAAACAAAATGACTGGGTTTTTTTCCCTCTAAATAAGAGGAAAATTGAGTTTAAATAACTAAACTGCCTCTACAGTACTGAAAACTTGAAGTGTTTTCATAATCTTAATCATGATGTCACATATTTTCTATTTTTCCCATCTAAAAATGTCATTCCATTATTTATAAATTATTCAGATGAAAACATATTAAGAGGCAGAAGTATGAGATGAAATCTTTTTTATAGCTTTGCTTTTTGATAACAAATTTTTATAGCAAGTTTTTATAAGTTGGACGATAATCCTTTTCTGATTTCAAAATTCTGCTCACCTCAATACCACCTCCACTTGGAAGTCTTCCCTGACGATCTTAGCAATGGACATGTACTTTCTTCTGGATACCTATAGAACTTTATATGTACCTATTTTTTAAAAGTCATTCATTGCTCCTGCCTTGCATTCTGGTCACTCACATGTTTTATTTCCTCCTCCAGCACCCGTCAGGGCTGGTAAACAGGAGCCCTCCCACATACCAACACTAGGTGGTTCAGAGAGCTGCCTGGGGCACTGGGACGGGGAAGGCTCTGAGCCCACAGGTGTGCTTAGTAGAAAAGAGCAACCTGATTAACATCACTGTCTTCTGGTGGGGGTAGGCAGCACCTATGCCAGGCTTTGCTGGCCTTTGACACTGTTAAGATCTATATGCATTTTCTTCTCATTGAATGCGCTACAGTTAAATGAAGGATTCCTCTATAAAGAGAGTGAAGGGCAGGAAGCGTAATAATAGCCAAGTTATCCTTCTATAGTTATGTTCATCACACAGGACTGTTACAGCCCCCTGGGAGGACCGTCACAAGCACAGGCCCTGCTGCCTCTTTGCTCTCTGTTTCTCTCCTCCTCCAAAGATTTTCCCACTGTCCTCTTCCTTTTACCAAGGCTGGGCATTGAGAGAGGCGGGGAGATGAGAATGGAGCCCCACGACTATGGTAGCAACTCTGGAGAGACTACATGGCAGGAAGCAGCCTTACAAGTAAGCAGCAGCGGGCACCATTTCCCCTCATCCCGCCCCGTCACCATGGCCCACTGTGCTCTCCTCTTTGCACAGGGACTTGACACCCATCTCAAAAGCTCAAGGCCTTCCCATTTACTCAGGTTAAAAGTACCTTCTTCCAGGAAGAGATGGGGAAATGAAGCAGTGAAGAGAGAGTACCTTAGGGTGTTAAAATCCTATCCCCATCTAGCTATTCTAGCTGTCAACAATGGCAAATTGTTTTTAAAGTTTTGTTGCTCAATGGTTGTCTCTAAGTGCAAACTTCAGTCATTGGCCTACCACCTGTGCTGTTTTCTTATCCTCCCTCACATTTGAAATGCCTCACTTTAAAAAATTTAAATGAATTTCCTTACAAGGAAAACTTTATATCACTTCTATAAGTGCAAACCAGTATGACTTGATGTAAACAGAAGGTAACTCTAAAAATATATACACAACACTTAAAAGAAAAATGTCTGCCAGTGCACTGCCCAGGACCACCTGGCCTCCCCTTCAATGGAACACACATCACACTTTGAGAAGCTTGGTCTAGAATGTCATTAAACATTTTCTCTTTTCGGTAAGTGAGACATTGGTTTTCAATCACTTTAGTATTTCCTGGTTTGCTCATAATAAAGGTCAAATCTCTCTTCTCTCCTCTACCTAGTAAGAAAGATGTACTACACTATTTGGGAGAGGGAGGTGGGCGTTGTTTTCTCAGGAACACCAAGTGTGTGAAAGGATTCTAAGATGTATGAAATACACTACATGAATGCATGCCAGGGCTATTTCCCTCCCCAAATCTGTTGCTGTAGCAGAGTCCTGATATCTAATTTTGTTTGAAAGGTCTTATAATGCAGAAAATTGAAGAAAGTGGTCCATTTTAATTTACTGAATAGCCACGAAACGTTAAGCTTCACAAAGTTCTGCCTCTCTAAGTTCAAGCAATTGCTTTTTTTTTTTTTCTTTTTGTGGTACGCGGGCCTCTCACTGTTGTGGCCTCTCCCATTGCGGAGCACAAGCTCCGGACGCACAAGCTCAGCGGCCATGGCTCACAGGCCTAGCTGCTCCGCGGCATGTGGGATCTTCCCGGACCGGGGCATGAACCCGTGTCCCCTGCATCGGCAGGCGAACTCTCAACCACTGCGCCACCAGGGAAGCCCCCAAGCAACTGCTTTTTTGAATTTCATTTTCAAGTTATCTCCATTTACACCAGTTTCAAATTAAAAAACTTATTGCCACCATATTTTGTTCACTTTTCTGACTCTCCAAAGTCTGTATGTCCAAATTAAAACCCGCATCTTTAAGGAGAAACAAAAATCTTCTCTTTTCGGCTACCTCCCCTAGGTCCTGTGTGTATATATGAGTGTTATGTTTTCTCCCAGACTGAGTCCTCAATAAAAACAGTTAAAAGTTAACAACAATCGATGTGTTTATGGTACCTTGACAGAATGATTATGGAAATCTGTAACAATAATCTCATTATTGCTATTTACAGCTGCGAAATGGGGACCTGAAATAAAGATAGGAAAAAATATGTGATGACCATAACAACTAAAATGATTACAACAACACAGTAGTTATGAAACTTCACATATTAACTTAGTTATTTAAGAAAGAACAAAGAATCGTAAACTCAGTCCTTGAAGGTCATTCAGCCTGACCTCTGGCTCCAGATAACATGAATTCGATAGCATTCTACACTTGTGGCTGTCTACTCTGCCTTCTTCCAGATCAAGCTAAGAGTTCCAGCAGCCCTCATGAAGTGGAATGAGCAATAAGCATCAGGAATCATTCTCCGCACCACCATCTGAAAGTCACATCTGCCAGCTTCCCTGATAGTCATATAGGACCCTCAGCTCTCACCGAGGAGAGACATGGTAACTCTTAGCACCAATATGTAACATTTTTTTCAAGTAGAGCAGAAACCCACACTTTGTAATTTTGGGTGACATTCAGAACCTGGCAGAACTGGAGACAAAGCATAAAGAAAGGTTATGCAAATTAACACGAATTGCCAAAAGCATCCTTTCCAAAAGAAAATTAATCAACTGTTTTCAGCCTCTTCTTGCAGATGTAAAAAACGAAGTGATTGCAAAGTGGCACACCAGAAAAAGAAGGAAAAGAGACCGCCCTTCCTGTGCTTAGCAAATATTCTCAACTCCTGCTCTCGTATAATCACCTAGACAGGTGAAAAGTATTCTCATTCAGAAGCTCTTTAAATAAAGCTACAGCCAGGTGGAACCAGGAGGTTCTCCATGGTTCGTCAAACATTTTTATTTAAAAAACATTTTCTTAAAGCTTATATTTTATTTAATGTTAATATTCGAAGGTTAGACTTCTGAGTTGTAAACTGCCACCAATAAAAGCCACACACGGGCTGCAGTTGAACTTACTGTGGGCGGAGTCATTGAGCAGCATCTAACCATGCTTCCGCTTAGATTCCATCCCCAGTATCTTTCCCAAAGCCAGCAAAAACACTGGGGAGGAGGCGTCTTCAGCATGCTCCAACATCATGCAAATGTGAGCAGAAGAGGCATAAAAAAGGGGGTTTACATATTACCATCGAGTGTACCTGCAAACTGCCTGTCCCCATTTCCTCGGCTACCAAACCTGGTGACTATTTTCCCGTTTGGCTGGAAGATAAATACGCAGCACGCCTTGTTATCCACCACGATGATGTGCCCATTGCGGTCCACAGAAACTCCTTTGGGCCCCATCAGCTTTCCTGATCCGATTTTTGTCTGTTAGAAACAAGTGCAGAAATGTTAGAAACAAGTGCAGAAAGCACTCCAGAACATGAAGACAGACACTGGTGTCAGCAAACATTTACTTGACTGTTCAAACAGAGGTGCACAGGGCCACAATGAGCGTCTGTCTTGGAAAACTGTCTTTGTCACCTCCATTATCTGTTACCGATATTTACAGGAAATCATTTTTTTAAGGAATCACGACCAAAATTGTTCTAGAATCTCCTTAACTAGGGCCACAGTTCCCTTGTAAAGTGGTATAGCAAGAGATCACCGAGTGAGGAGTAGGAAGACCGTCCCACACCTGTCACTTGCTTCGGACACACCTGATATAGCACAAATGGATTTAATTTCCTTAAGATACAGATTCCTTATATATTAAAAACGTCAAAAAATGACATCAGTCACTTCCATTGATATTTCTGGAATATGTATTAAGTAAAATAAAGTAGGTAAAGTGTTTAGTGTAGAGCATAGCACATGTTAGGGAAGCAGTCATTAAAGGGAAGCAGTCACTGTCATTATTATATGTCGTAATTAATATCGAAATTCCGAGGCATCTGCCATTGAACTTTACTACAATTAAGTTCCACATGGGTGGGAATCATGTCTGTTTTATCCAGCACTGTGTACTCAGAGCCTAGCACACTTCTTGGTGCCTAACAGGTACTCAACAAATATTTGTTCAATATATTAACTTCCAAAGTCTAGCATTGTTACAGGTAATAATGATGATTGGTTCCAGTTTTCACAGTATTTTAAAATGACAAAAAAGCATTAGATTTCTATTAAACAATATGCATTTAAAATCTTACTCATTTTTCTGAATAGACTATAGCATGCATATAAATGTCTGTTTGTTGCAAGATACATGTCTTATACCTTTACTTTTCTACCTCCATCTTCTAGAGTATTTATAAAGTAGTACTTTACTCATTCACCCATTTGTTCACTAATTCTACAAACACTGATAGAGCACCCACTACATGGCACCTGGTAGACAAAGATGAGTTAGACACAGCGCCTACCCTCTTTTTTGAAGGACCTTTTTATGAAGGTCCTTTTATGGAGGTCCTTATGAAGGACCTTCAGATATATTACTGAACAAAGCAAGGTACAGAACAGTGAGTGGTCTGAGCCCATCTGTATTAAATATGTGCTTGTATGTATACATGTTCCTGGAAGAGAAAGTAAGAAACCAAATAGTGTTTATATCTTCCGAAGTGATATTAGTGAAGGTAGGAAAAACTCTTATTTTATACTTCTCTGTAGGCTTATTTGAAAAATCTATTTGCATGTGTTACTTTTTAACTTAAAAATTTAAACTTAAAAAAAATTACCTTCTCAAAGGTTCTGTTTTAGTCCCCTTACTTTCCCTCTCTCTGTTAATGCTGTCTGATAGGAATGTAATGTAAGCTACATATGTAACTTAAAGTTTGCTAGTAGCCACATCAAAAAACAGAAGAAGAAACAGGGAAAATTCATTTTAGTTATGTATTTATTTAACCCAATATAACAAAAAGGTACCATTTCAATATGTAGTCAATATAAAAATTATTAACGTACTATTTTACATTCTTTTTAGGGGACTAAGTCTTTGAAATCCAGTGTGTATTTTACACTCACGGCACATCTCAATTCAGACCAGCCCCCTTTCAAGAACTCAGTATCCACATGTGGCTGTGGCTACCATATTGGACAGCACAACTCTACACACTTCTAAAATCTCATTTATGCTATGGCATCAACTTTCACCTCCATGTGTAAGATTCTCAAATCCATATCTTTAGTCATGGCCTATTTTACAGGTTATCACCTCAAACTCAACCAATGACAAACCAAAAAACCAAAAAAAAGATAAAAAAGAAACCCCAAACTAGCACCTCCTGATTTCCTAATTATTTTTATGACACCACAGTTAGTCCAGTCGACCAGGATCAAACTTTCAAAGCAAAATTCATCCTTTCTTTCACCAGTTTGAACCTCAGTTTCCTCATCTATAAACTGGCAGCTATGTTATTTACCTCCTGGGTTGTGCAGATTCTGAAGGATAAAGGAGACTGTCAAGCACGATCTCCTTCTCTCCCACCCTATCCAGCTGACATTATACTTGACGCGCAGGATTATCTTCTTTCCCCCAAACACATGAAGATACGTGCAGAGAGAGTATGGAGAGAGGGATGGGGACCTTTCCACCGTGGAGGTTCAGACTTTGTAGGATCTTGTAAGTTTATAAATGACTGAGATTCAGATTTGATCTCTTTAGAATAAAGAGGTACATTTACTTAGGAAGGAAACACTGGCATTCTTGCAAGGGAATCTGTTGGTTAATTTAATTCTGATTTTGCAATCTAGCCCAAAGATCAGAGACTATAACATAATAGCTTGCAAAAAAAAAATTATATACTTTCTTTCATGTCAGAATGGAAGATATGTCAGTAGAGATCAAAAGGAAGAGAGGAAACTCTTGAGTATTAACAAGAATATTATCACTACCTAATATTATGAACAGTGTTTGTTACTTAGAATGACTCAGTCATATAATACCAAGTGGATGATAACTATGTAGCATAAAAACAGAAAATAAGGGACCAGTGCCATTCTATTATATAATGAGAACTAGTGCACTTCTAAAAGAAAAAACTTAAATGTTGAACCAAAACCTCTTTTCCTTCCATTTCCTTTCATCACTCTCCGTTTAGCTGCACTAGATTCTACCAAGTGAAATAAGACAATGTGTCCTGACAATGTGTCTACCATCTTAAACAGAACAATAAGCAAGGATATGTTAGACCCTGGCTTTGGAAAAGTTAAATGAAAGTATTTAACTCAACAAATAGGTCCTTAAATTGAAGAGGGAAGAGATGAGATATTTTAGAATACGTGGTGGCCAGGGGTCTCTGCATCTGTTCTGGGGTCACAAAAGTTTCCTAGATGGAGGGAAGATGGAAAGCAAAAAATTCGAGGCAGAGAGGAATGAAAATCAGGGCTAAGAAATTGGTGAGTAAAAGAAAGAAAAGGAGATAAGAAATTGTATCCCTAGAACTACTAGGAATAAATACAGAGAATCCACATTTGTGTTAAAAGTTTGTCTTTCTGAGCACCTGTTTAATTTTACTGAATTCCACCAAAGAAGAAAATAAGTCTCTCTCTGTTTATGCTCATGGCCATCAGACTTGGAGGAAATCCCATTAAACTACAAAAGTGTTTTCACTTGCTATCCTTTTACCCTTTGGGTTTTGATCAGTATCTATTAAAAAAAGGGAATATGATGAAACTACACCATATCCATTCCCCCAATCCTCTAGGGGGCATGAGTGTTCTTTCGTGTTTATTCCAATTGTTACCAACAGTATTCCAACTATCAGAATCCAGTTCTTCCAAGAAGAAAGGCTATTACATTTAGAACACTGAATCACTGAGTGAAAAATACTTAATTTAGGAAACGCTTCTCTCTTAAATATAAAACCTTTGTTTCAATTTAATATATTAGAGATAAAGTGTTTCAATAAAGTAGATATAAAACTGTTTCAATAACTATTTTAGTGTTAGTTTAAATTTAGTTAGTTAAATTTAGTCTGAATTTGAAAAGACAGGTCATAGTTTTGCTAAGATATGAAACCAGAACAAATGGGTTGTCTCCAAACTAAAAGGGTATTTTCAAGAGGTCGTTAAACAGTGTTCATTCTATTGATGTTAAAGCTGTCATATTTGGGTATGTCTTACCACAAATACAATTATGAAAACAGAAAAGAAGGGGAGGAAGTTAGAGATGCAGAAAGGCAAAAGAACTTCCTGTGTATATGGCCATCATACAGAGTCATCAAATCTCTAGTGGAACAAAACAAATCAATGACAATTGAAGATTCTTGTGCAATACGGTGGAATTAGAGATGACAGTTTTTATTCTCCTAGATTGAAAACATGCTGCCCCATGCAAAACAGAGGCTCCAACTTGAGGGTGAATAATTACATAAGTAACTTCTTTTAATGAAAATGATGAGGTGACTGTGGTGATCCAATGACTTTTAAAAGGAAAATATAAATTCCTCCAATAAGAGACTAATGAGTGAACTTCGTGTATCTTCTGAATTCCAGAATCGATTATGAAGAGCATCATCTCTGTAAGTTTGGACAAAGGAGTGACCACCAGCAGGTGGTATGAGGTCATGAAGCCAAAATCACAGCTGATCAAACAGACGTCATGTTTTGGGCAGGGTCATTAGAGGCACTGGAAAAGAACTCTTCTTCGATGCCTATTTCATACAAGGCACATATACAATCCAGAAATAAAATCTCATGTTACCCTTGCCCAAATCCTGTAAGACAGATTTTTTAAATCCAGATTTGAAATATGAGGCTATTGAGGCTCAAGGAAGTCATATAATTTGCCAAAGGCCAAACAGTTAATAAACCGTAGAGCTGGGATTCCAGTGGTTTGATCTGACTTAAAGCTCATGTTGTCAACAGAAAGAGAAGCCTGGACGGGGGAATGTGGAAGGCATAGTGAACACGGCCTTCAAAACACCTGTGACAAAGTTTCATAATCTTCTTGTGAACAAATGTAGAAAATGGGCTGGATGACAATATTCTTTGATGACACCTTAGAAGAGAGATTTCTGTTGTCATCAAAGGGCTCTCTACTCTTCAGTGACTGACTGGATGAAGAAACAGAGGATGATGCTGGGAGTAACAGCAAGTGCATCAAATGATGGGATCCCTCCAAGTGTAGCTCACTCACATTTTCTCCATGAAGCTGGCCCCGGTTTTCTTTTCCCTCCAATTCCTATATCATATACTATAACACTATGGTTCTAGATGGTACCAAACAATTTATGATTGCTTAAAGGCTGACATGAATTGTTTTCTGTTATCTCTTGTGTATTTGTCTTTTTTCCTCAAAAGGCTTCTACATTTTTAAAAGGTAGGGACCATGTCATATTAATTCTGTTTCTCCCATATCATCTATCACAGAAAGTACTGATAGATAGGAACTGAGAAAGTAGAAGGAACTTCATAAATGACAACTTGTAGGCTAATTTGGGAAATATAAATTGCCTCTTAATAACCTTTTCTAAAGGTTGTTGTTTTTCATTGAATTGAGGTAAACCTGACAGTATTTAAAAAACAAAAAAGCATTATCCATGACATTTACCACAGAACTAAAACAAATAATCCAAAACTTTATATGGAACCATAAAAGACCCAGAATTGCCAAAGCAATCCTGAGGAAAAAAACAAAGCCGGATGCATAACTCTCCCAGACTTCAGACAATACTACAAAGCTACAGTAATCAAGACAGTGTGGTATTGGTACAAAAGCAGACATACGATCAATGGAACAGAATAGAGAGCCCAGAAATAAACCCACACACCTACAGTCAATTAATCTTCAACAAAGGAGGCAAGAGTATAAAATGGGAAAAAGTCTCTTCAGCAAGTGGTGCTCGGAAAGTTGGACAGTCACATGTAAGTCAATGAAGTTAGAACACACCCTCACACCATACACAAAAATAAACTCAAAATTGCTTAGACTTAAATGTAAGACATGACACCATAAAACTCCTAGAAGAGAGCACAGGCAAAACATTCTCTGACATAAATCGTACCAATGTTTTCTTAGGTCAGTCTCCCAAGGCAATAGAAATAAAAACAGAAATAAACAAATGGAACCTAATCAAACTTACAAGCTGTTTGCAGAGCAAAGGAAACTATAAAAACAAAAACAAAACAAACACAAAAAAACCCCAAAAAGACAACCTACAGAATGGGAGAAAATATCAATATTTGCAAATGATGTGACTGACAAGGGTTTAATCTCCAAAATATACAAACAACTCATACAACTCAACAACAAAAAAACAAACAACCCAATTGGAAAATGCACAGAAGAACTTAATAGATATTTCTCCAAAGAAGACATACACATGGCCAGTAGGCACATGAAAAGATGCTCAACATCACTAATCATTAGAGAAATGCAAATCAAAACTGCAATGAGGTACCACCTCACACTGGTCAGAATGGCCATCATTTAAAAGTCTACAAATAACAAATGCTGGAGAGGGTGTGGAGAAAATGGAACCCTCCTACACTGTTGGTGGGAATGTAAATTGGTGCAGCCACTATGGAAAACAGTATGGAGGTTCCCCAGAAAACTAAAAATAGAACTACCATATGATCCTGCAATCCCACTCCTGGGCATATACCCGGACAAAACTATAATTCAAAAAGATACATGCACCCCTATGTTCATAGCAGCACTACTCACAATAGCCAAGACATGGAAACAAACTAAATGTCCATCGACAGATGAATGGATAAAGAAGATGTGGTACATATATACAATAAAATACTGCTCATCCATTAAAAAGAACAAAATAATGCCATCTGCAGCAACATGGATGTAACTAGAGATTATCATACTAAGTGAAGTAATTCAGAAAGAGAAAAACAAATACCATATGATATCACTTATATATGGAATCTGAAATATGGCACAAATGAACCTATCTATGAAACAGAAACAGACTCACAGACATAGAGAATAGACTTCCGGTTGCCAAGAAGGAGCAGGGGAGGGAGAGGGATGTACTGGGAGTTTGGAGTTAGCAGATGCAAACAATTACATTTAGAATGGATAAACAACAAGGTCTTACTGTATAGCACAAGGAACTATATCTAATCCCCTGGGATAAACTATAATGGAAAAGAATATTTTTTAAAATGTATAAAAGAAAGCAACTGAGCAAACTAATTGCTTTATAAAATGAAGCCACATTTAGGTTATACATGAGTAGATTTATGACAATGTCATTGTGACTCTCACTTCATTAATCTTGGATGTAACGAAGTCAAGACGTCTTTACATATGAAAAACTGAATATTTTATTGGATCTAGATCCAAAGAAAAAGACAATTTCATCTTGTATTTCCTGTCCCTTCTCTCGACTGGCCAGTTGTAGTTAATCTTACCTTAAACTTCCCATCTGATGAGAAGATGCTAACCCATTTATTATCATAATCTGCAATGATTATGTCCCCACTGGGATGCACAGCTACTCCTGTGGGCCGCTGCAGCTGCCCGGGAGAGCGTCCTCGTATGCCAAAACGACTTTTGAACTGTCCATCATTGGAAAATATCTGGAAAACAAATTACATTCATTGGAATGTGAACTAGCATAGAAATGAGTGGGAAAGACAGGCAAGAACATCTGTCATAAGTACTACAGGTCAGAACATGCAAACTCTGTTTGAAAAATAGCTTATATATACATCATAAGCTTCCCTTTCTTTCCTTGCATCTTAAGTCTTAAGTAGGAAACTATGCAGGTCTATCTATTTATCAGTGTAAGTGGTTAAAGGTATACAATTAGGGGCCATACCTGCACGCACTGGTTGTTACTGTCTGCAATTAATATCTTCCCATTTGTAGATGCTGCTACTCCTTGAAGATTTGTAAATTCCCCTTTATTTCTTCCTTTGGTTCCTGAAAATAAACGATAAAAGCACAGAAAATTAAACAATAGAGAGTTAGATTTCTCAGTTTCGGCAAGAGAACATTCAGTCTTCTATAGGTAGCCTGAGAATGCAATGTTTTTTTAAATTACACTTAAAAAAAAAGGGGAACCCCTCCCCTGACTTAATCCATATTCTACTAAACTTCTCTTCCAGACCAATTCTGTAAAGTCTTTGCAAAATCACCTTTCGAGGGGCAAATACCAATCTTCTCTTATTAAACTATAGCTGCATATTAACATGATTAAAATATATTTAGATTTCACAAAGACACAATTATAAAAACTAATGTTACAATTAAGGACACTTTATAGGAGCGGGCCTTATTTGGGAGCTCTGCCAAAATCCCACCCTCTCACTCAGCAGCTCTTAGACACCTGGACTCTTGACTTTCAGCACTTTTAACAAACTGTAAGGTCAGAGATGTTATAAAACTAGCAGGCTGATTTTCATACACTGGAGTGATTTATTTTCAAAGATTCAGTATCTCATAAGTTGTGTTTCTTTCCTGTAAAAGATATCCTGACCATGTTTTCTAGATTAAATAAATAAGAAAGGCAAAAGAAAATTAATTAATCCAAGTCATACTCTCATCCTTCTAGAGTTTCTTATGGAAGAGATGAAAGCAGGTGAAAAAATAAAGCTAAGGTGACTACAGTTAACAGATGTTTGTTTTTGTTTCAAATGAAGTGTTTATAACTCATTTTAATAAGACCATGCAAATATTAACAGAAGGAACTTTGCTCAGAAATGACCAGGAAGTGGGCTTCCCTGGTGGCGCAGTGGTTGAGAGTCCGCCTGCCGATGCAGGGGACACGGGTTCGTGCCCCGATCTGGGAAGATCCCACATGCCGCAGAGCGGCTGGGCCCGTGAGCCATGGCCGCTGAGCCTGCGCGTCCAGAGCCTGTGCTCCTCAACGGGAGAGGCCACAACAGGGAGAGGCCCGCATACCGCAATTAAAAAAAAAAAAAAAGAAAGAAATGATCAGGAAGGAGGTTTAAATTTTCATAGTTGGAGAGAGAGCGCTATGCCTCAGTTTTATCATTTCATTCATATTCAAAATAGCAACTTGATATTTGTTTTTAGACGTCAATGCAGGGCCTCAGGAAAGAGTAGAAAAGATATGCTGCCGATGGCCAATGTCAAGCCCGTGCTTAGCCTGCTTAGGAAACTGGTTTTTGCATTTAGGAAGTAAAACTGCGATATAATTAAACTCAGAACAAAATCAACAACAGAACTGCTGGGTGAACCATCTTATCACCTGGTTCTCACCAGACCCACAGGGTAGTTGCTTTATTGAGATCCTAGACCCTAACAAGATGACTCACCGCCTCTCTATCTCTTCCTAACATGAAACAAAACTCTGAGATCCAGATCCTCAAAAGAATGTCTTCTAGGTTGTAGGACAAACGATTCTACTTTATTTCAGATGTTTCAGCAGAGATGATCTTTGTACCTGATCTGCACAGAATCCCTATAGCATTCAAGTTCATGGGATCAGCTAACACTCTAAAAATGGTGCGTTGGCATCTGTTGGTGGGTGGCAGGGTAAGGGGTGGTTGGCCCCTGAAGGAGGTATGTGCCCACTTTGTATTAGCTTTTGGTCATTCCTTCTGATGTCTGAGTAACACCTGGTTAACAGGTATAGCAAAACCGAAGGACCAGGAAAAGAAATAATTCTTCTAAAATACTCAGTTTATAAATACTTTTTAAAAGGTAGTGGGGGCAAGGCCAGGGTCTCTCAAGAATAAAAACTTAACTCATCAAAAACGATAAAGGGCTTCCCTGGTGGCGCAGTGGTTAAGAATCCACCTGCCAATGCAGGGGACGTGGGTTCGAGCCCTGGTCCAGGAAGATCCCACATGTCGCGGAGTAACTAAGCCCGTGTGTCACAGCTGCTGAGCCTGTGCTCTAGAGCACGTGAGCCACAACTACTGAAGCCCGCGTGCCTAGAGCCCGTGCTCAGCAACAAGAGAAGCCACCACAGTGAGAAGCCCGCATACCACAACGAAGAGCAGCCCCTGCTCACCGCAAATGGAAAAAGCCTGCACGCAGCAGCAAGACCCAACGCAGCCAAAACAAAACAAAAAAAAGGTTGATAAATAGAAGCATGGAAATTATTAGTGGGATGAAGAACTGAGGACCAAATAAAGAAACATAATAAAAAAAAGTCCTACCAGTGACACTGGAGAAGAATTGACTGTAAAGAAAAACCCAGGCTGTTCTAGATCCTGCTTTTGTAAAATTGGAAGTGCACCCATGGCTCAGAGGACATACAGGCAGGGGAAAGAAATGCTGAAAACGGGGAGGGGAGTAAGAAGCACCTGCACAGAGTACATGAGCATTGGTCTGCTGTCCTTAAACCTGCCTGCTGCCCTCTTCTGTTTAAACTTTGGTCCATCCTGCTAAGGACAAAGCCTATTCTATTCAGAGAAGGCTCTGCAGGCAGCAGCAGTTGAGTTTTGAAATGAAAGGAAAAATGGAGACACGTGCTTTAGTAGAAGTTCAGAGGTGCCTTAGCCAAAAAGATTTAATTGTCCTTTGGAAAAAATAGAGGTGATGCTGAAGGAAAAGATATGAGCAAAAAATACTAGCACTTTTTTTTTCTCTGCAGAAATAAACACACACTTTTGAGTGTCAGTATAAATGGGAAAGAATTGTACTTGGGGGTATAATTTTAAAACTTGGGAAGACATTTAGTTGGACTCTATCAGTACCATTTGGACCAAGGAGAAGGAAGATTCTGCCCAGTTTGAAATGAATGTGAGGATGCTCAGTACCTGCCATGAGAGCAACACCTCTACATTGCAGAGGACCACACTGCTGGCAGGAGGTTCTCCAACCCCCTCCAAGCTCCAGGCTGATGCGTTGGCCCCCCTGTTATTCTTGGTCTCAAGTTAACTAGAGCTTGAGTCTGCTGCCCCACATGTAAATAAAAAAATCACAGGGTTGAAGGCACATCTGTTAGTCCCAGATTGCTTACATACTTTTGAAAGAGCTAGATGCAACAGGCATTGCCACTTAAATTTTATATTTGTTTTAAAAAATCTTTCTCTTTTAGCCACAGGGCTCGGTTTCCAAATAGCTGGGGTTGGCATTTTCGTAACAACACTTGATTCTTATGAGCATCTTTTGTCCTGTCAGAGCTATTGATCATCATTTTTCTTTTTTTTACAAAAAACTCTATTTGTGTTTTTTTAAGTACAGCAGGAACATAGTGTTACTCCTAAGGATTAAAGGAAATCCACCAGCATACTCTTGAGGGACAATTAATGCTGACTATTTTTACTAGCAATTAAACTAGAAAAATCTTAATGTTGAGTAATGATGCAGAACTACAGCATAGTATCATTACACTGAAATGCCCGAAGTCCAAGTGTTTGTAAAGTGTCTTGGGACCAAAATAAAAGTGTCTTGCGACGAAAATAAAATAACAGAAATTGCAGAAGTTAGAAATAATTTGGGGTCATGCATCCCTCTTCAAAATATTTAGTAAATACTATTTAGTCTATAGAAAATTTCCCCACCCTCCACAAAGTATTCTAAATAATGAAAACTAGTTCTTTCATAACAAATATAAATGTAACATAAAACATATACAGTAGTTATAAAATCTTTTCCTGTCTACTCTGATGTAAAAGATTTCACTTGATGGTTAGATTTTGGCTAGTAAAATGAGTAATGTGAGTTTTAAAAGTAATTATAAACAATTTGACAACAATTCCATAAGATAATTACACTTGTTTTCCCCAGACTTCCCAGATTTTAAACTAGCCTATGAAGCACAGAATGAATTTTCAAACCAACAGCTTCTTATCTGTGCTCCTGCCCTTGCCTCCAGGAAGATGACAGAGGTAAGGTAATAAGTCCCTGGATTGAAATAGGGGAGCAATAACTGTAAATTTCCTCTCACCCCCACTCCAACTTAGTAAGAAAATTAATGCTAAATGAAACTAGATACTTAGAATGGGATAATGCAAGAGGATGAAATTGAGCCAAACATAGGGTCTAACACGGGATCTTTAACCAAGTACGTGTTAACGTATGTTTGCTGAATGAATGGGTCCCTAAATGAATTATTAATGACTGAGTAAATTACAACCCACATTACATCATGGGAAAAGGAAGTGTTCAGTAATATTTACAGCACTTTCATATACATTCTCTTGTGCACTCCCTATAACAATCCCAAGAGTTAGCAGGATAAATATTATCATTCCATTTTATAGATGAGAAATTGCAGCTAGGTATATCACAAAGGTAGGGAAGAGACAGAGCAAAGAATAAAACCTGGTTCTCCCGACCCTTTATATATTTTTTAAATACACACATTGCTTCTAATTGGACCTTAGGATATCAGGTTTCTGAGGTGAGGATAATTACCCTTTGGGTTCACATGGATCATGCTCTCTCCATTAAATCTTTCAGAAAACTCCATTTTAACTGGTTCACTGTCTCCCTCACTAAACTATGAGCTCCCTGGGGGACGAGGCAACATCTGTCCCGTTCTCTGTTGCATCCTACAACACAGCGGAGTGCCTGACACTCATAACAGTGGCATCATTTTACATTTGAAATCCAAGAGGAGTTTCCAAGGATGAGATTCTCAAGGGGTGGGGACAGGGTTCCTATAATGACCTCAGATGCCAAATTAGCATGCTCTCCCTTCCTTTTAGGCAGGGAAGGTGATGGTTTGCAGAGATGAGGCAGGGAAGAGGGGCGTAAAATATCACACCTTCCTGTAAAGCCTCTGAACTCATGCCAAGTGATTTTACACATCCATTTGATATGACAAGAGAGCACACTGATCTAGAGTACAAATGAGCGGTTCATTCAACACATCCCAAGAATTCATTAAGGTATGGTGGATGAATTGCATAATTTGAAACAATTCATCTGTAATTCTTTCACTCCCTCCCACCTCTTCAGGCTTCCCCGTTGTTCAATGATTTTTTTAGTAGCTGACAAAACCAGCTCATGGCTTCTAGTCAGCAAACTCTGACAGTGCAGGGAAAAATAATCCCCGCGTTTCAAGGAATCAACACATGCTCTAAGCCACTTCCCTACACTCCTTCAGGACTGTTTTGCAATTCAATATTAGAGTAAGACAATAGCTCATTCACAGTGGGCATGCATTATGTTTTCAGGTGTGGGAGATGTCATATATCTTAACTTTGGAAAACCACAGTAGTTAAAGGACATTTTAGATGAAGAGGAATCGTCGTGCAATTAAAAAGGCAGGGGCATCAGAGTTACAGGTGGCTTGGGTTCCTTCCTGGGCTCTCCTGAGCCTCCATTCCTTCAAAGCTAAGGATGATTATATGTTGTCCTGGTAATTTGGCTCTTGAGGGGCAGGGGCTGTAGGGCTGGGGGAGGAGTTCTGATTTGTAGCATTGGTCCGTTTCTATTGTGTAAATACTACCATCACAGCTGATTTCAATGAATTCAGTAAAGATGCAGATACAAAATTAACATACAAAGTTCAGTAGCGTTTCTATACACTAACAATGAATTTTCTGAAAAAGAAACAAAGATGTTGATCTCCCTGATAATAGCATCAAAAACAATAAAATACTTAAGAATAAATTTAACCAAGGAGTTTGTGAAAGATCTCTACTCTGAAAACTACAAGATATTGAAAGAAATTGAAAAAGACACAAATAAGTGGAAAGGTATTCTGTGTTCATGGACTGGAAGAATTAATATTGTTAAAATGTTAATACTACCAAAAGCCATCTATAGATTCAATGAAATTCCTATCAAGATTCCAATGGCAATCTTTACAGAAGTAGAAATAACATTCCTAAAATTTATATGGAACCACAAAAGACCCTGAACAGCCAAAGAAATTCTGAGAAAGAACAAAGCAGGGAGGCATCACACTCCCTGATTTCAAGCTATAATATAAGGCTATAGTAATCAAAACAGTATGGTACTGGCATAAAAACAAACAGACCCATGGAAAAGAATCAAGAGCCAAGAAAATTACCCAAATATATACAGTCAACTAATATTTTGACAAGGGAGCCAAGAATACTCAAGAGAGAAAAAACTTCGTGCTAGAATAGAATATTCACATAAAAGAACAAAACTGGGGGCTTCCCTGGTGGCGCAGTGGTTGAGAGTCCGCCTGCCAATGCAGGGGACATGGATTCGTGTCCCAGTCTGGGAAGATCCCACATGCCTCAGAGCAGCTAGGCCCGTGAGCCATGGCCGCTGAGCTTGTGTGTCCGGAGCTTGTGCTCTGCAATGGGAGAGGCCACAACAGTGAGAGGCCCACGTACTGCAAAAAAAAAAAAAAAAAGAACGAAACTGGACCCCTGTCTTACACTATTGACAAAAATTAACTTGAAATGGATTAAATATAAGACCTGAAACCAGGTCTAATTTCTTCCTGGAAGAAAACAGGAATAGAGTTCCCTGACTCAAGCTTTGGTAACGATTTTTTGGATATGACACCTAAAGCACAAGCAAGGAAAGCAAAAATAAACAGGTGAAACTATACCAAACTAAAACATTTCTGTCAATGAGCAAAATAAACTATCAATAATGTGAAAAGGACTTCCCTGGTGGCGCAGTGGTTAAGAATCCGCCTGGCAATGCAGGGGACATGGGTTCGATCCCTGGTCCAGGAAGATCCCACATGCCGTGGAGCAACTAAGCCCGTGCACCACAACTACTGAGCCCGCGCACTACAGCCCACGAGCCACAACCACTGAAGCCCATGCGCCCCAGAGCTCACAAGCCACAGCTACTGAAGCCCATGTGCCTAGATCCCGTGCTCCAAACAAGAGACGCTACCGCAACGAGAAGCCTGCACACCGCAACAAAGAGTAGTCCCAGCTCACCGCAACTAGAGAAAGCCCGCGCGCAGCAACGAAGACCCAATGCAGCCAAAAGTAAAATAAAATAAATTTATAAAAATAATGTGAAAAGACAACCTACAGGATGGGCAAAAATATTTGCACACCATATATCTGATAAGGGGTTAATATCTAAAATACATAAAGAACTCATACAATTCAGTAGCAGAAAACTAAATAACCCAATTAAAAAATGGGAAAAGGACCAGAATAGACATTTTTCCAAAGAAGATTCACCAAAGGCCACATGAAAAGATGCTCAACGTCACTAGTCATTAGGGAAATGCAAATTAAAAACACAACAAGATACCACCTCATGCCTGTGAGAATGGTCATCAACAAAAAGACAAGAGATAAAAAATGCTGGCATGGATGTGGACTGTTGGTCCTTGTGCACTGTTGGTGGGATGGTAAATTGGTACAGCTGCTATGGAAAACAGTATAAAGTACCTTTGAAAATTAAAAATAGAGCTACCATATGATCCAGCTATTCCACTTCTGGGTATTTTTGCAGAGGAAACAAAAACCCTAACTCGAAAAGATACATGCACCCACATGTTCACAGAAGCACTATTTACAACAGCCAAGACATGGAAGCAACCTAAGTGTCCATCGATGGATGAATGCATAAAGAAGTTGTGGGCCGTGTGTGTGTGTGCGTGTATGAACATTATTCAACCATAACAGGGAGAAAAATCCTACCGTTTGCAACAACATGGGTGGACCTTGAATGTATTATGCTAAGTGAAATAAGTCAGACAGAAAATGACAAATACTGTATGATCTCACTTATATGTGGAGTCTTAAAAAAAACCAAACTCAGAAAAGAGATCAGACTTGGGGTTCAGAGGTGGAGGGTTGGAGAGGGGCAACTGGAGGTGAAGTAACTTCCCCAACTGCATGGGTAGGAAAGTGGCAGTGCTGGGGCTGGAACCCAAGGCTGTGTAGCCTCCGAGGCCACAGCTTTAACCATTCACGCTTCTACCTCACGCCCCTACATCACTCAAGTCAAACAGCTGGAAGTTCAATTTGGTCCTCAAGTCCTGCGCTCTCCCTCCTAAGCGTGTTATAAATCTGCCATGTCCTCTCTACTCCAGCGCATCACTCTTAGTTCTGGCACTTGTAACAGCTCACATGGACTACTGCAACAGGAAGCAGCTCCCTGCTTCCCGGGGCACACTGTCAGTAGATCCCCTATAATGTCCCCAGCCTCTTTAAAAATCAGTGTCTCAGCAAGTCACTACATTACATTACACTGTTCAGTGCCTCCCCATCACCCACATGGTTCTCAAACCTCAGCGTGCAGAAGCATCGTGGAGCTGGTAGAATGCAGATTCCTGGTCCCTCTCCCAGAGATTCTGATTCTGTAAATGCAGTACGGAATTCAGGAATTCTCATTTTTACCAAGCACCCCAAGGAATTCAAGTGCTTTATGGGAAACACAGGTATACAGAACAAAGTCTCAGCTCCTTTGCAAGGAAACAGAACCTCTTCTCTGCTATCTTACTTCGTTTAACGCTCCAGGTAATGGAATCATTTACAGTTCCTCGAAACTACTTAGTTTCTCATCTTCTTTCCCTTCATCTGAACCTCCCTTTTCCTCCTTTCATCTGACAGACTCTTTCTCTTTCAAGGCCAGCTTTGGTTTAGATATCATCTCTAGATCCTTCCTTAACTCCCTGCTGCTTGCCAGCCTCATCCCCCACCCCACCCCAGCCTCTGAAGGTACGCGTACTGAAGGTACCACATTTGTCACACGCCTGTCCCCTTCCAGACTATGGCCTCCTCTAGGTCAGGGTCAGAATCTCACCCCTCCCTTTATACCAGGACCCAGCCACGTATGAGGCACATAGTAGGAGCTCAAACAGCAGGGGCCCATCTAACTACAGGGCTGGATAATCAGGGAGGAAGGTGAAAACGTGAGTCAAAATTACCCCTGGAAATCCTTTATATCGCACAGAAAGTGATGGTTCCCTTTCACAAATACACAAAATTAACACACGTTATTTGAGGTTGTTAAATGAATCCTGATACATGTTTTATGAAAACTATGTAGCTTACGACATGAAATCAGGGCCTCAAGAAGCTCAGTATGTGGGACCAGTTGAGGGAACAGCAGAACCCCAGTTGCCAGCTTATGTGTGTAGCTGGATTTGAATGAATTCTGACTTCAATACATGCAGAGGGGGAACTGTTCTAATCATGAATGTTCCAGTATCATGGAACAACCACCTAACAACCTGACTGTACAGTACAGACAAGCTTAGAGTCCTAAAACAAAGCTGTAACTGTAAAAGAAAGTTGAACTCTTCTAATTATTTATATAAACTCTCCCCATATGTAGCCAACAGTATAGATTTTGAAAAGACAGGTTCTTAGAAGGTCAGTACTGTTAGTCTAATACTGCCTAGCACAGTCCTGTGCATGGGAATACATGTGATGATTGCCCTTGAGCTTGGTGCTTTGTTGCCTGGTCTGTGTGTCCCTGGGCTTCAAAACTGGAATCTGACAGTGGTGAGCAGGAAGTTAAATCATGCAGTAAGTCATGACTTGATTCGATTCAAAAAGGCAAAGTACTTAGGCAAAGTGCTCTTGTGGGTTGGGGATTATAAATGATTAAAGATGTCATCTTTGACCTCAAGTAATGCATAATATCATCAGGAAATAAGACCTCAGCAGAAATAATAATCCACCACAGTGGATTCTAAAATAGAAGGTGGGACTTGAGGGAAGGATAAAATTGGGGAAAGAATTCATGGATGGAGGTACCCAGGTGTGAAAGCATAGAGGGTGTTCAAGGAGCTGTGGACTCCAACACTCACCTGTCCAGCTCCTCTCCCCAGTGCCCCAGCCACTTTCCACCCCTCCGACCTTTGTTCCCCCTGCATCTTCTCATGGATGTGTCCCCCCTAAAACATTAATCACGTTCACTCCTCTTCCCCTTGCCTTTGTCTTCCACACTGGTAGCTTGCCCAGGATGCCATTTCAGCTTGGATAAGTTGTATTGGTCCTTCACTTCTGGTTTAAATTCCTTCTCCTAATCCATGCTATTAGTATTGTGGCCTCTCCCATTGCGGAGCACAGGCTCCGGACGTGCGGGCTCAGCGGCCATGGCTCACGGGCCTAGCCGCTCCACGGCATGTGGGATCTTCCCGGACCGGGGCACGAACCCGTGTCCCCTGCATCAGCAGGCAGACTCTCAACCTCTGTGCCACCAGGGAAGCCCTGGAGTTAAGATCTTTAAAGGTGATTAACTTAAAATGAGGACATTAGGGTGAGGTCCTAACCCAATATGACTGGTGTCTTTCTAAGAAGAGGAAGAAACACCAGGGGTGTGCGTGCACAGAGGGACAACCATGAGAGGACAAAACAGCCAGGAGGCGGCCATCTCCAAGCCAACAAGAGAGGCCTCCCAAGAAACCAACCTTGCCGCCACCTTGAGCTTGGACTTCCAGCCTCCAGAACTGTGAGAAAATAAATTTCTGTTGTTTAAGTCAGCCAGTCTGTGGTATTTTGTTATGGCAGCTCCAGCATTAATAAACCTGGACCTAGTGCTGTATGCCAGGTACTGTTCTAAGCATTTTACAAATGCTTCAACATTTAAACACCTTCCCACCAGTGCCAGTGAATCACTACGGCTGCATTTCTCAATGGGTAGGAGGGGAGAAGAGTGTATCCCCTTCCCTGTAGGGTGGGAGCTGGGCATTCAGAATAAATATAGTTGGGGGAAAAACACCCTAAGAGATATATCTCTTTTCTCAGGTGAGAATCACAGGTGGAAGGGTGATGATTGATAATTATAACAATAGTAAAATGATTGCCACCATTAACTGAGCAGTTACTGTACATAGGCAAGTACCAGCCGTATTATAAGAATTCCTTCTCATTCCACCCCCCCAGCAACCTTAAGAGTTAGGTAATATTTCATTCCCTTTATTTTACAGAGGAAGAAACCAGGTTAAGAAGGGGCAAGCCAGTTGTCAGCCGGCAAGGAGAATCAGAATCAGATCCAGATCTGGGCCTTTGCAGACTGCCTGCACACTGCACAGACTACCTGCACGCTCTGCACACTGCCTGGGAAGTGGACTGGGGTCCCGTGGCTGGGGGAGAGGAGACTCTAAATGCGAGACAGAATTTGTTCTTAATGCAGATCAATGGGGAGCAGCAAGGTCAATTGTTTTAGAAGAAAAGGCAGCAAGGAACACCTAACAGCCCTAATAGCATGTGCAAAAACAATCATTCTCTTTATTTAGCTCCTCCTACATGCCAGGCATGAAGCTTGGAACTGAGTCCTGAGATGCTGATATTTTTATCTTTTCTTTTTATGGACATGGAAACTGAAGGCCAGGGAAACTGAGAGACCTGGCCAAGGTTGAAATAAGTGGTAGAACCGGAGTGGCAGGCCTGGGAGGCTCCAATCCTGCGCCTGTCCTGGCCCACCCACTCTGCTTTGGCAGGTATCTCAATGGCTTCTGTACCCACACTGCGTAAACAGGCAGTGAATGCACGAGGGCCTCCATGCCCTGAGTGAAGAGTTTCCTTACCATATCATGGTCTTTACCAAGATTCACCCTAAAGAATAATAAATAATATAGAATACTAAATAATAAAGAGAAATGAATAATAATGGAGTAGCTTTTGCCCAAGAATGCTCCAAGGAGCCTTATTTTCCCAAGATGTTCCATGGAAAAAATTCTATGGTCAGACAAGTTTGGAAGTGCTGCCTGTTATCCCTCCACTGCCTTTGAGACTGCCAGTGTGGCAGTAAAAAAACAAACAAAAAACTGTGCACATCAACAGATTCTAAAGGTACTACGGTAAAAAAAAAAAAATCTGATTCCTTCACTTAAGCTAAGCTTTCCCCAATCTTTCTGAACCACAGAATTGTTTTTCTACATGTGTCAGTGAACATACCTCACAGCCTCCTTTTAGATATACCGCATTGTAGGACTGAAGAAGCAGAAAGAGAAGCAGGCTGGAGCCACTTTTGGATATGGTAGCTAACATGCAGACTTTTTTCTTAAGAATGATCAAATTGTGGGGACCTCCCTGGCGGTCCAGTGGTTAAGACTCCATGCTTCCACTGCAGGGGGCATGAGTTCGATCCCTGATCAGGGAACTAAGATCCCACATGCCGTGTGGGACAGCCAAAAAATAAATAAGTTTTAAAAAAGAATTATCAAATTGTTGGCTGTTTACGTTTAGTTTGCTTTCTATTGAGAAAATAAACAGCTTCAAAACATCTGACACAATAAATCTGACAAGGGAAGGGCTATTTGCATCCCCAAATCTCGTGGCTCATCCTAAACCTTCTTGCTTCCGTTCCGCCCCAACCCCATTCCATTCTCCAGGTTTCCACCCACCCCTTCCTCTTCGGGGCTGCTCTCCAGCTACAGGCAGGCGACTGGACATGACCACTTGCAATGCACCATGTCCCTCACCCCCCATCCTTACAATGAGGAAGCAGTGACAGGAAGGCATCAGACCCTCTGCCCACAGTTATAGCCCACGCTGGCAGATTCCAGAGACATGCGTGAACTTATGTGGTAGAAGTATCTCTCTGCCTTGGGGTTAGGCAGGAGTACTCTAGACATTCCCACAGAGGGGCAGAGGGGAAGGTTGCCAACAGTTCCTTTAAAATGTCCAGATTATGTACACAGTGCTATATTTAAAATAGCACAGGGAACTCTACTCAGTATTAGGTAACAACCTAAATGGGAAAAGAAATTGAAAAACAATATATACATGTATATGTATAACTTTGCTGTACACTTGAAACTAACACAACATTGTTAATCACCTATGCTCCAATATAAAATAAAAAGTAAAAAAAATAAAACCTGCTACCCAAAAAAAAGTCCAGATTATGAGTGCTGTGATTTTTCTAATTCTCTTTTTGCTTATTTTCAGTTTCTAATTTTCCATAATGAATGTGCAGCACTTGTGTGTTAAGGAGGAGGAGGCAGAGGGGGGAAGAACGGGAGAGAGGCGGGGGTGGGGGGGAGGGAGAAGGAAGGAGGGAGGGATGAGGGAGGAGGAGGGGAAAATAAATCATAAAATCTCCGTAGAAGGAGACTGCATGAGCTCACCTAATAAAATACACGCGTATCTCGTCAGCCTTAGTTGTGACCTGCAAAGCTGCAATTTGCAACACTTTCCCAGTCACCCCTTAACCAAAGCAACGCTCAGAATTCAGGTGCAGCGTCGCCTCCCCCTTACCCACGCGGAAGATCAGATCGTCTTCGATGGGATTCTCTTTTCGTTTCCCGGTGCTGTACATGCTAGCGGGTCTCTTCACAGCCTTCTGCTTCACATGGCCGCTCCCCGGGGACTTTACGCGCCTCTTCACGCCCTCGGTGGTGGGGGACACGTCCGCCGACCGGATCACCTTCAGCTTAAACGGGCTGCCGCGGATGTGCTGGTCGTAGAGCCGCAGGGACAGGGTGAAGTCGCCCTCTTTCTGTACTGTGTACAGGAACTCGTACGTGCCGTTCTTGTTGTCCAGGATCTCCCCGTCCGCCACGCTGCCGTCGGGCGTGCTCAGCTCCGCCGTGATGTAGGCGTTGCCCGTTTTGCACAGCTCGCCGTCTTTGTCCTTGGTTGTTATGGTAACGGACATGGGCTGCCCGATAATGGTCTGCCGCAGCCCCTCGCCCGTGGCCACCGTCTCGGAGGCGACGGCGTTGGTGGTTAAAATCGTCCCGAGGTTGTGGATGGACTTCTTGAGCCCCTCGGTCTCCACGATGAAGTCCAGCTGGTCGTTTTCTCGCGGGTGCAGCGGAAAATCCTGGTCCGCCAGTTCGTTCAGCTTCTCGCTCATCTGCTTCTTCACAAGCAGCACCTCCGTCTCCGTGCCATGGTTGAGGGCCTGTGCCGTGAAGCTGCTGCAGCTCTTGATACTCTCCTGCCCCTCAAGCAGAGTATCCAGCTGCGACTGGAGGACCTGCGGGGAAACCAAGCCGGGTGAGCTCTTCCCAGGGCGCCCGGGCCCGCACCTGCCCGCGCTCTTGGCCCCCGGCAGGGGGTGTTCGGTTTAACCCAGGGAACCTCGTTCTCACGCTGAATCCTAAATCGCCTTACCAGTCCCTTCTCTTTCCCTTCCTCCTCGCCTGTCTCTCCCACACACATATTTATGGGGTCATGTGTCTTGGATAGGCGCAAGCAGAAACGTCACCGACAGCTTGGTAACCAGATTGCTACGCCTGACATCTGAAATTTTATTCATTATTCAGTATCTTTGTCTAATGTCCAAAGCTTCCCTGTCACCACCTAAAGGAAAAGAAACCAGACAAATGAAAACTCCACACCTGAATATCGGAAGCTTTCATCTCTGGTTTTGTGATGGGATGTGCAGAGTTAAACAAAGGCTGAAAGGGTTCACTCTGAAGTTGACTAACAGGTTGGTGTGGGTGAGAGAGCAATTAAGAGACGATTAGACATTATAATTAAGGAAGGAAAACAGTCCAGTTTAACCCTAAATCCTGAAAGCATTACTTTATATTCAACTTTGCCTTGTGTCAAGTTATCAAGTGGTACTTAAGGCCACAGAATCATAGTTCTGCTGAAAACAGGAAGGAAGAAATAGCTGGATAAGCCACTAAATAAAAACTACTGTTTACTGAACAACAGAGACACTTAACCCATTTGAGTCCCCTTTACCGCTGGTAGAACACAGTAAGCTAGCGCCAGGGAGGCCCCCGATAGTGCACCTCTCACGGGATGTCTGTAGGAAAGGGTGGAGTCTTACTTTGTGTTTGAGACCATAGTTGACTTCCAGCTCCATAAGCAGCACGCTCTTGCGCACATTTAAAGTCTTCTGGAGTTCATCAAAGGTAGAATGGATGTCATCCACAATGCTGGCCTTTTGGTCGGTTAACTGATGGATGATTTCTGAGATGAACTGAAGAGCAGAATCTATTTCTGGGAGCCTGGAAGACAGTTATCAGAGGTCGTTATTATAATAAGATCCACACGGAAATAGTAAAAAAAAAATCTATCCAAACACTGTATTTTGTCAAGACACATCTTCTGTGCCTTTCATCATCTTTAAAAAGTAATAACTGAAGAACAGAGTGAATAAGACATGACATAATTACTGCCTTTGAGAGAAGAGATTTTGAGGGTCCACATCTATTTCAATCTACCTCAATCATTTAATTTTAAAAATTGATGGTACAAAGCCTCGAAGCTCTCAGAACCCCATGGCTTTTTCTCACACTCTAAATCAGCTGTTCTCTACAATGGATAAACAACAAGGTCCTACTGTAGAGCACAGAGAACTATATTCAATATCCTGTGATAAACCACAATGGAAAGGAATTTTTAAAAAAAGAATGTATATATATATATATATATATGTATAACTGAATCACTTCGCTGTACAGCAGTAATTAACACAATATTGTAAATTAACTATACTTCAATAAAAATATAAGAAGAAAAAGAAAAAAATAAATCAGGCGTTCTCTAACTTGACATATTGATATTTTGGGCCAGATAATTCTTTGTTGCAGGCGGTTGTCCTGTGAATTGTAGGATGTTTAACAGCATCCTTTCCTCTACGCCTCCCCCACACACAGCTGTGACACCAGATTGTCTCCAGGCATTGCCAAATGTCCCTTGGGGGGTATCATCGCCCTTGGTTGAGGACCACTGGTCTAAATATATAGCTGTATCTTTTACCCAATCACATGAAAAACTTATCCAAACTCAGAGTTTCCTGGGAATTTCTTGCAAGTTTCCAAGTTCTTTTAATTAGTATAGAATAGCCACACTTTTCTCACTTCAACTTTTGGTAAAGATATTTATTTTCATTTTGCTGTTTATTTCCTCTCTTTGGTCCTTCTCATGCACCACACAGCTACTCTGTTTCTTTATTTCCATGCCAAATAAAGAGCCTGGAAGCAGGGAAGGAGAAGGAAAATTGAGCACTTGCTGCTCAGGACCATTTTGCCGGGCTCAGATAGAGATGAGCCAGTCACAGTCGGCACAGTGGCTTCTAAGTGTGTCAAGAACAGTAGCTAAGAAAGGCTCTTCAG
Organism: Aethalodelphis obliquidens; assembly: GCF_003676395.1. Classification (NCBI taxonomy): domain Eukaryota; kingdom Metazoa; phylum Chordata; class Mammalia; order Artiodactyla; family Delphinidae; genus Aethalodelphis; species Aethalodelphis obliquidens. The sequence continues at coordinate 31,520,305 of NW_020837961.1, read as the reverse complement.
ACAGCCTGGTTTCAGGCACAAATTTCAGAGATCTCCTAAGAGTGTATTTTCCTCGAGTATATTTTGTTCATTTAATCATACTAAGGTACTAAAAGGAAAACCACCACTCATAACAAAAGGGGGGTGGAATTTTACCAAGGGGCAGGGGATGGCCCTCATCACTCACTAGTTTAGGACTACAGCCCTATGATCAAAGGACAGTTTATTTAGGTGACGTGAATCTTCTATCCCACTGGGACACGAGACCCTGAGGCCACAGGCAGCCCGTCAGGAGCCAGGCAGAGGTATGCACACCTTTTGTTGACAGCGTCCAGCTGGACCTGGAGTGAGGCCTTGTGCTGCTCCACCACGTCCTTGAGGGGGACTGTGGGGTGTTCCGCATGCTCCCCCTCCGTGCACTCCCGACACATGGCAGTCTCGCAGGACTGGCAGTAAAAGTCCATCACCTGCGGGTGACACAAGAGCAATTCCAGGTTTGGTGCCAGTGACTGAGTGCTGACCACACACTAAGCCTTCACTTGCACTCTCTCAGTTAATTCTCACAGCCTCCCCAGGATGTGGGCAGTATTATATCCAGTTTCACAGGACAAAAGGAAAGATAAACGTTTATGTTCCAGGTCTCGAACAGAGGTGGATCGGACTCCAAAGCTGTTGCTATGGCCACAAAACCAGCTTTTCTTGGCCACTCCCCTAAGACAGAACAGTATAGGGCTTTGGTACTCAAACTTTTTGGTCTCAGGACCCCTTTCCACTCTTTATACATGATTGAGGATTCCAAATGCTTTGTGTTTATATGAGTTATATCTATAGCTATTTATTAGGTTAAAAATGGAAACTGAGAAACATTCAAAATATTGATTAATTTATCAAAAGCAAAAATGTTAACATTAATAATATATGAAAAGTATATTTTGCAAAACAAAAATTTTGTGAGGAGAATGGCATTGCTTTTCATATTTGTAAATCTCTTCAGTGTCTGGCTTCATAGAAGACAGCTGGATTCTCATATCTGCTTCTGCATTCAATCTGTTTTGCTAGCACATATAGTAGAGTCTCTGGAAAATGCCACTGAATACTCTTGAGAGGTTGAGAGTAAAAAAGGTAAATAGGGCTTCCCTGGTGGCGCAGTTGTTGAGAGTCCGCCTGCCGATGTAGGGGACGTGGGTTCGTGCCCCGGTCCGGGAAGATCCCACATGCCGCGGAGCGGCTGGGCCCATGAGCCATGGCCAATGAGCCTGCGCGTCCGGAGCCTGTGCTCCGCAACGGGAGAGGCCACAACAGTAAGAGGCCCGCGCAAAAAAAAAAAAAAAAAAAAAAAGGTAAATAATGTTTTAGTATGATCATAAATATAGTTTTGACCTTGTGGGTCCCCTGAAAGGGTCTGGAAACCCATGAGAGTTCCTGGATTGCACCTTGAGAACAGCTACTCTTTGGATAAGAGATGAGCTGGATGCAACACTTACGTGACCTCACCGTGTCTCAATTTTTGCTTTGGCAAATGGAGACAGTCATGTAACGTACTAATCTACTTCACAGGGCTGCTGTGAGGATTTGGTAGATTAATATGCACAAAGAACTCAGATGATGCCTGGCATTGGCACGTAGTAAGTTCTTAATAAGTAGTAGCAGTGATGATGGCGCTGATGATATCATTTGCTTACCTGAAAATAAAACCACCTTACCCTGACTGTGGTGAACTCTCGGTATCAATATAACATAAAGCCTGAAGGTTAGTTTCCTTGTGAAGGCATTCCCCTTATTCTCTCATCTGGAAATAACTTCTTCCAATATTGACTTCCCAAAGCACTTGGGGCGGGGGGAATCTTTTTCTTGAAGTATAACACACATACAGAAAATGGCATAAATCCTAACACAGATTGATGGATTTTCATAAAGTGAATGCACCCACTAAAGCAATTTTATTTATACCCCTTTTATGAAATATTTATAAGATTTTAAGTTACTGAGCACTGAAACTCTCTCACCCAGAGCCTAGATAATTCCCTGCACATAGTACATCTATAATAACATTGCTGAATGTGTGAACTCTATGCTGTTTATAAGAGACTCACATTAGGTTGAAAGTAAAAAGATGGAAAAAGATATTCCATGCAAAGAGTAACCAAAAGAGAGCTGGAGTAGCTATTCTAGTATTAGACAAAACAGGCTTTAAGACAAAAGTTGTTATAACAGACAGACAAGGACATTATCAACTATACTTCAATTAAAAAAAGGACATTATATAATAATAAAATGGTAAAGCCATCATTTATTAATACATATGCAACCAACAACAGAGTCCCACTATATATGAAGCAAAAACTGACAGAATTGAAGGGAGAAATGGAGAGTTCAATAATAATAGTTGGAGATTTCAATATTCTACTTTCAATAATGATATAACAATTAGAAGATCAGTAAAGAAATAGAGAACTTGAACAACATTATAAACCAACCAGGCCTAACACACACATGTGGAACACTCTGTTCAATAACAGAAGACACATTTTTGTCAAGTACACACGCAACATCTTCCAGAAGAAACCATACATTAGGTCACAAAAGTCTCAATAAATTTAAAAAGACTGAAGTCATATAAAGTATCTTCTCTGGCTACAGTAGAATGAAATTAGAAATCAATAACATAAGGAAATCTGGAAAATTAACAAATATGTGGAAATTAAATAACACAAACATAATGAGTCAAAGAAGAAATTACAAAGGAAAGTACAAAATGTTTTGTTTTGTTTTGTTTTTGCGTTACGTGGGCCTCTCACTGTTGTGGCCTCTCCCGCTGCGGAGCACAGGCTCCAGATGCAAGGCTCCGGACACACAGGCTCAGCGGCCGTGGCTCACAGGCCCAGCCGCTCTGCGGCATGTGGGATCTTCCCAGACCGGGGCACGAACCCGTGTCCCCTGCATCGGCAGGCGGACTCTCAACCACTGCGCCACCAGGGAAGCCCAAAAATATTTTGAGATGAATAGAAACACAACATATCAAAACTTATGACAGTGCTCAGAGCAAAATCTATAGCTGTAAATGTCTACATTAAAAAGAAGATCTCAAATCAATAACCTAGGCTTCCACCTTAGAGAACTAGAAAAAGAGGAACAAATTAAACCCAAAGCAAGCGGAAGAAAGGAAATAAAGATTAGTGTGGAGATCAATAAAATGGAGAATAGAAAAACAATAGAGAGAATCAATGAGCCAAAAGTTGGTTCTTTGTAAGAGTCAACAAAATTGACAAACAGAATACTATGGACTGTTGTATGTCAATAAATCAAATAACCTAGATAAAATGGATAAATTCCTAGAAACACACAAATTACCAAAACTAACTCAGAGAAGAAATAGAACATATGAATAGACCTACAATAAGTAAAGAGATCAATCAATATTCAAAATACCTCCAACAAAGAAAAGTCCAGGGCAAGATGGCTTCACCGGTGAATTCTACCAAACATTTCAAGAAGAATTAACACCAATCCCCAAACTCTTCAAAATTAGAAGAGAAGGGAACATTTCCTAATTCATTAGGCCAGTAATATACTGACACCAAAGTCAAAGACATCACACAAGAAAAGAAAATTAAAGACTAATAATCCCTATAAATATAGGTGCAAAAATCCTTAACAAAATACTAGTAAACTGAACCCAGCTGCATATTAAAAAGATTAAACACCATGACCACGTGGGATTTATTCCAGGAATGCAAGGGTAGTCCACATACAATAATCAATATATGTAATACACCACGCTAATAAGATGAAGGGGAAGAATCCCACATGATCAGATCAGTAAATACAGAAATAGAATTTGACAATACCCAACACCCTTTCATGATAAAAAACAAAACAAAAAACACATCAAATTAGAAATAGAAGGAAAATTCCTCTACTTGAAAAACGGCATCTGCAAAAACCCCACAGCTTATTTAATGGTGACTCCCTCCTAAGATCAGGAATATGACAAGGATGTCCACTTTTGCCACTTCTATTCAACAATGTTCTGGAAGTTTTAGCCAGAGCATATAGGCAAGAAAAATAAAATGCATCCAAACTGTTAAAGAAGAAGTAAGAATTTCTCTATTCAGAGATGACTTATATATGGAAAATCCCAAAGAATATACACATGTGCACGTGCACACACACACACACTATCAGAACTAACAAATGAATTCAGCAAAGCTTTAGGATACAATATCAACAAACAAAAATCAGTTGTATTTCTATACACTAGCAATGAACAATCCAAAAATGAAATTAAGAAAATTCCATTTATAATAGCATCCAAAAGATATAAAATACTTAAAGAATAAATTTAACAGAGAAGGTACAAGACTCGTACACTGAAAGCTACAAAACATTGTTGAAAGAAATTAAAGAATACCTAAATAATGGAAATACGTGGAAAGATATCCCATGCTCATGAACTGGAAGACTTAATATTGTTAAGAGGGCAATATTCCCAAATTGATCTACAGATTCAATGAAATATCTATCAAAACTCCAACTTCTTTTTTCACAGAAGTGAACAAGCTGTTCCTAAAATTTATATAAAATTACACTGGTACCCTGAATAGCCAAAACAACTTTCAAAAGAAGAACAAAATTGGAAGCCTCACACTTCCCTATTTCAAAACTTACTACCAAGCTAGAGTGATAAAAATTGTGCGTTACCAGCATAAGGATAGGCATATAGATCAATAGAACAGAATTGAGAGTCCAGAAATAAAACCATACATTAATGGTCAACTGATTCTTGAAAAGTGTGCCAGGACCACTCAATGGGGGAAAAGAGTCTTTTCCACAAGGGATGTCAAGACCACTGGATATCTATGTGTAAAAGAATGAAGTTGAAACCTTACCTCACTCCATATACAAAAATTAACTGAAAATAGATTAACAACCTAAATGTAAGAGCTAAAACTATAAAAATCCTAGAAAAAAACAAAGGGTTAAATTTTCATGACCTTGGACTTGGCAATAGATTCCTAGATATGATGCCAAAAACACAAGCAAAAAAAGAAAAAGTAGATAAATTGGACTTCATCAAATTAAAAACTTGTCTATCAAAGGGCAGTACCAGGAAAGCAAAAAGAATGGGAAAAATATTTCCTAGTTATATATCCGACAACGATGTAGTATCCAGAACATACAAAGAACCCCTGCAACTCAAGAACCCAATTCAAAAATTGTCAAAGGAATTAAATAGACATTTCTTCAAAAAGGGTAAACAAATGGCCAATTTTCACAGGAAAATAACATCATTAGTCACTAGGAAAATGCAAATCAAAACCGCAGTGAGACACCACTTCACACCAGCTTGGAGGGCTAGACTCAAAAAATCAGATAACAAGTGTTGGTGAGAATGTGAAAAAATCAGAACTCTCATACTTTGCTGGTGGGAATGTAAAATGGTGTAATTCTATGAAAACAGTTGGCGGTTCCTCAAAGGTTAAACATTACCATATGACCCAGCAATTCAACTCTCCTAGGTATCTACCCAAGAGAACTGAAAACGTATGTCCACACAAAAACTGTACATGAATGTTCATAGCAGCATTATTTATAATAGCCCAAAAGTGGAAACAACCCAAATATCCATCAACTCATGAATGGATAAACAAATTATGGTATAATATTTAGCCATACAAGAGGAATGAAGTTCTGATATACACTGCAATATAGATGAACCTTGAAAATATTATGCTACGTGATAGAAGCCAGACTCAAAAGGCCACATATTGTAGAATTCCATTTATATCAAATGTCCACAATGGACAAATCCTCAGAAACAGAAAGCAGGCTGGTGGGTGCCAGGGGTTGGGGTGTCGGGGAGGGGATGAGGAATGGCTGCTTAACAGGTATGGAGTTTCTTTGGGGGATAATGAAAAACTTCTGGAATTAGGTAGTGGTGATGTTTGGACAACCTTTTAAATATGCTAAAAGCCATTGAATTGTACACTTTAAAGGGGTTAAAATGTTGAGTTTTACGTTAAGTGATTTTAACCTCCATTTTAAGAAACTGATTGCATCTTTGAAGAGATAGCAACAGACCTGGGTAGCTGTCCCTGGTTCTGTATCTTGCATGTTTCTTGGGAAGTAAAGGCCCTGAAATCATTTTGAAGCGTCTACAACTAGTCATTCTCTAATGCTTGTGCTCAGGTTCTGACAGCTTTGACTCAAGCTGAGACTTCATTGTGGGAGGTGAGCAACTCAGTTGAACTCATCCATCTTGGGTGAGAGGACACTGGTGCTCCCAAGGGTGGGTGGGCCAGAGCCCAGGATGAGCTTGTTGTTGTTGACAGGTAGTCACCATTTGTGTTCATTAGAAGAGGAGATGGCAGGACCATATGCATAATAACGTGCTGAAAAGGATGGTCAGGGCCTTGCAGCCACCACCACCACCACCCACCCACCCCTGGCCAGGATTCTGGAAGTGGGGGCTGATTAGTGGCAGGGCATTCTTAATGAGGATCTCTCCTTTGCACCTCTTAACATGCTTGTTAGAAAGGCACCTAAGCCAGCAACAACAGGGCTTAAGGATCATTTGTGTTCTGGGACTTTGAGGCATGAGCTCAAATGTCTGCTTAAGTGCAAAGAACCTCTTAAATCACTAACCATTATTCCCATTTTTCTTTGTATTTGAACAATGCATCCATGGCAGCTTAATTAGAAGACAGATAGTGTCACAGCACTTAAAGTAAATGACAGGCGTTCATCCACATGTGCTAATCAGCACCAGGCAGTTTATGAGGGCAACATCCTGCTTCATTGTTAATTACCCGATTTTATTGAATCATTTGAATTGTTTTTAAAGATTTACCCATGGCAATTAACCGCAGCCATTTATCTGTAATATTGCATGCATTTGCCTTGAATATGCAGAACTCCTACAATCTATGGTGGAACAATAGAATGATTCAAGACACGCAGTAAATTTCCCAAGGCCTCTTGCTAGTTTATACGTTTTATGATTCCAAAGACTCATAATGACCCAGCATAGAAAAAGTGCTCAAAACACACTTTAAATAGCTTCATTCACCTCCAGGAGGATCCAATTCTTTAGAGTTAACTTTTAATGTGATTTGATGTGATATGTTTGGTAGAGAAACAGGGAACGTTTCAACCTAAAGGCTTCTTTACCTTTGCTGGAATTAGCATCTCTGTGACTGTTTCTCCTTAGCAGCCTATGGCATCCAAGGGTCTCTATTCCTCAGGCATTCTCAGGAAATACATCTTTAGGAATCCTTTGGGAAGCTTAACATTTATTTTCTCCTATGATTATTAACTGTTTATAGATCTCCTGTGAATTTTTCAAGTTCTAGGCTCATTTTCTTTTGTGATATCCAGTATTTTTCTTAGTAAGTAAGTGCTCTTACACGGTAAAATTTTGCTGGGGTATTTTATTTTCTTTATTTATTTATTTAAAAAAATATTTATTTATTTTGGCTGCGCCGTGTCTTCCTTGAAGCACGCGGGATCTTCTTTGCGGAATGCGGACTCTTAGTTTCGGTACTCACAGGGGATCTAGTTTCCCGATCAGGGATCGAACCCGGGTCCCCTACATTGGGAGAGCGAAGTCCCACCCACTGGACCACCAAGGAAGTCCCTGCTCAGGTATTTTAAATAAGAATTTTACAGCTACTTTCATAAACTGAATGATTCATAGTTTTCTTCTTGTTCTGTCTTCACTAGATTTTGGTGTCAGAGTTAATGAGTATATCATAGGTGAATTTGGTAGCTTCCTATCTTTTCTTATGATTCAGAATAAATACTATGAATCATATCTGTTTTACACAGGTTTGAAGGCATTCAGTTTTAAATGAACTTTCACCAGTTTTCTTCAAGATTATAGGTCTATTTGGGTTTTCTTGATCATTTGTAGTTTCCTAGATAATCATCCACTTCATTCGAACTTTCACTATATTAGCCTTTAGCACAGAGAATTGATCTACTAATTTTAAAACCTTCTTTTTATCTATACAGATATCTCTTTATTCGTCCCAATTTGATTGATTTATGTTTACCCTTTGGTGCTTTATCAGATGTCAGATTATTTCATGAATTAAAAAAAATTCAGCTCTTGGATTTATTCATCAACACAATTGTTTCATTATTTTCAAACTCTCCAAGGTTATCTTTACTATTTTCTTTTTTTCGTGTGCCATATATTTATTTTAATGTTCTTTTCCTAACTTCTTGAAATGAACTCTTTTTAAATAAAATACTTAAACATATGAAATTTCCTGAGTATAGATAATGACTTTATCTTATACATTTAATAGATAAAGCTTACACTTTCAACATTTTGTAAGTAGTCCAATTTTGCTATTTTTTCTTTGATTAAATAATTATAAACTTTTAAAAAAGATTTGGGGTTTCTTCTGTAACATATGTTACTAGTGTAATTTTATTGCATTGTGGTGCAGGAACTTGGTCTACACAATGGAAAAATACAGTGATTTTTTAAAAATTACCTATTATATGATCAATTTGAATGGCTCAAATTCTCACAATCTTAATAGCTTAGTTGAACAGATTTTAGTATATGCCTTTTTATTAGTGGGAGGCAGATTCTCAAGTGAAAGAATACTCCTTTCTCTGAAATTCATCCTTCCTTCTCCAAGTCCATTGATGCTTTTCTTGTTCTACCCCTTATCATCTCGCATTTGGACAACTCAATACTAAACTCAATTGGTGGTGCAGCCTCCAGTCTCTGCTACGCTATTCCTCCACAATGCCATTAACATACCCATCTCCTGTTTAAAAGGTTTTAATGCTCCTCCACTGCTTATGGAATTTAGGTCAAACCTTTCCTCAATGACATTCTTAGCTCGTCACAATTTCTCCCCTCTATCTTTCTAGACTCATCCTGTATTCTCCAGCCCACCTATGCTCCCATCACCACTGGGGCATCTCCATGCTCTAGCTGTGCTGAGCTGCAAGCTCATTCCTGAATTCCACGACACTCTTGCCTTTACTTATTGATGTAATCTTTTCAGTTGCCATTATTTCTCATTCCACACGATTGTCCTTTACACCCCAAATTTGGACCAGTGTCTATAGTAGATCTCCTAAAGTTTCTAAAACTTTACTCCCCTATCAAGTCAGATGTCCAGAGAGCCCTACCTGGACTACTCTTGAAGGGGACTCAGGTACCTGATGGAAATGCCTTCCCAGACTAGTATTTACAATGTGAGCCCCAGAGGGAGACAGCCTTAGCATTCACTAAGAGCCAGTGTGAGAAGCGGTCATAAGAGGGCACGCTTTAAAGTTCCTTTTGCAAAACTTACATGGTAACTCTCCCTTGGAGTACAGTGTGCAGAAAATCTACAGTTATCAATAGCCTGGTGTGCTTTCGATTAAATAATTAAGGATATGTAATCCACGATGTCTCTCTTGTTTTGGCTAGCAAAACGCTCAGGATGCTATTTCCTCCTGGTCTAGCTTTCATGATGTGTCAACTAGCTGTGTTACTTAAACTGTTCAAGTCTCAGTTTCTTTATCTATAAAATGAAGGTAACCAGTACCAATTTACACAGAGTGGTGTGTGAGAAGCCTAGCATGGTGTCTGGCCATTTGTTTAAAAATATGTACTACTGACTTCTGAGAGACTGAATATAAAAATGCACACGGATCATACAAAAATAAAACTCTGACCCACAACTTGCCCAAGAAACCAACCCCCTTATCCACAATGAAACAAACCAGGAAGCCAGCCTGCTATAAGTCAGGCTGCAATCTCTGTTAACAATCCAAAAAGCTAAACAATACCTTCTGTACCAATTGACCCCAAATGGCTAGGACTTGATAATTAACAGCGTCTATAATTTTTGTCCCTCTTCCGACTTAGGACCAACCAGAGAAAGCCAAATCTGCACCCCTAAGCAGTCACGTAGGAGTCCCCCTTCTAATTAGTTGGCCCCCAGCTTCCCCATGCCAACCACTCCCAATCAGGGCACAGCTGGAGCCTCCCCTTTTTTCCACTACAGAGCTTTCCCAGCTCCTCTGCCTGACTTTGAGTCTCTGACAAAACACAAGTGATGGTCTGACTCCTTGTTACAGCAAGTGCTGAGTAAATAGCCTTTGCTATTCCTCATTTGGTTGGTCTCTGTTTGTATGTACACTTCCATGTGTAAGATGTGGTGCCGAGTGCTAGGGGTATAATGATGAACATGGTCCCTCCCTCTTGGAGCTCACTTTCTACAAGGAAAGCGGGCAGATACACAGCTGGAGGCAGGCAGAACACGGCAAATGTCATGAAGGGAATGAAGACATGGTATGATGGTGGGAAACCGGGTGTCAGAGGCGTTCTGCCCTAGAGAGTGAGCTAGAGAGGACTGCCTGGTGTAGAAATTTGAGCTGAGACATGGAGGATGAGAATGAGCTGGCCACATAAATAGGGAACGAAGAGCGTTCCAGGCACGAGGAACAGACAGCAGCCAGGGCCCAAGGTGGGAAACCACTTGGCAAGTTCGAGGAGGCCAGTGAGGCTGCAGCACAGTGGGTCTATGAGAGGTAGACCAACAGTTATTAGTTACGGCTAATAATTATTGCTTTGCCCTAGGAACCTCATGTTACTTCAGTGGTTTGATTATAGCAGTTTCAAACACTTTTGAAGTGGCCACTACATAAAGAAAAAAATGAAATAAGCCATTAATTAGAAATCATGTTAATAGCTAATATTTATAGAGAGCTTACAGTATGCTTTCTATGACTAAAATATTTAATTCTCCAAATAATCCTGTAGGGGAGACTGTTATTACTTTCTTTCTGCAGATGAGGAAGCGAGACAGAGAATTGAGTACATTTCCCAAAGCTGACACAGGAAACGAGTTTGAGGAGCAGGATTTGAATCAGGCAGTCTGACTCCAAAGCTGGCAGTGAGCTGCTATGCAATGCTGCCTCTTCAGGCTACACAGCTGCCGTGAATCCATCGTTTGATGGTACACACCGGTCCTCCAGAGTGTATGATGGTTACTGTGTTTGCTGGCAGCAGGAAGTATGTTTGGGATCTACAGGCTATATAATCTCTGATCAGGGATTCACATAACTTCAGAGTATTTATGATTAAGGAATAGGGTCTAATGGAGCATGAGGAAAATTTCCCTCACAAGAAAAATAAAACACTGTAAATAACATTTTAATAATCATTCTCACTTTGCAGAACTTATCTACTATTAAATCTTTCTCCATAATTTATTACACAGATGTTTGTGGGTCAAAGTATGCCCAGCTTACAAACAGTTGTCGGTTTGCTCTCCTGGGGAAACCAATTTGTGCTAAGTCGGCACAATGAAGACTGATCTTATTATTTAAATAAATTGGGTCAGAGAAAGGAAGCAGGCAAAATAGTCTGAGGACAGGTAAAAAGTGTTTTCAATCACTCATTTTCCAGGTGGAGTTCTGTTTCAGTGTGTATACCCTCTGATTGACCAAAGCCTCCCCAAATCGAGCAGCCCCTCGGCCCAGGCAGTGCCTGCCATCCGCTCACTTACATTCCCATCGTGGTTTGGGCAAGAGAGAGGCTTCCCCGCAGCCACAGCAGTGACTGTCTCCAGGATGGAGGACTCCTCAGCATTGCTGCCTGGAGTTCGCTGCAGCACGTCCATCAGGTTTGTGATGAAGAAGTTGTTCTGGAGCGCGGCCACCCCCTTCTCGGGCAGGATGGAGGTCTGGCGGCACACGGGGCAGGAGAGGGTTAGACTGTGGGCGGGAATGTAGTTCTGCAGGCACCTGTCGCAGAAACAGAAGCGGGGCGGTCAGCACAGTGGGGCTCCTGCAGGGGCTACCAGACAGGGTCTCGGTGACTACAGGGCTACTTTGCATAACTTCCGTTGTGGTCTCCTTCACTAGGAAAAGATTAGTTCTGAAGTCAATAGGTCACCTCACATTGCACCAGTCAACTGATCAGATGATCTCATTGACTTTGGTACTGTTTCCTCGAGCTTTGCCACACAGGCAAAGTGTGGTCCACAGGTGCGCATCACTGGCCTCAACGGGGAGCTTGGAAGAAACGCAGACTCGCAGGACCCACTCCAGGCCTGATGAATCAGATTCCCAGGCGATGTGTATGCACATTTAAGATTGAGAAGCACTGATACCTAGTAGGGCGTTCACGAATTTGTGGACTTTTACACAAATTGGAAGAAACATGTCACAATTTTTCTGTTAGCGCTGAAACTCTTTTTACATACAAAATCATAAGCAGATTTCAGATGTTAAAAACACATCGAAGTGGAAATGTTTGTTTGAAACAGGGACGGGACACCCAGAGTCCCACCAACACCATCTCTTCTTAAGAGCCTCTCCTTAAGAGCCATCAACTTAATTCATTTAATTAGCGAAATGTATGGCTGATACAGTTGACCCTTGCACAACGTGCGAGTTAGGGGCGCCGACCCTTGGTGCAGTGGAAAATCCGAAGATCCCCGTATAACTCAGAGCCAGCCCTCCAGTTACCCAGTTCCTCCACATCCGGGGTTCTACACCTGCAGATTCAACCAACCACAGATCTTGTCATCCTGTAATACTGACTACTGAAAAGAATCCGCATATGAGTAAACCCATGCAGTTCAAACCTATGTTGTTCGGGGGTCAACTTTACTTCCAGTAATCCTGTGATCACTTTTAAATGTATGAGGAAAGACAGGCAGAGAGAGGGTAAGTTACTTGCCCAAGGGACTTAGGCCGTCAGAGGCAGAGTGGTTGTTCAAACGCAGGCAATTTGGCACCAGAATCTAAGCTCGACATCACTACAACGTTTCCCAGTTTCTCCAACGAATTTGAAAACCTCTGATTTCGCCCCATTTCTCTTATTTTGCAGATGGGGAAACTGACATCAAGGAGGTTAAATGACCTTCCCTATGCCACACAGTAGATCGCACTGAATCAATACCAGAGAGGAAACAGCTTTTGCTAAGGTCACTCACTAGCAACATCTAAATCTAATACACATTTTTTGATTCTGTCATTCGTCAAGCTTGAGCACTGCCTCCCCACCCCTCCTTTTTATGAAACTTTATCTTTCCTTGGTTTCTGATACCACACTCACCTCGTTCTCCTTCTGCCTGCTCTCTTTTCTACTGAGTCAATATAGTTTGGAGTTAATCAAGGCTTATCGTAAGCCCTCTTCTTTCCCTGGGGTATTATATTATAATGCACGATAAGCATAACACTCTCATATTTATGTTTCTTCCCACGGATGCCTCCTCTGAGCCCCATAACTGTACACCAACTGCTCTCTTGACATCTCCTCTTAGAGGTCTCACAGGTCCTAAAACTCAACATGTTCAAAACCAAACCCACGATATTCCCGCACGCTGTGTCCACCCATCAGTGAACTGTACCTCCATCCCTTCATCTAAGCAAACCAGAAGTATGAGTCGTTCTAAAAACATTAATTCCCATACTGGTCTTCACTGTCCACATGCAACCCATCACCAAAGCCTGGAAATTCCTCAGTATGGTTCCAGCCTCCCCAGGTCTCTTCATCTGTATGAAGACACCCTTGCTTAGATGTCTGCAGTCGCCCTGCCCCTGGTATAATGCCATCCACCTTGTAGCCCCCTCACCCTTCTCCATACTGCAACCAGAGTGACCTTTTCCAAATGCAAAGCCGACCACTTAAATCTCCTCCCCCTCACATCTAAGATGAAACCCTTCCATGGCTTCCACTGTTCTTAGAATGAAGACAAGGATCCATGTGTGGTAATACGGATTACCCACCTATATGATCTGGACCTATTTATTTTCTGTCTTTTCCCCTCATCTGCTGCATATTTGGGCCTATCTAAGTTCTTCCAAAGTGTTATATTCCCTTTCACTCTACACCTTTGCACATACCTAAAATTCTTTTCTTCTGCTCACTCCCCTTTGCTAAATTAATTTTTCCTCCTCCTTGGGATTTCTGCCTATTCATCACTTCTGCAGGGAAGCCTTCCCCGATTAGAGCAAATTCCCCTATTACGTGGTTGCCTGTGTACTTCTGGTATATGGCCCTTGTCACTGGTTTAATCTCATTAATCTGAGTGAGTAGGTGTTTAATAACTGGCTCCTGCACTTGGCTGGAAGCTTCATAAGGCCAGGGACTGTGTCTGTGTCCTCCAAGCCCCACTGATGGCATTTTAGAACAAATGAGAGTAAGAGAGCGGCTGTCCACTGAGCAGCCGGTGTTTGTGCCCAGCAGGAGATGGAGGTAAGGGGTCCTGGGTCTCTCTCCATGACAAGCTGTGAAGTTTTGTCTCCACATAAACCAAATTTTCCCATCTTAGGGAAAGTTGCCAGCACCTTCCAAAGGAAATCAGTTCAATGTGCACGATGCTAAAACAATTTCAACACATAGCATTCCCTAGGGACTGGCCATGGTGGGATCCGGAAAATCTCCAGCAGTAGCTACTGGATGGGGAGTGGAAGTGGCGTGGGCTAGACCTAATTGAGAGGGCAGGAGGCCAACCCCAGGCATCCCGGAAGGGCTGCTTCTCACCTGCAACAGCAAGGAAACGGGAGCCAAAAACAGCCTGACGAGACACTGAACACTGGGAAATGGGGCCGCCCTGCTAAGCTCAAGCTTAGCTCTCAGCGTCATGTATAAAGAGTGCCCAGCTATGTCGACTGCTTCCTCTCAAGTAATGCCCTTACCACGTGAGCCCAGGGACCCATGGACAGTTAAAGCTGGTGGTCATGCTTTAGCTACATCCATTGAGTGAGGGGGAAAAAAATCACTCTCCATTTCGCCATTTTGGAATATGAATTTTAAAGTACTTAAGCCAAGGTATAAAATTATGAATAAAGTACAAAGTATCAGTGCCCTATATACCACCACTTAAAACAAACAAAACACTGTACACACACGCACACACACACACAGCCCCACAACAACCCAAAACAAAGAAAGCAAAACAAACAAAACACCACAACCACCAGTAACAAATCCACCTTCTCCATCCATCCATCACCACCAAACATGTAGTTATTCTGTTGCAGTTGAGACCTTCCAAGGTAAATCAACTCAAAGAACGTTCAATGAGATAACAAATGTACCTTAAACTGGTTGGTAAATATAATTACCATTGATTTGAAGTCATCGGAAATACCAATTTCCTGTTCTACGATAGGAGGTAAAAAGTTTTAACTATGTATTAATTAATAAATGAAAATGTACTTAATAAACTGCTATAAAACATAATTAACATATTTGTCTTTAAGAAAAATATGTAAACTTACTAGGGAAATACTAAAATTAGACCACAGATAAACTAATTACCAGCAACATTTTTTTTTTTTTTTGCAGTACGCGGGCCTCTCACTCTTGTGGCCTCTCCCGTTGCAGAGCACAGGCTCCGGACGCGCAGGCTCAGCGGCCATGGCTCACGGGCCCAGCCGCTCCGCGGCATGTGGGATCTTCCCGGACCGGGGCACGAACCCGTGTCCCCTGCATTAGCAGGCGGACTCTCAACCACTGCGCCACCAGGGAAGCCCCCAATAACATTTTTTAATGCTTAATTGCTGATGGGGTAAGTTGAACGAGAAGGTAAAAATATGTTTTGAAAACTGATTAATGTAAAAAACTATTCAAGAAATTTTTTAAAAAGAAGTGTTTTCAAAAATAAATAAATTTAAAAAAATAATAATAAAAATAATTTTAGTTTACAAAAAAAAAAAGAAGTGTGTTTTCATATGTAGCAAACTGTATATTCAGGTAATTTATAATCATTTAATGTATATAGTTTTTTTTCTTTATCCGAAACATCATAATGTTCAAATATGCCATTAGTGTGTGTCTTCTGAAATACCTGTGGAAGAAAGCCCCCTCTTTTCAACTAAGCCCTCATATATGTAGGTATTTTACCTGATTTGTTATATGGGAGAAAATGATAGGGTTTTTTTCTAAGATTTTTTTGATGTGGACCATTTTTTAAAGTCTTTGTTGAATTTGTTACAATATTGCTTCTGTTTTATGTTTGGTTTTTTGGCCACAAGGCATGTGGGATCTTAGCTCCCCAACCAGGGATCGAACCGGCACCCCCTGCATTGGAAGACCAAGTCTTAACCAATGGACAGCCAGGAAAGTCCTGAAAATGATAGCTTTTTAATTGGTCATCACCAAAGATCCACCATGAGGGATCTATGGTTGGCAAAAACTGTTTCACAAAGAACAATGGGAAAATTTTTTAATTTTTTGAATCTTAAAATATTTAATGTTCCATCTCCTGTGGAAATAAATCAGTAGCTATTGGATTGCTTTCTCCCGCTTATAATAGTTCTTTGAAATAAAGTACATTCTTGGCAACTCATGATGCGTTTCTAGATGTCTATCAGAAGGACAAAAGATTTATTGTCTCCCATAGGTAACTGTAGAATTCTGGAAAGAACCCCTTGGCAGGTTGTAGGAGGTCAGTCTGTGAAACCCCCTTCTCTGAGCACAGAGGAGGCTTACCTCTCGCAGAAAGTGTGCAGACAGGGGAGAACCTTGGGATTCTTGTACCTTTCCAGGCATATACTGCAAATCAGAAACTGCTTGTCAATCTGGCGCACCACAGGACTTGGGATGTTGGTGGCTTCACTTGCCATCCTAGACCACTGACATGGGGGGCCGGCTGTCTTTGACCCTGCACGCTGCCGCTGTCAGACAGAAAAACCAAAACGGAAAAACATATAATAATCTGCAAATGCAAATCAATCATTGGTTTATTCGCTAGAGGCATTGTATTATGAATACAGGTAGAATTCCATGTTGTGACCCTGACATGGCTATAACCAATCCTCATCGCTATAGAGGGTGTACAGTGAGGGGCCTATTTGTAGATCAATAAAGTAATCACAGGTTCAGCATGCAAAGAAAATAAATTAGAAGGTATGTTGTACAGAGAGGTAGCTTGCTGGGAGACTCACAGATATAGAGAACAAACTAGTGGTTACCAGTTGGGGCAGGAGGGTGATAGAGGTGAGGGAATAAGAGGTACAAACTACTGGGGGTGAGACAGGCTCAAGGATGTGTTGTACAACATGGGGAATAGAGCCAATATTTTGAAATAACTAAATGGAAAGTAACCTTTAAAAATTGTATTAAAAATTAAATTACTGCAAGAAACAAAGGAGAGGTAGCTTGCTGGGTTTCAAAGTGGGGGCAGCTGAAGGGATAAATACTTACATAGCCCTGCCTGTTCATGCCTCCAGCCATGACTATATCTGAATATATATATATATAGTCGTATTATAGTCTATATTAAATAGAATAGTCTTACTAGGATAGAATGTGTTTTCCCAACTATTATACTTGAAGGGGGTCAAAATATGCCACCCCCAAATAAGCCACTTTGATATAAGGATTATTTTGAGCTGAAGGTGATTGAGAAGCAGCAGATGAAGAAGAGCCCTCTCCCTCTGCTATCTGCCTAAAAGCAGGACACACATTTCCCATTTGTAAAGGTGCCCCACTCTCCCATACCAGGAAGAGAAGAAGACTCTTAATCACCAGAGAGGACTATGCATAACAAACCTTACTAAACCACCCTTATCTACCATACATATCCTGGCCCCCTTCCCACAATTTACTGCCCCTTGGAGTCCAAACTCCCTTTTCCTTTGTCTAGTCAATTCTCCATAATCTGTGGTCTTGGGTCTAATGGCCTCTTCTTTTCCGTGAAGTCCCTATGCATGTAAAATTTAAAATAGTAAATCAATGAAGTTTAATAAAATATATATTTTATTTTGGAAAAATGAAATATCAATAAAATGTGTATACCTTTTTCTCCTGATATCTGTCTTCTGCCAGTTTAATTCACAGGCTTCAGTTACAGAACTTAAGTGTATAGAAGAAAAGTGTTTCCTTCCCTACATACCGTTAGTATCCAGGAATGAAATAATTAGAATTTTTCATTAAAAACTTTGTATGGGGTTCAGAGTATTTTCTTCAGAACTAAAATGTGTTTGCCATGGAATGGGGACAAAAGCTAGAGGTAGTCTCTATTATTTTAAGAAATGTCTGTTGGTATTCGCGTGTGGGTGTCTGAGGGCCTGGTGAGTGATTTAATTCAGAGGAGGTTTCAAAATGTGAAAGGTCAGGCCAGAAAATGAGAATTGGAAGAGGGTAACAGAGAAAGCAGAGGGCTTATGAAAGAATAAGGGAGGGAAAAACTACAACATAAAACATAGCTCCATTTATCACCTTAAAGAATTTCTGGCTTGTATCCCAAAGGGGTGAACCAAAGCTGAGCTAAAACTCACTACCTAATTTTCTAAATATTTTCTAAGGTGTCCACAGCCTCTTAATTCCCAATGGAAATGCTCTTTCCAAAAAAAAAAAACAGTAGTTAAGGTTCAATATGACCCTAGGCAGGAAGTAGTATTATTCCCATTCTATAGATTTTTTAAAACCAAGGCTCAGTTAGGAAGTTTGCCAGAATGCAAAACCCATGACCTTTTCACCCCTTAAACAAGCACAATCCTTGACCTTGGGTTTTCAGAAAGCTGTGCTACGGAAGCTTGGTTTACATATAATATTTTAACTTGGCCTGGGACCTGTGTTTACAGAAACAACAATTCCACATTTTCTAAACAAAACACTCTTTTCCAAATATAAATGATGGTCTTCTTTCTCCCCCACCAAATCACCAACTTCTAAAAAAGCATGTCAACTTTTCTCCAGAAAACTCTGCTATTTACACATATTGGAGTATAGTTACAAACATGACACACCCCTTTTTCCAACTCTGTGCCTTCTAGGTAAGTTCTCTAAAGAGCACGATTAATAAACAGATCAAGCTTGCAAAAGCACCTGCTGTACAAGAGTGTCACGTTCAATCGGAACTCCATGCATTAGTTAAACAGCGTAGGTGTGACATACCTAATTAGCCAGCATTATCTGCTACACTCTCATAGACTGTCTTCCTAAAGAACCAGAGTAGAGGATGATACCCATTGATTGGATTAAATGCAGCTCTTCTCTCAGGAGCTCAAAATGTTGGCACATTGTCTGCTTTTCTTTAACTGCATCCCTAAGACATCAGCATAGGGAAGGAATGGATTTGTCTGGCTTTAAGATAAGGAAACCTAAGCTGAGGGTTTAAATGACTTGCCCAAGGTCATCCAGTAAAATCAGTGAATCAGAAGGCTCGGATTTCAAGATTTCTGCCTTATCTGATAAGCTGATGTTACCTAATCTTAAGCAAGTTTAACACTTTCTTGGCGTGTGTGTGTGTGTGTGTGTGTGTGTGTGTGTGTGTGTGTGTGACATAAAAATTGTAGAGTGCTCACTTCAGCAGCATTGGAACGATACAGAAGATTGGTTTGGTCCCTGAGCAAGGATGACACATCAATTTGTGAAGCATTCCATATTTTTTTTAAAAAAATCATATTAAACTTTTCAGTTAAAATCAGTTAAAAAGAATTTTATTTTGAATAGCTTTTGAAAATGTTCCTTTAACCCTTCAAAATAATCAGTCATGTGGAGTATTGAAACAAGCAGGGAGAAAACATCATATTGGATTTTACTTTTTTTTTTAACCTTGAATTTTGGATTTTTGGCAAGGAAAAAACATTTGTTTTAATCAAATGATATATGTTGACTAAATGAAATTTCCTGAGCTGACATTTTTATTCTCCAAAGTGGAAATAAAAGACATTTCATTCTAATTTTCACTCTAATTTCATGATAATTATTGTAGTGGGTGAGAGTTAGTCTTTGTTAGTATTGTTAATTTATATGGTAAATTAAATTTACTCATTAGCAGTAATTTAAAATTATGACAATATTACAACCTTTCACAAGTGACCTGTTGAAGACATCTGGATTTCAGGACTCCCAGAATCAACACAAAATGTTTCCAACCCCCAAAGAGCCCCAAACCAAGATTTTGCCAGGATAAGGATGGTTCCCTGAATATAACTGGACACCCACAGTAGAAAGGAGTTTGACTACTCCTGAAGGGAAAATAGAGGCACGGGGCATGCTCAGAAGCACTGTGGGAAGCCTTCTATCCAACGGAATATGCCACAAGGAATGTACACGAAATATCCAACAGCTTTTCATCAAAGTGTTTGGGCGCACCACAGTTTCTGGTCTCCTTTGATTAGAAAAGCTGTAAGTATTTGTCTATACTCCCGGCCGTTCTCCTTTCCCCATCTTGGTTTCTGAGCTGTCAAAGACCCTTCTTATTCACATAACCAGCAGAAGTAAGTGTATGATAATAGAGATCAGAATATAGAACTGCTCTTCTGGAGATCTGCAAAACTAATTCCTAGAGAGAAACACATGAAAACACACCTGGCCGGACTTTGTCTCTGAAGGAGCCAAAATGCTTTCGGATGCAGGAACTAGTACCAGACACGTTGACAAAAGGCCAATAGAAAGGAAATGATACAGAAGCGAAGGCAGGAAGAGCCATTTTAAAACTACACAAATAGCCAACATGAGTGTAATATTGACATGAACCAGCTATGAGAGCTCTTGTGTGGGGAGACCAGCTGAGGTTCCTTGTCGGCGGAAAACCAACAATGCTGCTTACAGAGGGGTTCACTCTCCTCTCCAGCTCTTTGCTTAACATCACCTGACCATTCTCATCTGACCATTCTGTTTCTAACTGAAACTTGCCCCTATCTCCTAGCACTTGCTACCACCCCCATCACTGCTCTGTTTCTCTCCATAGCACTGGTCTCTCTCCAATTCAGTGTGCAACGTATTTATTTTGCATATTGTCTCCCCTCCGCCCACCAGGATGTAAAATTCATGAGGGCAGGGATTTTTATCTGATTGCTCTGCAGAAGTCTCAGCACCTAGAACTATGCCTGGTACATAGTAGACACATTTTTTTTTTCAAATGGACTGAACAAATGAGGTATAACATGGGAACAGAATCGGTCCCAGTAGCAGAAAAGAGCAGCACTTGCTGATCTCATGTGAACATTTTCACTTGACGTCAGACATTACCTGCCTTCCTAAGCGATAGTCTAATGCTTAGCAACATAATCCGTGATCCAGAGGGTAAATATTTAGTGATGTATTTCAACACACTCACAAATGCAGGAAAAGAAATTGAGAACTATTGAAGACACATATGCCTGGAAATAAAAAAGTCTAAGGAGGTTGACATATAAGTTCTTTATTAGTGGAGATTTGCCAACTAAACACAGCTTGTGTGGGTAAAAACAATGCAACCATCACAAAACAAAATCCTTGGGCATAGAAAAACCCTGTCCCAGCATTTTTTTTCCTCACGTCATCTCTTGGTATTTTGCCCGGCTCGCTTTCTCAAATCTACAACTTGGTGGAAATTACAACCAAATGGAAAAGAAGAATTTGATAGGAGGAGATGAAATGACAGAAAAATGCCCGCGTCCACATTCCAAAGTTGAAACCGTATTTCCCATTCCAAATTACACCACTGAGATCAGAAAACTTTCCAAACCCTTTATTTCTGACACTAAAGTGAGGAAGAGGAGGAAAAGAGGATGGAAGAGAAAAGACAGACTGAAGCATCTTCTGGAGAAGGAGAGGGAGTTTGTGAAAGCTTGTCTGGCCGGGCTAGAAAACATGTTTGGGAAACAGGTCAAGAATCCTTAGGAAAATCAAATTTTAACATGTGATTTGTGGGCAAGAAGGAGCATATTTGATTATAAATCATCTTAAAGGCACTAGATTCCATTTCTATTGTTTAATTTTATGGCATTCCTGGATTATGGCTTCTCTTTGTTGCCACTTAGCTGAATTTATTTATGAATATATTTACCTTTTTTATTGTGGTTGGGTCAACGACAGTGGTGCGGCCATGCTAAAATCAGTTTCCCAAGAAGTTAAAAATCTTCTTTTACATTTATAGAAAGTAGATCTTCAACCACTAGGATTATCTATAACTCCCAGTATGCTACCTTTTCCCTGCCAGAG
This sequence comes from Aethalodelphis obliquidens, assembly GCF_003676395.1. Taxonomy (NCBI): domain Eukaryota; kingdom Metazoa; phylum Chordata; class Mammalia; order Artiodactyla; family Delphinidae; genus Aethalodelphis; species Aethalodelphis obliquidens. The sequence continues at coordinate 31,498,416 of NW_020837961.1, read as the reverse complement.
CAGGTGGTACCTCGAGCTCAAGGCACAGATTAAAACACAATTTTAAAAACAAAGTATTTTGAATTTTTCAACTTTATGAGCATACTATTATTCACCTTCAATGGGATCGGCAGCGTTACTGAGGACTCAACCAGAGGAAAGAAAAGAGGACGATCTTCAGTGAAATTAAAACAGGGTGACCTATTTGCAGTTAAGTCAAGCCTCTATCCCAAATGGGCCATTTTGTAAATTAGAAAAGCCAGATGCAATATCTTTCTTGACAGTAGGTGTGTGAGTGTGTGGGGGGGTGAAGAAGGGGACCTGAGGAGGCCGTCCACTTTAACTTCTGTCTCCAGGGAAGGATGTGCCCAAGCTCTCCAAGGGCTCTCCTTCTCTCCAGGGTCAGATGTATGACAGCTTCCCTAGATTGCTGGGATTTACCATATGCAAGTTGATTTTTACGCCATGCCCCAACTTGTCTTTATAATATTTATGCCTGTTTCCCCTACCTCTTTCCTTAGTAGAGATAACTGTTTATAATTACCTTCTTCATAAAAGTCCTCACCTTTTGTAGTCAGTTCTTAAGATTTGCTTTGGGTTTTCAGGACTTTCCTGGTGGGGCAGTTGTTAAGAATCCACCTGCCAATGCAGGGGACATGGGTTCGAGCCCTGGTCTGCGAAGATTCCCACATGCCACGGAGCAACTAAGCCCGTGAGCCACAACTACTGAGCCTGCGCTCTAGAGCCCGTGAGCCACAACTACTGAGCCCACGTGCCACAACTACTGAAGCCCGTGCACCTAGAGCCCGTGCTCCACAACAAGAGAAGCCACCGCAATGAGAAGCCCGCGCACCACAACGAAGAGTGGCCCCCGCTCTCTGCAACTAGAGAAAGCCACGAGCAGCAATGAAGACCCAGCGTAGCCAAAGATAAAAATAAAATTAAAAAAAAAAGAAAGATCTACTTTGGGTTTTCTAAGTTCCAGAAGGCTGGCCCTGTGTGATGAAGTGTTAAGTGGTCAGGCTAATTGACCTTCACTTTACAGTGCCCTGGGGCAGTCAGGGTGAGTGGGGTCTCCTCTCCCCACATTCATCACCTTGCCAAGTCTCTTCCCTTGCTTTCCTTGGGGACTACACAAAGAGGCTGAATATTCTGGGAAAGGCAGAGGGCAGCCAGGGCCCTAAGCTCTGGGTGTTGGGTGAGGTTAGTAAGAAGGGGGAAGAGAAATGCATTTCACATCAGAACTTCAAAAGACACAGTCCTACAAAAACAGCAACCCCCTCTTTTTGCCCTGGTGGATGGAAGCATATTATTTAAATCTGTTGTTTATTAAAATAAATGTTTACTTAAACTATTAAGTTTTCAAGAATAATAATAAAAAGCACTTAACAGAGGAATGGAAGCTACTGAGAATATGAAGGCGGAAGAGGGCAAATTAGGAAAAGGTTGACAGACTAACATGCAAAAGGCAGGAATGAATGGCTCCTCCAATGATGCTATTTGAATAATTATATTGGGCTTCTTTTTCTTCAGTATTTGGTCTAATCTAAATCTTCAAATTCTAGAAGGAAACCTGATCAGTTAAATGCAAACAATATGCATAATAATAATATTCAAAGAACCCTAAGAGCCAAGCTCATTATAGAGCATATTCTATAAAATCTACACTAAAATTCTTACATAAGTAATGAAGGGGCACAGATGGCATCAGAGATTTTTTTTTAAAAAAGCAATTACAGGTGTGTGCAAATGAGAATTTTGCCACAATTAGAAGTAATTCAGTCACTTTTTTTAAAAGAAAAAAACCTGACAGTAAATAATTTGGTAGCAGTTTTTTTTAAAGTTTGAAAGTACTTCTCTTCTATACATATCAATAATACACACAAATGTTTGGTTAAAATCTTAGTTTTATCTGAGAGATAATGAAAAAAGGCACATGGGAGTCAAAAATTAAGCTCAGTTAAATTTTTTAAAATTGCCACATATTTAGGATTATTTTTCTACTTAAGGATAGATAAAAGAAAGTCATGAGTTTGGAGAAATTAACGTCTAATGGTATCCAAGTGAAGGACATTTTTATTTCTGAGTAAGACAAAGAATGAGTATTTTTTACTTCATTTCACAAGCAACAAAATCCACTCAGCTTTCGTTATCATATAAATAAAACAATTAAGTCATCTCAGGATTATAATATTAACTATGGTGAAAATATGTATAGATTTTATTCTCCATTTTAAAAATGTGTGGGTTATATATACGCTACATTCCTATTTCTTGAAACAGCACATTCTATCAGAGAACATTTTTACTTCAGCCGTGTTTTAACCTTTCCGACGCCAATCCCTTCCCTTGTGTCTTTCTAGGAGAAAATTGGAAAGAAATACTTAGAGGTTTAGGAAAGGCCACTGTTCTCATCTCTGCAACAGAAAGCTGCTTTCTCGTACCACAGCACACAGGAAACTTCTCATTGTGTGCTCGCTCGGGTGGGGCGTGCATTATTTAACACTACAGTGGCTTGGGAAAGATGCTGCTGAAGCATCTGCCCGAAAATACTGAAAGACACCAGAAAATAGGTTCACAGTAGGCAGGAGTGAATCCTAATACCTAAGAGATCAATTCAAGCAACTGGGCAAACAAATGGCTCTCCTTACGTATTCTAATTAAAATAAAAGCAAGAACAAAAAACCTCTAACAATTTATTCACGAGGAATAAAACTACTGTAAAATGATCTAAGCCAAAGAACCGAACTAATAATTTTTAAAATGCCTCATTCTGAATTGAGATCTGTTCCTTAAAGCTGTGACACTGAAACCATCGTTTAAGACAGAAATATCATTTTACCTTGATGTTCAGAAATCTACTGATTAACATTCAATTTTTAGTTTAAAATAAATAGCCTTCCTACTTGCTCTCCTATCCCGCCCCCCGCCCCCACCAAATAAGGAATAACGACAGGGTGGGGCATCATTGTTTCTGCAAAGATGATACAAAATGAGACCCACTGTTTCAGGAAGCAAACCTAAGGTCCAACCCAAGTTTTTTTTTTTCTTTTTTATCTCCCTTCTGTGTAATGCTACCATTGAACTCCACCCAGATTTGAGCCTATTTCAAAGGCAGGGGAAAAAATGTCAGAAAAGACCCCAAATGATCTCCTGCATATTTTCCGATTATCAATGGCATTCAGAATTCAGAGGGTCGAGGCATGCATTATGAATGAATGGGTTTCCAATGGTAACTGGGAACTGTGGCACTCAACCCCAGGGTTCTCTAACAGAGGACACAGTGGGGGAAGGGTCGAATCACAGCCTCCTCCACCCTGGGGTACCAAGGAAGGAATCCTGCAAATTAAACACTTCATCCCCATCTTTGTACCCAGCAGAGAGATGCACGGGGAAAACAAATCTTATATTTAAAATAGGCCGACATACACATTAAAATAAAGACAAGTAAAAATAAAGATCTAGTCAGATCACATTAGAAAAGTGATAAGAAAAATCCTGCATGACTTTCTCCCTATTCTTGTTAATTTGATGCTTTTGTTTAAGCAGAGTGGGGGTCTCCCTCTATCTTATAGTTACAGAGCATACAGCATCACCATGAGAGAGAAGGGGTGGGGGTCTCGGGGAGCCAGGACAGAGACAGCAGAAGAAATTAGTTATTCACCTGGCGTAAGACTAAGCAATCCGAACATTTAGGACCTACCCATTTCTGCAGACAGACTAATTAACGAGGCAAAGAATTCAATCCTCCCCGGCCTGGCGCTGCAGCCCGCGACAATCCACAAGATCAATGCACATTTCTGCTAACATCTCAAGTTTGGAAACACCATGCAAAGAGACTGGTTAAAATTCCCTACCATGCAGTGCAGCCATCATCAGAAGCCCAGCATATCTTCTGCTCTATGGAGTGATGTGCCAGCTCATGAACAGAAGAGAGGAAGAGAAAAATGGAGGAAATAAGAGGAGGATCAGGAAAGTCGGCAGGAATGTTTCTGGGTCATTAACAAGTAGGAGACCCCTTTCGGTATTCAAACCAATCAATCTTTATCTTACAGGACATCTTTTTCTCACTCAGCGTCTGTTGAAAAGACTGCAGCAGACCAAGCAAGGGATTATGGGATAGGGATGCAGCAGCTAGCTGCAATGAGATTCGTGGGTGGCTTGCTTTCCCCTCTGAGTCAGCAGTCAGCTGTTTCCACGTTCTGGTGCTGGGCCGCTGGGGTCCATCACCAGCATGTGGCTGCACGGTTACCAGGGGGCGGGCTGCCCGTGCACATCTCCCGCGCCACGCAGCCGCGACAGGCGCTGGGTTACAAATCGTAAAGAGGGTGTGCTGTTAAGTAAGCAAAAGGGGATGCAGTGGGATCCCAGATCCCAGAAAGAAAACTAGGCACACGGGACCTCAGTACGAAAATTTCAAATTTAGAGGAGTGTTTTGGGTGAGTGTGAGCACACACTCACTTTTCTTTAGTAAGAAAAAAAAAGAGCTATTTCCTTAGACTTTTAAAGCAGCTTGAAACACCAATGCAAATTTTAAAAATGCAAAACAGCCCAGTTCAACAAGCCTCTACTACTCTTGATATTTACCCAGAAAAGGGTCTATAAAACACAGTTCCTCAAAGTCAGATAATGCAAATGACATTTCTCTGCTTTTTGTGGTTCTAGTCATTTACAGAAAAATCATATAAATCAACATTTACTTGATTCAGGGGGTGAACAGAACCTTTTGTTTTTCTGATGATGCAAAAGTTTTCAGTTTAAAGGTTGAGAACCTTGTCAAACTTGACATATTGACATAACCCCTATAAGGTCATTCAACTGATTTTGAAAAGCTTTGAATAACATAAAAATGACCAGAAAGAATATTACAACTAAAACCTTAGAATTAAAAAATCTTACATATCAGAATGGAAGTCATAGTCATTCCCTTTTCTACAGCAATGGAGGTAGGGAAACCTATTGCATTCTATTCCTTGGTTAGTTACTAGCTTAAAAGTAGACACGAATCATTTTCTTTAAATAATTAAGACCGAATTTGCAAATTTGATGACATTAATATTCATCACGTTCTTTCCATGTAGTCAGGCATTGCAGTGAGCCCTGTGAAGGGGCACTCGGCTCTGCAGAGGGGAGGGGGGGTCACAGAGAATTCAGTCAACTTGACAAACTCGGGAAAATGCAGACGTGCCAATTCTGGCACGCTATTCTGGGTGGTACATAGTTCTCAAAAGCCCAGGTTAACACCCTGCTGTAGAAGTTTGTTTAAGTCACATGCTGTACAATTCATCCACTTAAAGTGTACAATTTCCATCATTAAAAAGTCACAAATAATAAATGCTGGAGACGGAGCAGAGAAAAAGGAACCCTCCTACACTGCTGGTGGGAATGTAAATTGGTGTAAGTCACTATGGAGAACAGTATGGAGGTTCCTTAAAAAACTAAAAATAGAGCTACCATATGATCCAGGAATCCCTCTCCTGAGCATATATCTGGAGAAAACTCTAATTCGAAAAGATACGTGCACCCCAATGTTCATTTCAGCACTATTCACAATAGCCAAGACATAGAAGCAACCTAAATGTCCATCGACAGAGGAATGGATAAAGAAGATGTGGTACATATATATATAATGGAATATTACTCAGCCATAAAAAAGAATGAAATAATGCCATTTGCAGCAACATGGATGGACCTAGAGATTATCGTATTAAGTGAAGTGAGAAAGACAAATATCATATGATACCACTTTTATGTGGAATCTAAAAAAAATGATACAAATGAACTTATTTACAAAACAGAAAGAGACTCACAAACATAGAAAACAAACTTATGGTTATCAAAGGGAAAAGGCAGGGGGAGGGATAAATTAGGAGTTTGAGATTAGCAGATACAAACTTCCATATATAAAATACGTAAACAACAAGGTCCTACTGTATAGTACAGGAACTATATTCATTATCTTGTAATAAATACAATGGAAAAAAACTGAAAAAGAATATAATTGAATCACTTTGCTGTACACCAGAAACTAACACAACATTGTTAATCAACTATACTTCAATTAAAAAAAAAAAAAGCTGTACCTTTTAGCTGTCACTCCCTACCTTCCCATACCCCACAGTCCTAAACAACCACTAACCTACTTTCTATCTCTATAGATTTCCCTATTCTGGCCTGTAACATGAATGGGATCATAGAATACGTGGTCCTAGGCATCTGGCCTATTCCACTTAGTGTGACATTTTCAAGGTGCATCCACATTGTAGCATGTGTCAGTTCTTCATTCCTTTATTTGATTGAGAAATATTCCATTGTATAGATATAGCACATTTTGTTTATCCATCTGTCAGTTGATGGACATTTGGGTTGTTTCCACTTTTTGGCTATTATTAATAATGCTGCCATTGTGTTTGTGTGGACATGTGTTCTGTCCTAGAAAGTTACAATTTAATTAGAACCAACTTTGGAAACTACAGGCAGGTAAACCCCACTGCATGTTACAATGTCCTCTTCCCAAGACAGGCCATCACAGTGGTCCCTGACTTGCCAAGACAGGAGCCTCCTCTTCTTCTCATGTGTGTTTTCTGATGAAATTTACTGACCACGATGAATCCAGTAGCCAAATTCTTCAAAAGTGGATCCTCCCCTGTGACGTTCCTCTCCCCTGATCTCTCTTCTTCCACTCAACCCAAACTCTGGGGCATACAACTGGACTGAGTCTCTGTTCGCACAAGATGGTAGAACAGTGAGAGAAATCCTTGGTCTTGTTGCTGGGCTTGTAGTCAGAGAAGGTTCACTTACTCTCTCAGTCATTCATTCCAATGAACACTTACTGAACGTCCAGCATGTGCCAGGCACTGAGTAGGCACTGAGGATACAGAGAATAGACTGGTTTCTCAGCCCTCAGGAAGGTCATAGTCTAGTGTGGGAGATGGATTAGTAATCAGGCAGTTGCAACTGCGAGTGGTAGATGCCTTGATTGATGGCCATGGCTGTTGGTATAGAAGGGCTCAGTTGCTTTCTGTGTTGTAGTCTGCTTGTATTGGGACCTTATGCAGCCAGAGTGCGAGGCCATAAGAGCAGAGAAGAGCCCAAGACCCTTGGGATTGAGTCTGCTGCACACCTTACTGACTTCTTGGAGCCGTCTTGCCCCTCCCCAGGGTTTCCCTTCAGTTAAATGGACATTAGAGAGCTAACCGTCATCAGCCAGTTTGACTGAGAGGTACACTCGGGAAGTGTACAGACACTGCATATGCATAAGAACAGGACAGGTGCTAACTGAAGTGGGTTTGGCAGGATCCTGAGAGATATAGAGCTCTGAAATTTATTGACCATGTATTATGTGCCAGGTTCAATCCAAAGCCCTTTAATATACCATCTATCTATCCCTAATCAAGGACGTTTCCCCTAGAAAGTAAACTCCTTAGGATGGCATGTAAGGCCACTTATGATCTGGCCTCTGCTTTCCTCATTTTTTTCTTCCCCAATCATCCTCTGGTTCCTAAGTCATGCCACTGTTCATTTTTTAGCAGTGGTTCTCAACCAGGGAAGCGCACCAGTCTCCCTGATGGAGTGGTGAGGTATGCATTTGTAAATGGGAAGGAGCATTTTTGACTGTCATATTGATTGTGTGTTTGGGGATGGGAGGGTGGGGAGGTACTGTGACATTTCGTTCCTGAGGGCAGGGATGCCTGCCATCCTCCAATGCATGGGAGGGTCTCATACAAGTACCTTTGTCCCCTCAAATTGCTGATAGCACCCCCTTTGAGAAACACTATTCTCTAGGTTCACATGCCACTTGTTCTGAGAGGAATGCTCATCCTCTCCTGACTCCTTCACCTGGTTAACTCCTTCAAATCCTCCAGAACTCAGCAAAGACACCCGCACTCTAGGGAGGATTCTCTGCGACTCCTCCAATCCCAGACCCTCCCACCCCCGTCTGGACTGGGTATCAACCCCATGTGCTCCATAGCATTCTTTGCTGAAAATTACTGACAGCTCCATCTTTTACCTCTAACTCCCCAGCCCCTATGCAGTGCCTGTCACATAATAGGTGCCCAATAAGTAGATGCAGAATGATGGACGTCCTTCTATTGATACAAATGGATGAATGACATAATATGATGTAAAGGTAAACACTCATCTCAGAATTAGAAAATAGTTGGATCAGAGACCATTAGGGAAAGGCAATTCTTCGTATCTGATTGTTGGTTTAGAATTTAGAAAGCACCTTCATAATATAAAGCAAAGCAAACCCAGAGACCGAGTGTAACAGGGAAGAACAAATCTGACTCCACATTAGCTCTTTTTTCTTTTACTTTAACCTCTGTATTCTATTGATTTTGCTACCAGTTAAGAATGTTGCCTATAGCCTGAAGTATGCTGGATAGTGTATTCTCAAGGCTCTGACCTCTAAAGGTATAACACTTTTCATATAGAGACAAAAAGTTGCAGAACAGAGCATAATATCTTGTTGGAGGTTTATAGGAACATTGTGACTGATCTACGTGGACAGCTGCAAGAACAAAGGATTCCGGCATCAGGAGGTTTGCTGCAACCAAGCACACCCCGTCCCCTTTTAGTATAAAAGAAGACTGAATTCTAACTCGGGGAAGATGGTTCTTTGGCACAGTAGTCCACCATCTTCTTGGTCTGCTGTCTTTCCAAACAAAGTCACTATTTCTTGCCTCAACAACTCGTCTCTATTTACTGGCCTGTCATGCGGCCAGCAGAACAAGCTTGGACTTGGTAACAAGAGCAGACTTATTATCGTTTTAGTGGAAATTGAAGTTCAGAAAGTTTACAGGACCAGCCCAGAGTGGAGTAGCCATTAAGCAGTAGAGGTGAATTAGAGTTCAGACTTTGTGACTGGCATAGTTCCGCTTTCAGTGTGCACAATGCCCCTGAAGGATGGGCAAAAGCTGAGACAGTTATCAGGCAATTCCGCAGTGGAACAAAGCCAGCTGATTAGAGAGGTGATGTGTTTCAGTGAGAGAGAAATACAGTCAACTAGGAGGAGGCAGCCTGAAATCAGGAGCCTATAAAGTCTGCCCAATGCAATTATCATTTAGTTTTTTCTTTTTTTTTTAATCTTTGCTTGCAAAAGCTTTTATGAAAATTGTTGCCAAATGGTCTTCTGAAAGAAGATAGTAAGGAAAACTTATTTCCTGCCTTCAGTTCAGGCTTGAGTGAGTGGAGAAGAGATATTGTTAGGATGGATTTCACAGGTCAGCATCCCACGTGGGACCCCTCAGAACCAGGCTCTTCCAGCCAGTCCAGACTCTTTGCAACCAGTTTGAGAGAGTGGTTTGGCTTGGACCCCAAGAGGCTCCTTCCTCTCTATTGGTAGAGGCTGCAGAGACCCTCCCCCAACATTGGGGGTTAGGGGCCATTCTTTAGTGGCCATGGGGAGGTCCTAGACCAAACAGGACTGTTTGAAAATAATGGTGATGAAGCAGAATGGATCTTCCCTTTTAAAATGTCCTTAAGAAGAGACATGGTCCAAGTTGGCCTTAACCTAAAGGGATCCTGCGGATAGAAATAGAGTCAGCTCACCCAGTTACAGCCCAGGAACTCACACGAGAACTGGTCTTGGGATTACCATGCAATTTGGGGGAGGGGGTGGGGATTACCATTTAATGTTATATATTTCACAAATAATTATGTACCAGGTGGTATACTAGGCACCGATGACGCAAAAATAAATAAGACATGAGCAGAACCTCTCAAAATCACTCCTGGGGACAGAGTTTTCTGCGTCCAAGCCACAGGCAAGTTGACTGGGCCTCAGGTGTCAGGACAGGCCTTCCCAGACAGGCAGAGTGTTTGCAGTAATGGTGACCCAGATCAAGCACCCTGATTCCCTGCCCAGTATCTTAGCATCCCCTCCAGATGCCTGTGCATTTCTAGGGGGTGCTGCTTAATATTGATGACATAATCAAGGCAGGGTCTGCCCAGCACAGAAGAGAGGGAGACTCATCATTTTCCTTGATCTAGGCCGTATCCTTTTATTATGACCTCTGAGTTCATTTTACCTTTCTTGGCACTTTTGTCATGTTGAATCATATTGAACAGATAATTAAAATTCATGCCTAGGGGCTTCCCTAGTGGCGCAGTGGTTGAGAATCTGCCTGCCAATGCAGGGGACACAGGTTCAAGCCCTGGTCTGGGAGGATCCCACATGCCGCGGAGCAACTAGGCCCGTGAGCCACAACTACTGAGCCTGCGTGTCTGGAGCCTGCGCTTCGCAACGGGAGAGACCGCGACAGTGAGAGGCCCGCGCACCGCGATGAAGAGTGGCTCCTGCTCTCCGCAACTGGAGAAAGCCCTCACACAGAAACGAAGACCCAACACAGCCAAAAGTAAATATAAAAAATTAATTAATTTTAAAAAAAAGGAACCCCAAATTGGTCTGGTATACTTTGTTCATATGGAACATAGGATGCTTTCTTTTCTACATGCTTGTAAACCATCCCATTAACACTCCCCTATAAAATTACACTTGATAGAGCTCCTTAGCTTACAATTTGTGGGTTTGATCTTTGTAAATAAAAAGTATATTTGCCCACCTCCAGTCTTTAAGAAACTCACCTTTTCCCTAAGATCTCATAAAACTCAGGATCTGTGATTGGGCAATCGTGGCTATGTATTATTTAAAAAAATGTCATTTACTGAAGCCAGGGGATTTAACATTTATTTAGGGCAACTGAATTTTCTATTTTTACCTACTGTATTTGTTTCCTAGGCCTGCTGTAACAAAATACCACAGACTGGCATGACTTATAACAGCAGAAATTTATTTTCTCACACTTCTGGAGGCTAGAAGTATAAAAATCAAGGTATCAGCAGGGTTAAGTTCCCTCCAAAGACTCTAGGTGAGGATCCTTCCTGTCTCTTTCAGTATCTGATGGCCCCAGGCACTCCTTGGCTTGCAGGCACATCACTCCAATCTACTTTTGCTGTTACATGGCTATCTTCTCCCTGTACATATCTATGTCTTCACATGGAGCTCCCGTCCCTGTATCTCTGTTTTTTCTTCTTATAAGGACGCCTGTCATATTGGATTACGGCCCACCCTTATAGAGTGTGACCTCATCTTGATTATATCTGCAAAGACCCTATTTCCAAAAAAGGTCACATTCATAGGTACTGGGGTTTGGGACTTTAACATATCTTTTTGAGGGACGTAATTCAACCCATAACGCCTACTGTGGGTAAAAGGCTAACATGAGGCCTGGGCTGACAACGGCCCACCTGAAAATGACCTGGCTTTCCCACAGCACTGTTCTCTCAAAAATAGAGTTGAGATAAATGGAGAATGGTCTATCTGCCTTGTTTCTGGTGTGCATTAGTGGAGCTGTGAGGTGGCTGCAAAACTAGGATGGCATAAAAGGTTAGTGGGATAAAGGGACTATGACTTGTGTGTGTCAAGGTGAGTGCTACACACCCTGGCTCTCATCCCTGGTACATACCCCAAGTGGGTGAGGGGCAAAGAAGCTTCTGGGCCTCCCGATGAGATGAAGGTGCTGTATCTCCTGCTTTGCCTCCTTTGCCAGTGCTTACTAACCATATTCTTAAATTAAAGCCTCTTTGTGTCTTGCGAGTCTGATTGGCAGCTTGAACCCACAGCTGTGCTGCTGGCCTCTCCTGGTCCGAGTTCCTTCTTATTAGCCCCCCGAAGCCCCTTCTCAGCTTCAAGATGTCCTATGCACAGAAGACGCAAGCAAAACACAAGGCTCTACCATTCGACATACATCAGACACCCCAGCAGCATGCTTTCCTCTCCCTTATTCTTTGTCTTGGTCTGACTATGACAAAAATAACAAGTAAAAGCAAGCAAACTAAGTGCTCTTTAGTTTTGCCTTCTTTTGGCCTGGCTTTTTTTTTTTTTTTTTTGCGGTACGCGGGCCTCTCACTGTTGTGGCCTCTCCCACTGCGGAGCACAGGCTCCGGACGCGCAGCCTCAGCGGCCATGGCTCACGGGCCCAGCCACTCCGCGGCATGTGGGATCTTCCCGGACCGGGGCACGAACCCGTGTCCCCTGCATCGGCAGGCGGACTCTCAACCACTGCACCACCAGGGAAGCCCTGCCCTGGCTAATTTTAAGCTGACTGCCGTGAGTATTCCTGGAAGATAACCTCCCAGTCCTAACTCTGGATCCCTAGTTACACCGATGCCCACACTGATGAGCACAACAGGACCCAGTGTTGTTTTTCCCTTCATCAGTTTCGTGATTACACTTTTCATTTGGACAATTAAATTCAAGTCAGTGCCAAGTTCCTGCTTGCCTCAGCGGTTTACCTTGTTTAACTAATCACTGCAGGGGCTCTGACTACCAGGTTGAGATTTAGAGTCAGGGATCCTAGGTAGCAAATTTCCCTCGGTGACTGCGCTGCCAAGGCCGCAGAGGCCGCGCCCAGACCTGAGCTGGGCGGGGCCGGCAGAGCCCCGACCCGCAGGCGCCTGGAGCCGGGAGCCGGGGGTGGCTGATGTGGGTGCGCCGCTGATGATGCCTTACTAGACGCTGACTTCCTCTTCCCCATGTTCCTTCCTCTCTGTCCCATAAAAGGGATTATTTTTTAACCAACATGTAGTTCAGACAGAACCTTACAAAAGTTCATGTCTGTTGACCCAGTAATTCCGCTTCTAGAACTCTATTCTAAAGGAATAATCACAGATACGGGCCAGTCTCCCACAGCCCGGGCTTCCCAGGCCAGGCGGAGCCCGGAGAACATTCACCGGTCCCCACACCACCTCGTGGTGGTTTCTATGGCAACAGGCTCCTACCCAAGAGGCCTTCTGCATAGAGGCGTCCGCGCCTCAGCTTATATTTTAAATCTCCTTCCGCCCCCCCCACCCCGGAGGTTTCCTTTCCTAACCTTATTTCTCACCGGGAGAAAGGACGACTCTATAAAATAACTGATTCAAGTGGTGGCGATGGCAGCAGCGCCGGTGGGGGGGGGGGGGGGGGCGGGGAGGAGTCAGCCTTTTACTGCGGCGACAGAGTTCCAGGGATCGCCCAGGCCTGCCCCCTCCCGAAATGTGGTTGCGCCAACTGCGGCCCTTTGCCATCCCCAGGACTGCGGCTCTCCTGCCTTTCTCCCGGCTGGGTTCCGCATCTGAGCTAACGTGACCAAGGTGCCACGCAGGCAGGGGGGACTTTCGCCCGTTAACAGGCCTGAGTTTCCTGAGGGCTTCTAGAGCTCTGTGCTCTAACGCGAAGGGTGGTACTACCGGAGGAGGCTGGGCACCTGGGCAGGGGGAATAATCTGAGGATGGTGGAACTTGGCATCACCCGCAGGAGGCTGCCTCCCCCATACCTTTAATCAGGAGAGAGTATTTTCCTAAGCAGCGAATGCGGCACACGCCACACTGGTCACCTATATTAGAATCATGCTGCGAATGTCAGCATGAAGCTGTAATGAAGGCACAGGCTCTGGAGACACATCTGTATTGGCTCTGCGATCAGGCTGCTCCTTGCCTCTGTAAGCTCATTTGTGAACTATCACCTCACAAGGCTGTCGTGATGATTAAATGGTATAGCGTGTAAGTGTCTTAGCACCTTGCTCAATGCACAGCGAGTCTCAGGTAACTATGACCAGGACAGTGGTGGAGAGTATGGGCCTAGGGCCAGGGTGGGTTTGAGTCCTGGCTCTAACAAATATGACTTTGAGCAAGTAATTTAACCTCTCTGTGCCTCAATTTCCTCCTCCGTATAATGGGGATAATAACCTAGTTCATTGGGTTATTGTGAGAATTAAATGGTTTAGTCTATGAAGAGAACCTACCCCAGTGCCTGACACGCAGCAGTCAGTTCATGTATTAGTAGAGCAGTGGTACTAGCAGTATCACCTCTATTAGATTTGAGTTCCTTTAGGAATGACTAATGAGCCCCTTTTGTATTCCTAGAGGCTGGCTTGTGTAGGGATTCAAAAAACATTTATTTGAATGAATAGACTAATAATATACTCCTCCCCATTAAATTCTTTTCTTATGGCAACTAAAATAAATCAAGAAATGAGAGTGGGCAGAATCCTGCAAAATCAGAAACAATGTATCTATCTACTTTTATCATCCGGAAGGACAGGCCTCCCTTGGCCTCGGCCACTTAGCATTGCTGTCTCCCAGCTGGCTTTGACACAGTTGAGGAGGAGGCTGCGGCGCTACTTTGTTGCTCTGGGTGAGTTCTCACACTAACTCCCAATCTCAGGTCAGCCCCAGGAAGGAAGAGGTCTCTGCTCCAGCTCCCTTGCCCCTCGTTCTTGTGACAAACAGCCCTGGTACCTTCTGCTGGTCAGCAGCCAGTGGAAATGAGTCCTCATCAACCAGTTTCTCGCTTTAAGAGTCAGCAGCCTTCTTGGAAAGATAAGAAGAGAGAGGATTCCTTTTGGCACCTTTCCAAAGTTTTTCCCTTTGATGAAAGTCATCCTCTCTAAATGTAAGAACGGGAGGCCTCGCTTTCATGTCCTCCTCTGAATGGACTTGCTCTAAATACCGACGGGCCCAGCTCTCTTCTCTCCCTCAGCGGTTGGCAGTGTGTCTGGGCTGGATGCCAGGAAGCCACGGTGCCACTAGAGGCGAGGGGATCGGGGCAGGAGAATGGGAGTAGTTAGGCCGCAGCAAAGGGGTGTGCACACCAGTCCCGTCAGGCCTGCCCAGCCCAGGGCGTCCTGTGAGATCCGTACCGGGTGAGCCACCTTGGTGCCAGGCGGAGCCATCCATGGCCTGAGGGCCAGTGCCGGAGGCATCCCGACTCTTCCTTGATAATGTCTTTCCTCCTCCTGTGACTCTTCTTCCCCTCTTCTCCTGCCCTCTCCCTCCTCCCCACCCACTTCCTTCATTCAACCAGCTTTTAATGTCCCTCTACTATGTGCTGGGCACTGCGTGGAGGTCCACATTCAGTCACCAACCTTAAGGGACTTGTGCACTCTCATGAGAGACAAATATAAAGTCTCAAACATAAATTAAACGAATAAAAATAAAAATAAATTTGATCTCGAACAATTTTTATCTGTGGCCTCCACCTCAGACCCAGCGAGGATGCTCACAGGTGTTGCTCCAGCTGACTGGGATGGCGTTCTCTGGCGGATGATACTCCATACTCTGGAATCAGAAAGATGTGCATGCAAACCCAGCCCTGACGCTGACCAGAAGTGTGATTTGGGGGAAATTACACAACCTCTCTGACCCTGTGTTTCCTCCTCTGTAAAATGGCAATAAAAGGGTTATTATGAGGCTAAAATACGCTAATGCCTGAAAGACACTGAGCACAGTGCCTGGCACACAGTAAGACTCAAAAGACATCAACTATGGTGGTGGTTTTAATTACTCAAGCCTGGGGGTCAGCAAGCTTTATCGGTAAACATTTTAGACTTTGTGGGCCTGTTAACACAGTACCTGTTAGAACTACTCAACCCTATTGTCATACAGTGAAAGCAGCCATAGACAGTATGTTAAGGAGTGTAGCTGTGCACCAATAAAAGTCCATTTACAAACAGTGATTGGGAAATTTTATATAAATTTCACATGCACAGAAAATTATTTTTCTTTTGACTTTTTCCCCACGCACTTAAAAATGTAAAAACCATTCTTAATTCACAGGCTGTACAAAAACAGGCAGTGGGCTGGATTTGGTCCACAGGCTATAGTTTGCCTACCCCTGATCAAGCCTCATGAAAGGGCTGACACTTCCTTTCATGGATTTTGCCTCAAAGGGAAATCCAGTTGGCGGGTCCATAATACCCTAATTCAGTGTCTACTTCAAGCCTGACGACCTTTAACAAGTGTCCAGACCAACCCAAGGACGGCAAAAATCTCATAAAAGAAAACCAATACCTACAATTTACATGTGTCCAAGATAAGAAACAGAAAAGAAAATCCGTTCCTTAAATGTACGATCGCCCTGTGTTTTGTAGACAAAGGCAAGCTGTTTCCACAGGTGCAAGAATTAGCAATGTGTGTACTTCACTTCTCAGGGCTGTATACAGAGACACCCGGCTGTAGGAAACGTCACAGAGGGTCACAACACCCCTAAGTTTTATACATAGGGGGTGAGAGAAAACAGAATGCATGGTGAGTGAAGTAGGCTGGGGAAATTGAGGGTGGGCAGGAGACAACTGCAAGAAAACAGGCCAAGTCCCACCCCCCGTGGAAATCAAATTGCAGATGATTGTTTATACAACAGTTAGGGACCCCAAGTAATGCCACATAATTTCTAATTCCCGCCTCTCCTTGCCTCCTCCCAAACTTCCTCAGTATCTGCAGATGGAAATAGGACTTTGTGCTTTACTTTCCACTGTAATCTAGGAAGGTTTTCATTCTCTAGTTCATATCAAATTCCTCTCAGGCCAGACATTCTTTCTCTAATGCTATAAAAAGGCCATAATCTAGATACACTGCAATTAATAATTAAACTTGTTTCCCTTGACGCAGAGGAAATGCAAAGACTTTCTTATAAAGCCATTCCAAGAAACAAATCTGTTCTTGTACATCTTTTAAAAACTATACACACTACTATATATATAAAATAGAACCAACAAGGACCTAGTGTATAGCACAGGGAACTATACTCAATATTTTGTAATAACCTGTGAGGGAAAAGAATCTGAAAAAAAAATAGATAGATATGTATGTATAACTGAATCACTTTGCTGTACACCTGAAACTAACACAACATTGTAAATCAACTATACTTCAATAAAAAAATAAATTTAAACAAAACAAAACTGTGTTATCCATGTCCTGCTCTCATTATTGGATGAAGAACCTGCTAATCCTGCCTGACTGAACTGTTGAGTGGCCCTCAAGGTCGGACGTCATAATAATGTCCTCTAGCTTGGCGGGGACTCTCCCCAGGAGAAGCACAGCTCAGTCACGGACGTATATATAGTTCAAGTCATCAATAACCTGCTGGCTCCCTGCTGAACTGCCTCTCTGTTTTAACTGCTACCTAATGTGAAAAGAAAGCAAGGCTTCTTTGGAAAGGAAAAAGTGAGGAGCTGGGATCTAGGAAGGAACCTTGGCCAGGATTTAGCTTGGCAGGGAGGGAGCGCCCAATCCTCCCTCCCTGCCCATCCGGAAGCACAAGTCCGAGGTCAAAGAACCTGGCATTTTCTTTTGTCTTTCCCCTACCACGTGGCGTGGCACTGGTACTCTCTAAAGGGATACAAGCCACCGCTCTGTCATATGGATCTTCAGTCTCAGACCTTGTCATATGGATCAAGGGCATAAACTCCATCACTTTCTAGTCCCACTGGGGGCCCAGTTCACCACCCCAGCTCCTGGCCTGAATCCCGATCCACATCCCATCTTGCCCCAGCAGAGCCTCTCCACCCGTGACTGGAAGCAGGAAGGCACAAGACTCTCATCCTTTCAAAGACTCAGTAGTATTTAAAGTTGGAAAGGACTGAGAGATGATACAGTCCCATGGTTTTAGAGCCACAAAATACTTTCTCTAAAGACCTGGTCCTGATCCTGGGGGCCCTGCCAACTTGCCTGCCTCTCACTTTGCTGGACCTGACGCAACTCTTCAGAATACCTGGAGCTCTTGTGGCCTCTGTGGCCATATCTAGTCCAGATCACCAGTGTATAGACAATGAAACAGGGCTGGTGAGGTGACGTAACTCCCCTGATGCCGTACAACTAGCTAGTGGCAAAGCCTGACCCTGAGTGCACTCCTCTCTCCATTTGGCCCCTGCCCTCTGTGCACAGGCAGACCTGGGGAGCCGTCTTTGCAGGCTGCCTGGGTTTCATTATGATTGCATTAGTTCTCTGGAGACTGTTCCCCAACAGAAACGACTGAAAATACAAACACAGGTGTAGGTCTTGTCAAGTGAAAACAGAAAACTATATTGAGGAATAACAAACAGCTCTCATACTACAGCTGGTCTGCTTGAAGAGTTAAAGGTTCAGAGTTTATGAATATGCAAACCTTGCAGTCAAACAGCAGGAATTCCCAAGATAGCAGAAAAACAGGAACCCGCCACAAAGGATGAGAGTACTAAAAGGTTAAAATGCCAGGCCATCCACTCGGCAAAGGGCAGGGAAAAAATAAACCATGACATCCTGTTAGAGCAGGATTCATAGAGAAGGCAGGCACCTGGGAATAGAAAGGAAAAAAAAGAAAAGAAAAGATACAAGAGGTAATAGAGGATATTTACCAACTTTGCACAGTTAAGAAGCTGCATATCTTCAGAATGACCTTGACAATAAAAACCTGACACTAAAACAAACACAGAAGAGTGGAAGTTAAATCATTAGCTGTTGTATAGACTGCATATGAAGCCTTTTCAGCTAGTCAAATTTGAGAGTAGGGTAAAGTGATAAAAGCACACAGGTTTACTCAAAAGAGCGTGAGCGTACTGTTGACATCAGATGGCCAGTGTGTTCTGGCCCTTCTCTTTTCTGTTCCCTGATGGGCCCCGGTAGAATTTCCATTCTATTTTTAAAAAGGTATTAACACATGTTTGTTTGTCCTCGGAAATGGAAATAGAAGAACCCAGTCTTAATTTAGACTTGCCCATAAAGCTGATTCATGATAAAAACAGGTTTTATTTCTATTTTTCTTTTTATTCTAACAGTCAGGGCTCTCCTAGCAGCATCCTGGGACCTTTCTCCAGCCTTCCTGTGCCCTCAGGCTCCTGCTCTTCCCTCCACTATTTCTGGCTTTTCAATAACCAGTCAACCGAGGGCTTCCCTGGTGGCACAGTGGTTGAGAGTCCGCCTGCCAATGCAGGGGACACGGGTTCGTGCCCCGGTCCGGGAAAATCCCACATGCTGCGGAGCGGCTGGGCCCGTGAGCCATGGCCACTGAGCCTGCGCGTCTGGAGCCTGTGCTCCGCAACGGGCGAGGCCACAACAGTGAGACGCCCGCGTACCGCAAAAAAAAAAAAAAAAAAAAAAAAAAAAAAGAACCAGTCAACCGGGAATTCCCTGGCCATCCAGTCATTAGGACTCCGTGCTTCCACTGCCCGGGTTCGATCCCCAGTCAGGGAACTAAGATTCTGCAAGCCGCGTGGTATAGCCAAAAAACAAAACAAAACAAAAGGACCAGTCAACCCATTACTTCAAGTCCACTGAGATCTCAAGTCCAGAGAAAGAGGCTGCCTCTCGTTAGTAAGTGGCAAAATGACTGTGTCTTCACGAGGGACGACTCTCTGTGCCTACCGTCCCACTGCTCCCAGCCCCCCACCCCAGGTGCAAGCCTGGTTCTCTGCCCAAATGATGCCTCCTCCCTGAGGCCTCCCCTGACCCTCTCATTGTAAGTGGGTGTCCGCCCCTTTGTTTTTTAGCACTTTACCCTGTTGGAATCCTGTATGACAATTGGGACCGCTTGTAATGGCATATCTTTTTGCACGCTTGGTTAGAGCTGTCTTCCCCACCAACCTGTAAACCCCATGGGGACAGGGTCCTACCCCAAGGATGCCACAAGTGCATGTGCAGTCCTGGCACGTGGCTTCCAATAGCGCACGAGGCAGACCCACCAAGAGTCGGCCAGCCTGCATGTTCCCCAGGCTGGACCAGTGCGCCTAGGAGAACACAGTCTCACTGGCCAGGTTCTCCTGTAAAACACCTCCAGAAATACTTGTTATGATTGAACCTCCACTAAAGATAACTTTGAGCTTTATTTGTAGAAGGGATCTGCTAGGAAAATGGTGTAAGCAAGACGATCAGGGCAGTGTAACCTGCTTAAGAGTTACATTCCAGGAAAAGGTGTTCGTACCACTTACTGAAAATGTTTTCATCCGGTAAAGGTATGCTTTATAACACACTTACATGGGTGCTGGATAAGTGTAAATCTTGGAAGTCAAAAAAATAAACAGGTTTTTCAATATTCTGTAACTCACTCTTGCTTTTTCATGTATTCTGAATTAGTAAGCCCTCACAATACGTAGAGTCCTAGAAGCGACAGAGAAAAGGATACCTTTTACTCCCAGACTAAGTCCTTTCACAGTGGGTGAAGGTAGCCTATTAAAAGTTATTTGATATTCTTTTTTTTTTAAGTAAGAGAAAAATACTGCTTATGCAAATACGTCGTTTTGAAAGAGTAGCTCAAACTACAATGTAAAACCTCTTCCTTCAAATAGGGAGCCTAAAACCATATTGGAAAGAAAACACTACCAAATAAGATGTGTCTCTTTATTTTTGTTGCTTGGCCTTAAGTATCTGCCATCTTATTAAAGGGAAACCTTTCCAAAAATAGCTTCGCAATCCTTATGCACAGTTTGGCAGTAATAATCTTTTATATTTAATTCAAATAAGGAATTATGGATGTGATTTTCAGCTTTTTTTAGTGATCCTATCTGTCACTGCAGGAAGTTCAGATGCTCTCATGCACGGACATTTTATGTTTCTCTAAAATTCTGCTTCTGATTAAGCCAAAGATGAACAAGGGAGATATTACCTGATTAACAGTCATGCTATTTGTTGAAGAGGAAAGTGGAGAGAAGAGAAAAGGAGAGAGGACCAGGAGAAGGCCACTGATTCCTGACATGCATTTATCCCTTCCAACCCTCCACTTTCACTCAACAATGTTACTGCTTTACCAGGCAGCACTTCTGCACAGAAGGGGAAGTCAAAGCAGTATGATGGTGATTCTTTGACGATTACAAATAAGGAGATAACTTTTTCTCTAGATCAGAAGGGACTAGAAAGAGAATACGAAAACAGAAAGGCAAAAGAAAAAGAGAGCTGCCTATAGGATAAAAATCTCTAGAACAATTAATCAAAGCCAGAGTTACTTTCTGGGACTTCCCTGGTGCTCCACTGGGTAAGACTCCGCACTCCCAATGCAGGGGGCTTGGGTTCGATCCCTGGTCGGGGAACTCGATCCCACRTGCATACTGCAAGTAAGGAGTCTGCACACCACAACTAAAAGATCCCACAACTAAGACCTGGTGCAGCCAAAATAAATAAATAAATAAATATAAATATAAATATAAATATATATATATATAAGCCGCTGCTATTTTCTAACTGGGAGATTGAGCACTAATCTCACTATGAGGACCCCACCTTCATGACCTCATCTACCCTAATTACCTCCCAAAGGCCCCATCTACAAATGAATACCATCATATTGGAAGGTCACAGCTTCAACATCTGAACTTTGGGGCAATCAAACATTCAGTCCATTACAGGAGCCTTTAGGTTTTGGTACAAGAGGGTCTGGACCTCTTTGGCCTCTGTGACCTCATATCCTGGTCCCCCCTGCGGTGACTAGAGCATTGAAACCACTCCAGGTCACTGTACACACTAAGATCCCACGACTAACCTTGGGACACTTAAGGCCAGCTGCTGCAATGCACGTAATTGGGGCTGGAATTGCTGTACTTATTGGCTCCAGGCTTGCCCTCCAACAAGTCTTCTATGAAGGATTTTAACTGCACTCATTCTAGGCCTCCAGAGAGTCCTGAGTTATTCCTCTCCCTGTGTCTTTTAAACCTTTGTGCTTTTATACATGCTTTCCCTCTGCCTGGAATCCAATCCTTTTCTTCTCTTGCTAGAGATTCAATTGATACATCACCTCTATTCTGAAAACTGTCCCAATAGCCCTTTCACTCAGGCAAGGTATTCATCCCTCCTTGTATGTACTACTATTGCTGTACTTATCACCCTCTGCAGCAATTATTAGTTTAAATGTCTGCCCCTCCTACTAGAGAGTGAGCTCCGGGACCGGGCCTTACCTGTCTTTTTTTTTGCGCTACCCGGGCCTCTCACTGTTGTGGCCTCTCCAGTTGTGGAGCACAGGCTCCGCACGCGCAGCCTCAGCGGCCATGGCTCACGGGCCTAGCCGCTCCGCGGCATGTGGGATCTTCCCGGACCGGGGCATGAACCCACGTCCCCTGCATCGGCAAGCGGACTCTCAACCACTGCGTCACCAGGGAAGCCCCCTCACCTGTCTTTTTATCCCTGGATATAGCAGGGTCTAGATGTAAGTAAGTGCTCAGTAAATAACACTCACTTATTCTATGTATATTACTTTTCCCTTACACACATTTTGGTTCATGGTATGTGAATGGCAAGGGAACTCACATTTATTTAGCACCTACTATGTACCAGGTTCTATGTTAAATACCCCATTTTATTCTCAAGACAAATTTGTAAGATAGGAATCATTGGTTTGAATAAAATGGAGACCAAAGAACCATCTTATTAGAAATAAGAGAAGAGTATTTATTCAAAATGTCTAGGGACCTACCTAATCTATTTTGGATTAATAATATTTCTGGAGCTTAGTTATCTTAACTCTAAAAGAGCAGTGATTGGGGCTTCCCTGGTGGCTCAGTGGTTGGGAATCCGCCTGCCGATGCAGGGGACATGGGTTCGTGCCCCGGTCTGGGAGGATCCCGTATGCCGCGGAGTGGCTGGGCCCGTGAGCCATGGCCACTGGGCCGGTGCGTCCCGAGCCTGCGCTCTGCAACGGGAGAGGCCACAACAGTGAGAGGCCCGCGTACTGCCAAAAAAAAAAAAAAAGCAGTGATTGAAAATGGGGCTTTACAATCCCACTCCTAGGCATGTATCCAGACAAAACTATAATTCGAAAATATACATGCACCCCTATGTTCACTGCAGCACTATTTACAATAGCCAAGACACAGAAACAACCTAAATGTCCACTGACATAAAGAAGATATGGTATATATACATAATGGAATATTACTCAGCCATTAAAAAGAATGAAATAATGCCATCTGCAGCAACATGGATGAACCTAGAGATTATCATACTAAGTGAAGTACGTCAGAAAGAGAAAGACAAATACTATATGATATCACTTACATGTGAAATCTAAAATATGACACAAATAGCATATCTATGAAACAGAAACAGACTCACAGATAAAGAGAACAGACTTGTGGTTGTGAAGGGGTGGGGTGGGAGAGGGAAGGATTGGAAATTCGGGATTAGCAGATACAAACTATTATATACAGGATGGATAAATGACAAGGTCCTAGTATATAGCACAGGGAACGAACTATATTGAATATCCTGTGATAAATCATAAAAGAAAAGAATATGAACAAGAATGTATACATATGTATAACTGAATCACTTTGCTGTACAGCAGAAGTTAACACAATATTGTAAGTCAACTATACTTCAATAAAATTTTTTAAATGGTGCTTTAACAAGTACCATGTGTTATATGAATGACTGAAATTTAACACTGAGCATAGCCTGGACCTACCAAAACATGTAAATGACCAAGAACCACCCAACTTGGCATTGACAGCAAGAACACCCTGATGTTAGTGGAGCGGTCCACCATGGTCCAGTTTACCCTGTATTCAGTGGATTGTGCTGTTGCAACACCACCCACTAGTCCTTTGAAGCTGGTGGATCACAGCATCCCCACTCACATTGTTCCTCAGCACAAATGTTCTTCAATGATCACACTGGCATGATTTTTAAAACTGGATGAAAAAAATTCTTTAAAAATAATGCCACTGTTTGGATACTTCTGGTGTTCAGATGCCAAGAGAAATGACCTTTTATTGTTCTGATTTTGTGGTTTTCTAGGACTAACGTCAAAAGCGCACGGAAGTCATGTTTTGGTTATCATCAATATACTCCACATGTCTCTCCTGTCAGTAAGGGCAGATGTGATATTTCACAACAGCGAACTCATTATCTTTACCTCCAGGAAATCTGCTTAGGTGTAAATTGTGAAATGTGTTATGCCACATAGCATGCCTTAATAATTTCGGAAGTTAGGAGCCGTCAAAACACATACACAACTGAGAACTGGCAAACTTTCCCTAAAAACTGTTGTGTTAATTTGGTTTGTCAACTTGTTCCTGAGTACTGTTTGGACTCAGACACACAAAACCTACAGCCACCACCACCTTAAGGCTCACAGTTACTCAAGGGTTAGATGGAAAGAGGGACAGAAGCACAAATAAAGGTCAGAAGGTCCAACTGCCTGGCCCTTTTGCTTAGAGTAAGGAAGTTCAGTTTCATGTGTAAAGAAACTGAGCTTTAGACTGTCTGGACCCAGGACCAGCTCTGAAGGTCATTCCACGGCCCCCCGCACCACCATGGCAGATGGCCCATCACACACCTCAAACTTCGCACAACCAGGGAAGCTGCAGAGCACAGAGGGATGGCGTTGGAGAACAAACTACCAATGGACCTTCTCGTCTTTGAAAAAAGAAATAAAATTAGGTTTCAATGTTTGTAAGCCCATTCATAGACTGTCCTGATCCTCCAGTTTTTTGCTTGATAATGTAGAGTACATACGTATATATATAGATATACAACTACCACCCACCAATGTGTATGTGTATTTACATCTTCACATTTCATATACTTTGACTCTTCGTTTTATTAGTACGTACACTCCTAAGTCACTAAGAACCATAAACACTGGACTTGAAGGTATATTAATTCTAAAAGAAACCAAACCACTAATTAATCATTAATTCCTCAAACATGCTTACTGATACCTGGTACAATGTGGTTATAACACAGTGCCAATGTACAGTTAAATGAATTATATTTAAGAATCAAAGGGCAAGGAAGGGTTAAACTCTAATCTCTCCTACCCCAACCCCCCAGAGTTAAAGCAGCAAGCAGAAAGGAGAGCCAGATCTGGTTGATTTTCAGTTCTGTTCGTTTCCTTACTTATGAGAAACGACAAGTAACCTGATGTTCCAGACGCTGGAAAGTTCACATAGACGTTTAAGACACAATTCTAGGACCCAAAACACTTTCTGTCAAAACCAAATATGTAAATAAGTTGCTGGATAGAGGACCATCTTCTCCAGGAGAGAAGACCGTAGCAGATTGCAGAGGGTGCAGAGGGGGATGGAGGAAAGTTACTTTTGGTCATTAAAAACTGGATGAGAAAGGTTCTGGAATTGTCATATACTAGCATTGAAGAGGGCTTCACAGGGTTTGTGGGGCCCACTCCACAGGGAGGGAAAACAGCCTGTTTTTCCATGGTTAAGGCAGAGAAAGATAGAAAGGTCTGGAACACTAAATAGAGGCCATCTTGTGGGCAGTCCTAACTGCCAGCGTTAACTGCCAGAGTGCAGTGACCAGAGCAGTTTGAGAAGCACAGGGGAATGACAGAACTCTAAGAGAACTAATCTGGTTGCAATTAACAGAATGAATTTCCTGAAAGAGAGAAGGCAGGAACACCAGTCAGGAAGTAATTACAGCAGTTTGCTCATCCATCCATTCATTCATCGAGGATACATTTATTGATCATGTAATATATTTTCGGGCATCTGCACTCGCTGAGGGAGACTGGGATACGGCGGTGAACAAGACACAGAGCCCTCAGGACTTAGAATCCAGGGAGAAAAAAGGCATCACAGTTCAGGAGGCAAGAACTCTGATGGAGCTGAGCACAGGGTGCCCTGGAAGGTGACCCTTGGGTTGAATCTTAAGGGTTAGGTAGGGGTTGGTCAAGGGAAGAAGAGTGGGAAGGGTAACTGGTCAGAAGGGACAGCTGGTACAAAAACACTGATCTTGGACAACCTGACACATTCCGGTCTGCGAGAGGCTCTGGTCCAGAAGGATGTGAACTGAACCTTTTATCATTTATTAAAAATAATTATATTAAATAAACTAACAATCACAGCCATTTATTCATTAAGTACTTACTATGCGCCAGGCACTATTCTTTACACTGTTAATTTAATCCTCACAACTCTATGAGGCAGACATTGCTATTCCCATTTTACAGATGCACAAACTGACTTCAAGTGCCTCAGAAATTTGCTTCTCAGAATCACACAGCTATTGGGATTAACATATACACACTACTATATGTAAAACATATAATCAACAAGGACCTACTGTATAGCACAGGGAACTCTACTCAACACTCTGTAATGGCCTATATGGGAAAAGAATCTGAAAAGGGATAGATATATGTGTATGTATAACTGAATCACTTTGCTGTACACCTGAAACTAACACAACGTTGTAACTCAATTATACTCCAATATAAAATAGAAATTTTAAAAAAAGCATAAAGCAACCAGGACTAAAATAAAAATTCTTTTTAGTACTTAAAAAAAAGAATCACACAGCTATTAACTATTGATCAGGCGATTCAAACCTAAATCTTTCTCACTTGAAAATTAACCTTGAGCTCTGAAAAGACAAGTAAGAGCTATACAACAGAAAGATGGAGCAAGCATTCCAGGCAGAGGAAACCTCAAGGCATGCGTGTGTGGGCCACCAAGCAGTTTGGAATGATCAGAGAGGGAGGCACAAGGCTTGGGTGGGAGAGATGAGGGTGCAGAGGCAGTCAGAGGCCAGGCCACGGTGGACCTCGCTTTGTAGGCTGAAGGTTGTGAACTTTAACTTGGAACCCGCGAAGAGCCATCGAAGACTTACATGAAAGGCTGGAGGAGACAGACACATGCGCGCCGAGGTGTGGTGAGCGGGGAAAGACTGCTGGCAGAATCTCACTAATCCAGCGAGTCTCGGTGGTGACCACGCTCGGAATTCTTTTCCTAGAAGAATTAGTAAGACGATGCTCAGACAGCCTAGGTGAGAGGGCAGTGAGGGCATCTCTCATAGAAAAGTGGACTCCATAGCAGAGGGCTCTGTGTGCTTGGGGGGGGGGGGGGGGGGGTGGGGGGGGGGGGGTGGATTGGAGAGAGAAGGTGCTGAGTTGAGTTCAAGTTTGGACTGTTGGGTTCACAGTTCTAGTCTCAGAAGAAAGGTCTGGGTAGGAAACAGAGGTTTGGGCTATTATCTGGGCAGGAAAAGAAATCATCATCATAAGCATGGACTATTAACCAGGTACAGTCCACAATGCTTTCCATGTATTTTCTCTGTAATCCTTTCAACAACCATATGAAATAGATATTGTTATTTCCCCCATTTTACAGACTATGGCTCCAACTAAGCCACGAGGACATTAAATGACCTGCCTAGGGCCACACTATTAGTAAAGGACCCATACACCACACCTCAATTTCTCACACATTTGTGAATGTGATCCACAATAGAAACACGTTTTACATTGCCGTCCAGTCCAGAAATGTGTATTTCACTGAATCAAAAGTTGCCTGAGACCACACTTAGCCCCCTGCTGCCTTCTATTCTATTCCATTTTTTAAATAGGCTGCTGGCAACCCACAACTTGATTCACAACCTGCTTGTGGAACCCACAGTTTGAGAACGGCTGTCCAACTCCTCCTACCTCCCTTGCCTGAACTCGGTGACAGTGGTGGGACCTCAAAGGTGAGGAGAGATGTGAGCGACATCATAGACCACAGGAGGGAACTTCACTGCAGGGTGATTTAAGCCAAAAGTATAACAGGATGAGAAGTGAATCTCTTTTGCCAAATTTCACCCTGAGGACCTGTCTGTGGAAGCTAGCCCTTCGGCAGTGAGCTGTTCACTGCCTGTCACACGCATTTATGGGGATGGAAGCCTTTTTTGCTGCCAAGTGTTTGCACTGTATGGTTCAGGAAAAGATGCAGATGCACTTTGGAGAATATTGAAGTTGTTAGTTCTAAAATTGCTACAGTTTTCCGTGGCAGCAGAATGTGGGCTCACAGCCCAAAGCAAACCAAATTCCTGCAGACAGTAACTGCAATAGGAAACAATACCTCCAAGGCGGAAGTTATGGAATATGGCAGTGAACATCTTGCTCAGCAGGAAATGATTCTGCTGGCAGGACTTTAGGAATCCACCGCCAAAATATATCATAGACCCTGAACGTATGCACTCTCCCTGCTGCCTCATAGGAAGAGGGGAGATGTTCCTTTTCACTAGAATTGACCTGTTCTTAGTGGCCTCCAGGGTCTCACTCCCTCAGTTAACCCTTCCTTCCTCTTTAGCGCCATCTATTTCTCCTATAACATAACTTCCCTCCCTTCTGACTTCAAATACACGCTAGTTTCCTCTCCAAAAGCCCCTCGGCACGTAGGAATGTTGGGGGAGCTGCAACTGCTCTCCATGTTGGTAGTGGTGGTGGTTACACGACTGTGTGTACGGTCAAAACTCAGAGAACTGAACACCAGGAAGGGTGAATTTTACGATTTGTAAACGGTATCTTTAAGAAAACATGACTTCAGAATAACTCCCCCGTTTCTGAATCCTGCCACCCTATGGTTACGTCCTCTTTTTTCCTTCCTCCCTTTCCCCACACTTGCTCTCCCCGTGGTCTTCATTTGAGCTAAAACCCAAGTCTTCCCCCAGGTCACCACCCCAACTGCTTCCGCCCCCAGTTCTCTTCCTATTCCCTTCCCACCCTCTATAGCTCCTGAAACTGCCACTAGAAACTCTTTTAATTCAGAACTTCGCTATCCCTCCTCTACCTCTTTAAACGCTGCTGCTCTGACGTCCTAGCAATCCTGACTCTGGGAATTTGCCAAAATTCCAAGCCCACTGCCTTCCCCTTCTGTATTCTCTCCCTCGGAGATCTCGCCCACTCTTGTGGATTACAGGACAGCTTGAGTGCCTCTGACTCCCAAACCTATGTCTACAGAGAGGACAGCTGGCTCGGGCTCCCAGTGACCCAGTGGCCATCTCCACTCTGTCACCGCCTCAAATTCAGCACGTGCAGCTGCCTTTGCCAGCTGCCCTCACTGGTGTGGATGACTTCACCGTTGGTCTTTCTCCCAGGCCAGAAACCCTGGGATTCCAGACACAGTCATCGAGATCAAAGCAGGTAGCACAGCGGAAATGCTCTTGTGAACTGCCGTGTTCTAGACTGATTATCATTTCTACTCCTGAAATCTTTTCAACCACTCCTTTGAAATGTCTGTAGATTTCACCTGTTTTTTTCTCCATCCTCTGCTGCCAGCCTACAGCTCCCTCCCTTCCCTCCAGTGTACTCTGTATTCTGTTGTTTGTCTATCTTTACTGAAACAACCTTTCCCCCTCTTACTCTGCAGCTCAGGACTCTTTAAAAGCTCCTGTCATGGGCTGAATTATGTCCCCCCGCCCCGCCACGGAAAAACAAAGATGTGCTGAAGTCCCCCAGTGCCTCAGAAAGACCTTAGTTAGAAACAGGTCTTCACAGAGGTGATCAAGTGAAAATGAGGTCATTAGGGTGAACCCTAATGCAATATGACTGGTGTCCTTATAAAAAAAAAAAAAGGAAATTTGGATACAGAGAAGGAAGACGACATGAAGAAACAGGGAAAAGACCATCTACAAGCCAAGGAATGCCTGAAGCCACCGGAAGCTAGGAGAGAGGCATAGAACAACTTCCTCCCAGCCCTCAAAAGGAGCCAACTCTGCCCACACATGTTACGGGCGAAAACATCAGTCCATGTTTCTCCGTTTGGCCCTAAAGATCTCTGATCTGGTCCCATCTTCCCCATTCAACCGTAATTCCCACGACTTCCCTACTTAGACCTTCTGGTCAGTCCCTCCTCCAATCAGATGTGTCTCCCTCTAATCTACATCTGGCAATGGCTCTCCGCCTTTACTTGGGAGGTCCCCAACAGCCTATTATACCCTACCCACTTCCTTCTCCCATCTAAACCTCGCACATTCTTTAAGCTCAAACTTCAGTCCCTCTTCCTCCATTACACTGTCACTATTGTTTTCTCTCCCTTCTCTGAGTTGTCAATGTACTAATCGTCTGTATCCTATGAATTGACAAGTGATTGTGTCTCGTTCACATAGTTCCTTAATGGTTTCTTGTGTAATAGTCTCGGGTCTTGAGTTAAATTTTAAGTCCCCATTGGAAACCACTTTTCCGAACACCTTTGGAAAAGTGGTTTCCGATTTGTTTTCTCAGTAAAACATCCTTTCGTCCAGAGCTTCCCACAATTCTTGTATTGTTTTATCACATAACATCCGATCAAATATTACTGAGCATCATTTGGGTTAGCGAGAAGGACATCCAAGCTGTGATTCCTAACTCTTCCTTTCCTGGAAAAGTCACTGGACTTCCCGGAGCCTTACTTTCCTCACCTCTAAAATGTTACTTCTCAGAGTCATTGTAAAGATAAGTGGAACCATTTATGTGAAAGTGATTTTTAAAAGGTAAAGATTTGCTCAAATGTGAGATTAAATCATTATTATCACCTCAGTGGCAAGTTAGCTGACCTAGTTAGCTGCCTTGCTGAAGAAATTATGGGTTTGAGTCAAGTGAGCTGGTTCTTCTAGATTCGTGCCACCTGGGCCAATAAATTTCACGACTAATAGAGTGGGAAGAAGGATGGAGAAAACCGCAAAGCACATCCAGTGGGTCGGGAGGGTTACCTTCATAAATAAAAGATAGATAGCGTGCAGTCACCTCAATCTACCTGAAGGCATGCAGTACCCCAGGCTAACGGAAGACATAACTGACGGTCCCTGATACCATCAGCTCTGGTGCAATAAATCTGCACATAATATATTATGCTGAAGTCAACAGGTTTAATGTTTTGTTCTGGTTTTATTTGGTGATTTAATTCTACTGGTTTTATGACTGAAAACTAAACAAGAACTGCTAAATATGCCTGAAATACAAAAAGCAAGTCAACCTCTGTCAATTTAGAATCTCAATATGGTTCATCCCATGAGCATATCGAATCAAAGAAGAGCCAAGCTCTCTCCAATTTCCAAAGAAGACAAGCTTTAGTGGTACATGGAGTTGACGTGTTTGGTAAGTATTCACATCCCCAAACCACCAAACTTTCCCCAGCCATATGAATTTAGACTTGTTGTTTTTCTCAATTTAAATGTTGCTTTTTTTAAAGGGGTTAAATTAACTTTTTTTCTTTTACTTCACTTTGGTACTTGTTCCAAAAACTTTAAAGCCTGGCCAATAATTTTGAGTGAATTAACTGATCCGTCTTAAGTTGTGGATGCCAAATACAGCCTGCATGTTAAGAATGTACGTGTTGTAGCAGTTTTTATGTGTAGAATTCAGAAAGCTGAGCCTTGGGTCTCTACGTCCTGGAAGATACATCTAGGAGACAAACAGGAGGTCTGAGTGTCTCCACTGGGATTGACTCCCTCCCTCTGGTCTGCTGGTGACCTCCTGTCCCCACGGACCACCTATGGACAGATTCTAGCTCAACAGCTGAATAATGCAGACTGAAGACTAAAGGACTCGTAGAGAGACCTGGCAGCACTTCGGTGAATGTCTTTACCCAAGGGACCTGATGAAGAGGAAATGGTTTGGGAAAAATATCTAAGAAAAGAAATCTATTCAGTTCTATTTAGACTTAGTTCTAGCATGGAGCATCCTGTGTGGAATAAGCCCCGAGCATGCTAAGAATATCTTGCCCTGCATTACAAATTGAAAACCAGCTCCCATGCAGATGGAATTCAGAATTTTATAACTCAACAAATCTAGCCCCCTCCCATTACAGAAACTGCTTTTAACTATTCAAAGCAAATTCTTAATTATTCTTGACATGTAAAGGCTTTTTTAGAAAGTAGTATGAATTTGATCTGTGATAGATGCTTATTAAAAATTCAGAAGCTTTGTTTAAGCATTTCCTCAAACAAAAGCCTTATAGAGGAAATCCCAGACAGATCCTATCGTTTTTTTTTCTTTTAATGACATTGTGTTAAAAATGAATAAAACATATCTTCTTCTGTGGGCTCTGTAGCTGAAGCAGAGACATTAGAATAAATGTCACAGGAAAAAGGAACGCTTGCACAGACACCCCCTCACACTCCCGCCTCTTCCCATTTCAGGCTCCTAGAACTTTCCACGTTGTTTTGATGGGTGGCTTGCAGCTTCGAGTGGGTTTTTGAGCCTTCGGGCATCAATTACTTTGTACTTCAGGTTTCTGGATTGAGACGTTTGGGGAGGGAGGGGATGAAAGACAGTCAAAAGGTAATTGCTACTTGATGGCTGAAAGCAGACAAAAACAGCACGAAGACCCCAGTTAGCCTCTGCTCGTCCTTCCTCTAAGCAAATGGCACCCCGTCACATTACTTCCTTGTACAACATGACTGTGTGACTTCCAGGTGACCTGGGGCAAAAGACAGCATGTGTCATATCTAAGGCTCTTTTGTTGTAGAGTAGGTGGCACAACAGATTTACGGGCGTTGCTTCCCTAAAATGGAAATAGCTTTGTAAAACAAGACTTCTTTTCCGTGGCACCAGGTATCTGGAGACCAGGTTCTGTAGCTAGTTGTTAAGTTTGGCTCTGATTAGTGTCCTCATTATTGGCTAAGATTTAGAAGAGAAAGGCACCTAAGTTTTGCCATTTCTGCTCTGCAGCCATCAAGACGCACTCAGCCCTTTCGAGTACCTTTCTAGCGTCCTCCCTTGGGTGACTTCTGATTGGTCACACTAAAAGAAGAAAGGTATCCAGGATACGTGCTCATGTTTCATAAGAGGTTCACTTTTACAATCTCCTTCCTCGACTAATCTGGCAATTAGTTTGCCTTTCATAAGCAGAATCCAATGCAGGAAGATCCAAATAGACATTTCTCCAAAGAAGACGTACAGATGGCCAAAATGCACATGAAAAGCTGCTCAACATCACTAATTATTAGTGAAATGCAAGTCAAAACTACAATGAGGTATCACCTCACACCAGTTAGAATGGCCGTCATCAAAAAAGTCTACGAACAATAAATGCTGGAGAGGGTGCGGAGAAAAGGGAACCCTCCTACAATGCTGGTGGGAATGTAAATTAGTACAACTACTATGGAGAATAGTAGGGAGGTTCCTTAAAAAACTAAAGATAGAGCTACCATATGATCCACTCCTGGGCATATATCCAGATAAAACTATAACATGAAAAGATACATGCACCCCAATGTTCATTTCAGCACTATTCACAATAGCCAAGACATGGAAGCAACCTAAATGTCCATCGACATAGGAATGGATAAAGAAGGTGTGGTACATACATATATAATGGAATATTACTCAGCCATAAAAAAGAATGAAATAATGCCATTTGCAGCAACATGGATGGACCTAGAGATTATCATACTAAGTGAAGTCAGACAGAGAAAGACAAGTATCATATGATATCACTTATTTGTGGAATCTGAAAAAAAATGATACAAATGAATTTATTTACAAAGCACAAACAGACTCACAGACTTAGAAAACAAACTTATGATTACCAAAGGGAAAAAGTGGGGGGAGGGATAAATTAGGAGTTTGGGATTAACATATACATACTACTATATAGATAAACAACAAGGACCTACCATATAGCACAGGGAATTCTACTCAGTATTCTGTAATAACCTATAAGGGAAAATAATCTGAAAAAGAATGGATATATATATGTATGTATAACTGAATCACTTTGCTGTACACCTGAAACTGACAAAATATTGTAAATGAACTATATTCCAATATAAAAATTAAAAAAATAAATAAAAAAACAATGCAGGAGGTAAGCAGAGGGAGCCCTGGACATATGCTGAGCAATACTGGAGAGCCAGCTGCCCCAAATCTGCAAGGAGGTGATTCACTCACCAATACCGAGGAGATGACTGTGCACCTGCGCTGCCGCTAAAGCAAACTGTGCCACGTGAAAAGATGCTCAACATTATTAATTATTAGAAAAATGCAAATCAAAACTACAATGAGGTACCACCTCACACCGGTCAGAATGGCCATCATTAAAAAGTCTACAGGGAATTCCCTGGCAGCCCAGTGGTTAAGACGCCACGCTTTCACTGTCGAGGGGCCAGGTTTGATCCCTGGTCAGGGAACTAAGATCCCATAAGCCGTGTGGCATGGCCAAAAAAAATTTTTTAATTAAAAAATAAATTTAAAAAAGTCTACAAATAACAAATGCTGGAAAAGGTGTGGAGAAAAGGAACCTTCCTACACTGTTGGTGGGAATGTAAGTTGGTACAGCCACTATGGAAAACAGCGTGGCGGTTCCTCAGAAAACAAAAACTAGAATTACCATATGATCCAGCAATCCCACTCCTGGGCATATATACAGACAAAACTATAATTCAAAAAGATACATGCAGGGCTTCCCTGGTGGCACAGTGGTTAAGAATCCACCTGCCAATACAGGGGACACGGGTTCGAACCCTGGTCTGGGAAGATCCCACATGCCGCGGAGCAACTAAGCCCACGTGCCACAACTACTGAAGCCCACGTGCCACAACTACTGAAGCCCACGCACCTAGAGCCCATGCTCTGCAACAGTAGAAGCCACCGCAACGAGAAGCCCGTGCACTGCAACAAAGAGTAGCCCCCGCTCGTCACACTAGAGGAGTCCCATGTGCAGCAACGAAGACCCAATGCAGCCAAAAATAAAATAAATTTATTTTAAAAAAAGATACATGCACCCCCATGTTCATGGCAGCACCCCCATGTTCATGGCAGCACTATTCACAATAGCCAAGACATGGAAACAACCTAAATGCCCATCAATAGATAAATGGATAAAGAAGATGTGGTACATATATACAATGGAATACGGCACAGCCATAAAAAAGAATGAAATAATGCCATGTGCAGCAACATAGATGCAACTAGAAATTACCATACTAAGTGAAGTAAGTCAGAAAGACAAATTTCATATGATATTACTTATATGTGGAATCTAAAATATGACACAAATGAACCTATCTATGAAACAGAAATGGAATCTGGACATAGAGAACAGACTGGTAGTTGCCAAAGGGGAGGGGGTTGGAGGAGGGATGGAGTGGGAGGGTGAGGTTAGCAGAAGTAAGCTTTTATATATAGAATGGATAAACAACAAGGTCGTACTGTATAGCACAGGAAACTATATTCAATATCCTATGATAAACCATAATGAAAAGAATATTAAAAAAAGAATGTATATATATATATATGTATAACTGAATCACTTTGCTATACAACAGAAATTAACACAACATTGTAAATCAACTATACTTCAATTAAAAAAATATTAAAACTAAAGAAAAGCGTGCTGTTAACCTTGAACTACACAAAAAGGGAAGGGGCCAGAACTGACCCCAAGCTTCCCTTCGTTTGAGTCCTGCAAGTTCCTGCCCTTTCTCTTCCCCATCCTGCGCCTCCAGTTCACTATCTTCATTCCCAGCAGAATTGTAACTAAGGCAGCCTGCCCAGCTACAAAGACAGCTGTGCACCCTCCCATTGTGTCCAATAGTGAGGATATCCAGACAAGCTAACAAGATGCAAATCCCCTGCAATGTGGCTAATGCCTTTTTTATCCCTAAGCAAAGGCCCAGAAAATTCATTCTTTTAGGTGGTTTTATAATATAGCTTTGACACCATTGTCGAATGTGCAACACTAATTTAAATAACTTGCATGTGTTCAGCAAAAGAGACAGTTCTGTCTTTGTTTAATCTGAGAGGTTATTTTCATGATTAAGGAGACCTGATCTCATCCTCTTAATTAAGGCAAATCTCAAGGATAGCTATGCCCCCATTATGGGTAATTTTGATGCTAGCCTGGTCACTGTCGAACTGCTTGGTGGCTGGGGAAGGAATATTATAGGAATAGAGCCTGTACCGAATAGGAGTCTCCGGGATAGGTAGAAAGTGTCACTTTGTCTGGGTCGTGGTGAAGAGCCAAGAACACACTTTCTGCTGCCAAAGGAATCAACTCTCAGGTCAAGGGGCCATCATGATTCCCTCAGGAATCTGAGCTGAACTACAGAGGGGGCTCCTACCACAGCCCTAGACCTGGTTTCCTAGGTAAGGAAATCAGAGAACAGGTGGGAGAAAGATGCTCGTTAATGTCTAAAGGTACCACCAAGGCTTGAAAATCCCTTCAAGGTTTATGCTCTGCCTTTTACACTACTGTACTTTTCAGATCATAAAGCAGGGGGTTTGAAACATAATATTTGTTCAATAAATCATCTTGATGGCAGACTGGGCTGGAAACACAGCTTTCCTTTCTTCTACCTGATTGGACAGAACACTCTAAAACAAAACTGGGTCTAATCTTTCACATTTTTGGTCTTCAGTCGGATCTCTCTTTTCAAGAGTCTTAATCTGAGAACCTTTCCATGTTGTTTGCTTCCTGGTCCTCACAATCGGCATCCCTGAAGGTCAGCGATGAGAGTCCTAAAATGCTAGCTCTGATCCTAATAGGAAAGAAGCAGGTCAGCCAGACTTTATGCCTCTCTCCATACTTTGGTTTAAATCAATTACTATATGTAAACTAAAAAAGACATCCCTCCGGGCTTCCCTGGTGGCACAGTGGTTGAGAGTCCGCCTGCTGATGCAGGGGACACAGGTTCGTGTCCCGGTCCGGGAAGATCCCACGTGCCGCGGAGTGGCTGGTCTGGTGAGCCATGGCCGCTGAGCCAGCACGTCCGGAGCCTGTGCTCCGCAGCAGGAGAGGCCACAACAGTGAGAGGCCCACGTACCGCAAAAAAAAAAAAAAAAAGACATCCCTCCAACAGCAGACATTCTGAAACCTGAAAAACATTTCTAATAAGGAGACGGTGATTTAGAAAGCTAAGCAACTCCCAGAACTCCAATTGCCTCCAGCATATTTGTACAAACTGCTCTGGTTCCAGAAGTCTGCATGTTGATTCATTTTACTGCAGTCGGGTTGGAAGAGAACCAATTTCACAACTTCTATTTGGGACCTTCTAAATTGTCATAAATTAATAAAGATGCTGACCTATACGGTGTTTTTGTCTGACTCAAGGACACGTCCTAAGCTTCCTGGCCAGCCCTTCTGCCTAAATAAATTTCATCTAGACATCCAGTATGTTATGAAAAAGAAGAAGGTATTGTAAATTCTAGGGAGAGGACATTTCTGTTCAAGGATTAAGATGAGATTCAAAGGCAGGATATGCAAAAATAATAGTTTTACATAGGAAGGAATCAGTATTCATTAAGGCAAAATATTTGCCAACAAGAGCTCAAATTCTGAGGTTGAATTTCCACTAAACTCTTTCTCTTCTATAAGTTTATTTCTTTCATTTATTTTTGGCTGCACCGTGTCTTCATTGCTGCGCGCAGGCTTTCTCTAGTTGCGGCGAGCAGGGGCTACTCTTCGTTGCGGTGCGCCTGTTTCTCACTGCGGTGGCCTCTCTTGTTGCAGAGCATGGGCTCTAGGCACGCAGGCTTCAGTAGCTGTAGCACTGGGCTCAGTAGTTGTGGCTCTCGGGCTCTAGAGCGCAGGCTCAGTAGTTGTGGCGCACAGGCTTAGTTGCTCCACAACACAGGGGATCTTCCCAGACCAGGGCTCGAACCCATGTCCCCTGCATTGGCAGGTGAATTCTTAACCACTGCACCACCAGGGAAGCCCTCCACTAAACTCTTAAAAAATACATAAAAGCTGAGTGGCTGGTAAACAGTTGGTTTAGTCTCACTAGGTTTATTCCTCTTCATTTCCCCTCCAGCTACTTATCTCAAAGGTTGCATTTACCAGTTCTTCTAAGAACAAATACTAACCATATCAAAGACCTACGATTCTCTTCCAGAGAAAATAAACTAAACTCTCAGATAAGTTGCAGTGACTTTTTCAGACCTGCCAACTGGCAGGTCAGTCTTAAGGTCTGATATCTAAGAGCATAAGAAATAATGCTGGAGACGGAGTATGCCAGTGACTCAGCCTTGACTCAGGGTTTGTAAGATAACAGTCTCAGAGAAGCCACTCAAACAGATATTCGGGAAAGTATTATATTTTTCTTATGAAACCCCCAAGGAAAACCGTCACCGTTCCTAGCTGCATCATTAGCAGCAGAAGCATACTGCCAACACCTGCCAGCATAAACCCTTAGAGCCTGTATAAATCAAGCTAAGATTGTCTCCTGCGAATTTATAATCCAAGATGGATTTTGGTATAAACCAAGCAGTGTCATTTTTAGTGGAGTAATGAGAGAAGAAGAACAT
Source organism: Aethalodelphis obliquidens (assembly GCF_003676395.1). Classification (NCBI taxonomy): domain Eukaryota; kingdom Metazoa; phylum Chordata; class Mammalia; order Artiodactyla; family Delphinidae; genus Aethalodelphis; species Aethalodelphis obliquidens. Next base: position 31,460,714 of record NW_020837961.1, on the reverse strand, counting down.
GTTATCTTCCCAGATTTTAGAATTTCAGTATGGCGCTTTGAAAGGTTTTTCCAGCATTGCTGTATTACCAGATTGGGTTATCTCTGTTGAGCAGGCCAAATTCTCACCAAGCAGTGGCTGGAGAGGTGGTGAGTTACTGCTGCTCAGAAAAGGCCAAATAAACAGATCCCGTCCGAGCCCCAAGGTAAATATCCAGCCTCTTTCTAGAGGAAGCAGTGGACAGAAACTCCAGTGGCAGAATTCAACCCTAGGACAGACCAAAGAAAAGGCCAGAGTGTGTGCTCTTAATTCTCAGGGAGACTCCTTAACCCACTTATATTCAGTGTCTCATATGCGAAGTTCTTTCTTTTCTTTTTTCTCTTTTTTAATTAATTAATTAATTTAATTTGGCCACACTGTGTCTTCATTGCTGCGCGCGGACTTTCTCTAGTTGCGGCGAGTGTGGGCTACTCTTCTTTGCGGTGCGCAGGCTTCTCATTGTGGTGGCTTCTCTTGTTGCGGAGCATGGGCTCTAGGCAGGTGGGCTTCAGTAGTTGTGGCGAACGGGCTCTAGAGCACAGGCTCAGTAGTTGTGGCGAATGGGCTTAGCTGCTCCATGGCATGTGGGATCTTCCCAGCCCAGGGCTGGAACCCGTGTCCCCTGCACTTGCAGACGGATTATTAACGACTGCACCACCAGGGAAGCCCGCGAAGTTCTTTCCATTTGTGTTTCCATATGAAGCAGAAGTAAGCTGACCAGACAATCAGGAAACCATGCAAGTCAACATTAAAATGATGATGCAAGAAAAAGAATTCAAGATGTAGGTGCCATATTTGCTTTTGAAAGATACAACGGAATTTCCAATGGAGGATTTAATAGACAAAGAGTTTTCCAGGGAAATAAAGGCAGGATTTGGAAAAATGTTCTGAGAATACTGATAAGGGGACACTGTCATCTAAACAAAGTTGACTCTAAAAGGTAATTATATCCTAGATTCCATGATCCAAAAGAGTGGCATGGTATGTACCTAAATAAGAGTATAGAAAATGGTAGGGAAAAAAAGGAAGGGTCCAGGGAAAAGAATGTGCAAATATGGGGGTGATCTGGTGCTATCCTCTTGTACCCAGTCCAGAATATGAATTATCTCACCATGAAGACATTTCATTAGTGTTGGTGGCCATGCCCGACTCAACCAAATCTGTGTTTATCCTAAGGGTGGAGGGAGGTAGTTTTTGCTTGTTTTTTTATAATTGATCCTTAATTGCTAGATATACTTAGGTTTGAAGAGGAAGGAACAAAGTAATGTGCATAATAAAGAATTCAATCAAATCCCTTGCATCTTTGGTTAAGGTTGTGGTAACCCAAGGATTCTGAGTCATTCCTGCTCTTTTGTTTCTTTCCACCGAAAGGCAGGTACTAGGTCTGCAGGGTTGAAATCACGTGGCAAACTGAGACTGGAGGTCAAGAGAGCAGGGTGGTAGTGAAACAAGCACATTACCTCTTCCACCACCACCACCACCACCCCTCCCCCACCGTAAAGGACTCGGAAATACAAGGAGCCGCGCAACAAGCCCATAACTGTATTCTAAAATGACTGATGGAAAAGTTACACTCCACTTTTAGAAGAAAATAGGCTAAAAACTGTCTCGTCGGGGAAAAAAGGCATTGGTGAGCATACCTACCACCCTAGGGGCTCAGCCACTCTTTGGATGGCTGGAACTCTAGGTGCTTTAAAATCAACCATTTCAAAAGCGGTTGAATCTAAAGCTGTCTCTGTTCATAAATTAAGGTTCCTGAATTCTGAGGGGAGGGGAGGGGTGAAGACCCAGTTGCCTGTGGGGTTGGATTACAGGTGGGAACCAATTTAGAGTTCATAGAAAGCTTGGGATCTGACAGGCACTTCACGCGACAAATGTTCCTCTCCACTCCCAGCCTCTTACCTAATTTGTACGCAGCATGCAGTTTTCAACATGGGGCATGCCTTTTCATAATATATCAAACCAACAAAGCCCTGAAAACCCTCAAAAATCAACATCTCTCTCCTCTAAGAACTTGGGCAGAGGATCTGAGTAGAGGCTGATTAGGAAGGAAATCGGTTTCAGTAGTTGGTTGTAGGGAAACGACCGAAATGTAAAGAGACAGAGAGAAGGAAACCCGTCTTTTCAACAATTATTACACCTACTGCTTTAAGGTTGAAGAATATCTTTTCTTTTCTATTCCCCTCAGTTGCAAAATGACGAGAAAAGCGTTTCTTCCGAAGCTCGGCGCACACTTTTCGGGACTGGCGGAGAGTCCCCGCCCCAGGAGAGCGAGGCAGGCGCCCGGCTAGCGGCCGGTCCCTGGCTCCCCCCCATGCACACCCCCGCCTTACCGACTAGGACCCGGAAGCGGAGCCTCCGGTGGCTCCGCACACCTCGGTCCACGCAAACCTTGCCCAGAGGAGAGGCTCCAGGGGGCCGGGTCGGGCCCACCTGCGCAGCCGCGCACGCACAGCCCGGGCCGCGGCCCAGCAACAACCGACTTACTAAGCGACGGCGACTCGCTCGGCGACAGAAGAGGCGCGCACTGCCCGCGGCGGGTGAAGCCGCGGCACCGCCCGGCGCTCTCGGGCTCTATGCTGAAGCCGCGAAAACCCACGAGCCGAGGGAGAGCCGCCTCCCGGCTGGATCCCGAAGAGCCTCAACTCGGTGTCCTCGCTTCCAAGACACGCTCGGATCGGTCACTTCCATCCTGTGCTCAGGCCCAGGGCTGAGACATCTGTTTTCCATCAACCGCGCGACCGCGGCAAATCCTGGATTACGCACTGCCCAGCGCCCGCCGCGTTTCCGGCCCCCGGCGCTGCCGCTAATCTCCGCACACGCAGCAGGCAGAGCACACGCAACGCGGCGCCCGGTTCCTGACTGCTTTTCGCGCGCGCTGACTGCGGGCTCCCGCGGCCCGCCGCGGCGGAGGACCAATCGCGGTCCCCGGGCAGAAGGGTGGGCGCGGTTCTCAGAGCTACTCCAGAACACGCGTCCTCCCCCCAGCCCTGTAAACACGCTGCAAAGTCTGTGCCTTCGGGGGAATGACTTCAGTTTGCCCTGGCTGCAAAGGGCCAGTCTCCAGGACAGAATGGCTCATTACTCAGAGCAATCACAACTCCTGAAAGTGAGAGAGGAAAAAAATCTCTGCGTTTACTTTCAGTAAATTCTGACAATGAGTCAACGAGGACACAATCGTCACCGAAAATGAGGAGAAATTACTGCGTCTCAAGGTCTTATATTTTACACCGTAAAACAGGTTAGGGTAGAGAGTCTCCCCCCCTCTCTCCCCTCCCCTTCCTTCCACCTGGAAACATTTGCGTGTACCAGGCACTAGGCTGTGAAAAGAAAGTTGGAAAAAGCCTGAAGTCTCTACTCTCAAGTGCCTTACTAGTAGCGGGGCGGGGGGCGGGGAGAGAGAAAGGGGGTGGAAACCAACAATTGCAGTGCATTGTGAAATTGCTGTAATAGTCTACGCTCAGAGGGTTACTGGCACCCAGAAGCAGGTTTTGAATCATGCTGGAAATCAAGGAAGGCTTCCCAGAAGAGGCTGCGTTTGAGTTTTGAAGACTGAGCAGGCATCAGGTAGAATGAAGACAGGTAGGAGGAGATCTGAACGTCTGTATGTCAGCAGAAAGCAGGCGAAAGGTGCAAAGGTGAGAGATGGGGTTACCCAGGGTGGCAAGCAGTCAGACCATAAAGATCTTATCAGCTAAACTCCAGGATTTGACCTTTGTTTGGAAGCTATAAGGCCCCTCTGAAGAATTTTAAAGCAGATAAGTGAGTTGATTAGATTTGTGTTTCAGAAAGATCGCTGTGGAAGGCATCTGGACGGGAGTGGAGGTGGGTCTGGGGTGGACAGAAAAGACTCCAGAGATGGGTGAGAGGTGTAACCTTTAGTATTTGATGGCCCGTCACAAGGGGGGGAGCAGAGTTGTAGGCTGTCACTCAGGTTTCTGACATTGGGCAATGGGGTAGATTCAGCAAGAGACAAATGAAAAAGGGGGAACAAGTGGCATCTGAGAAATGACGAGTGTGGTTTAAGAGTTTCTAGTTTCTGTGGGCTATCCAAATGCAAATGTCCTAGCAGACAACACTGCCACATGGATCTATAAGGTATTTGGGGGTGTTACGGGCTAAAAACATAAATTAAGCAGTTGCCCACCTATAATAGAAGATAAATATGGGGCTAAAGGATATTCACACTTGCTAGGACTGCCATAACAAAGTACCACAAACTGGGTGACTCCAACAACAGAAATTTATTGTCCCACAGTTCTAGAGGCTAGATATCCAAGATCAGTGTGTCAATGGGGCCATGCTCCCCCGAGGGCGCCAGGGAAGGATCTGTGCCAGGACTCTCTCCTGGTTTCTAGTAGTTTCTTGGCTCGTGGCAGCAGTACTTCAATCACATGGCTTTCTCCCTGTGTGAGCGTCTGGGTCCAAATGTCCCCTTTCTATGAGAACACCAGTGATAACTCGATTAGAGGCCACCCCACTCCAGTATGATCTCATTTTAACTAATTACATCTGCCCTTATCTCTATTTCCTGTTCGGAAATTACCCTATTTGCATATAAAGTCACATTCTGAGGTACTGGCTGTTAGGATTTCAACATACGGATTTTAGGGGGACACAATTTAACCCCTAACATTCACACTGTGAATTCACAGCAGGATTGAAGGGACTTCCCCAGGGGTCCAGTGGTTAAGACTTCACCTTCCGATGCAGGGGGTGCAGGTTTGATCCCTGATCGGGGAGCTAAGATCCCACATGCCTCCTGGCCAAAAAACCAAAACATAAAACAGAAGCAATATTGTAACAAATTCAATAAAGACTGAAAAAAGAGCAGGATTGAGTTTGGAGATGGGGAGAAACACTAGTTTTAAGTGGACAAAGAGAGCAGCTCTGGGTGGAAAGTGAGAGAAAAATGATTAGAAAGGTACAAGAGGGGTGACCTACAAACCGTGAAGAGAAATGTTTAAGAGAGGAATGATTAATATTGCCAGATGCTTACAAAGTCAGGCAAGACAGCGCTAGAAATTGCCATTGCCTTTGGCAGTGTGGTAGTCATTGGAGAACTGTCAGAACACATGAACTTCAAAGGGCTTGTTTAGCTCCAATATTTTGTGACTTTAATATCGCTGTCCAGGGACTTCCCTGGCGGTCCAGTGGTTAAGACTCCGCGCTTCCAACGCAGGGGGCATGGGTTCAATCCCTGGTCGGGGAACTAAGATCCTGCATGCCTCTCGGCATGGCCAAAAAAAATAAACATTAAAATAAAACAATAAAATAAAGTCATTGTCCAGCAAACTCCCTGAGGGAAGTGGAGGGGGTAGGTGGACATTTGTTTGACTCGTCTCCTACAGCCAACCTGCTTTCTCAGCCTCCTTTGCAGTTAGGGCTCGAAACTGCGGCCTAGGCTCTGGCAGTCAGGAGGATAGATGCCAGGCTTCGGTCTGGAGGAAAGCAATATGGGAAATCAGACTCTAAGGAAGCTGCTTTCTGTGAGGTGATGGAGTCTGGTAGAAGGGGATGGAGGCCCAGAGGCAGCAGGGGCGAAGGTCCTAGGTGCCTGTGCCCGGAGGAGCAGTACTGGGGCTCATCCTGGAACCATCCTGTGATACCATTCAGGCATTGTTCTCGGTGGGGTAGCCTCCAAGCCTTCAAGAAATGCAAGTCTCTGGATTTCTTGAAGATTCTCTGAGTCATGTAATATTCTTTTTTAAAAAAAACCCAAGCCCACAACTGCTTTTATTGAGATATAATTCATATAGTATAAAATTCATCCATTTAAAGTGGACAAGCCATATATATAAAATAGATAACCAACAAGGACCTACTGTATAGCAAAGGCAACTATACGCAGTATCTTGTAATAACCTATAAGACAAATCTTTAAAAAAGATATATATATGTATAACTGAACCTCTTTGTTGTACACCTGAAATTAACACATTATAAATCATACTTCAATAAAAAATATCTTCAAAAAAAACCAAAGTGTACAATCCAGTGGCTTTTAGTATGTTCACAAGGTAGTGCAACCATCACCACTATCTAATTCCAGAACATTCTCATCACCCTGAAGAGAAACTTCACACACACCAGCTGCTCACTCCCCATTTCCCCCTCCTCCCAGCCCCTGGCAACCACTAATCTACTTTGTGTCTCTGTGAATTTGCCTATTCTGGACATTTCATATAAATGGAATCATACACCACGTGGCCTTCTGTGTCTGGCTTCTTTCACTGAGCAAAATTTTTTTAAGATTTATCCATGTTGTAGCACATATCCGTACAGCATTCCTTGTATTGCCGAATAGTATTTCATTGTCTGGATATACTACCTTTTGTTTACCCGTTCATCAGTGGATTGCTTTCACCTTTTGGCTAGTATGAATAATGCTGCTATGAACATTTGTGTACAAGCTTTTGTCCGAAATATATTTTCATTTCTCTTGGGTATATATCTAGGAGGAGAATTACTGGGTCATGTGGTAGTTCTATGTTTAAAAATGTGAGGAACTGCCAGACTGTTTTCCAAAGCAGTTACATCATTTTACATTACCACTAGCAATATTATATTAGGGTTCCAATTTCCCACTGGGTATAAAGTGGTATCTCATTGTGGTTTTTATTGGCATTTCCCAAAGGCTAATAATGTTCAATATCTTTTCATGTGCTTTTTGACCATTTGTGTATCTTCTTTGAAAAAATGTCTATTAAAATCCTTTACCCATTAAAAATTTTTTTTAATTGTGGTTTAAAATACATAAAATTTACCACTTTAGCCATTTCGAAGTGTCCAGTTCAGTGACATTAAGTACATTCATTCACATTGTTGTGCAATCATCATTTTTTTGCGGTACGCGGGCCTCTCACTGTTGTGGCCTCTCCTCTCCGGTTGCGGAGCACAGGCTCCGGACGCGCAGGCTCAGTGGCCATGGCTCACGGGCCCAGCCGCTCCGCAACATATGGGATCTTCCCAGACCGGGGCACGAACCCGTGTCCCCTGCATCGGAAGGCGGACTCTCAACCACTGCGCCACCAGGGAAGCCCTCTTTGCCCATTTTTTTCTTGTTATTGACTTATTTATTTTTGGCTGCGTTGCGTCTTCATTGCTGCACGCGAGCTTTCTCTAGTTGCGGCGAGCGGGGGGCTACTCTCTGTTGCGGTGCACAGGCTTCTCATTGCGGTGGCTTCTCTTGTTGCAGAGCACAGGCTGTAGGCGTGCGGGCTTCGGTAGTGTGGCACGCGGGCTCTAGAGTGCAGGCTCACTAGTTGTGGTGCATGGGCTTAGTTGCTCCGCGGCATGTGGGATCTTCGCAGACCAGGGCTCAAACCCATGTCCCCTGCATTGGCAGGCGGATTCTTAACCACTGCGCCACCAGGGAAGTCCCTTTAATTGTCTTTTTAAATTTATTTTTTAATTTTTATATTCTGGAAACAAGTCCCTTATTGGAATATGACTTGAGAATATTTTCTTAAATTCTGTAAGTTGTTCTTTCACTTTCTTGATGGTGTTTTAATATTCTTTAACAACTTCCTTTTATGCTCAAACTAACTAGTGTTGACAGTAGCTAAGAACATTGACAGATGCACTGGGTTCTGTTAAATACCATCTTTTTCTATCTTTCTTTTTTTTTTCTATAACAACCTGTCTCACATCACACATTCTATCCAATATTGCCTTAGAATTTTGTTTTTTGTTTCTATTCTATCTGAATCCCACCCCATGATATTGTGATTTATAATAAATACATATTTGGTCTTGGTTCCATTTCTGGCACAGAGCTCCTAAAATTCTTGGAATTTCCTAAGTGATGAGACCCTTAAGAATGTCTTTTTTTACGTTAATGAGGTGACTTTTGGACCACACCTAAGGATGGGGGCTGGTTGCCAGGAGAACCAACATTGTCATTTGAAGGTTGGAATGTTCAGTCCACACCTTGACCTCTGGGGAGGGGGAGGGACTGGAGGTTGAATCAATCGCCAATGGCTAATGATTTAATCAGTGGTGCCTATGTAATAAAGCCTCCATAAGAACTCAGAAGGACACAGTTCTGAGAGCCAGGTTGGGGAACACATGGAGATCTGGGGAGAGTGGTGCGCCTGGAGACAGCATAGAAACTCCTCACCCTTTCCCCACACCTTGCCCTGTGCATCTCTTCCATCTGTCTGTTCCTGAGTTATAGCCTTTCGTAATAAACTGGTGATCGAGCAAGAAAAAAGTTTCCCTGAGTTCTGTGGGCTGCTGCTCTAGCCAATTAATCGAGCCCAAGGAGGGGGTCGTTGAAACCTCTTGTCTGTAGCTGGTGGATCAGAAGCATAGCTGACAACCTGGACTTGTGACTGGCCTCAGAAGGGGGTGGAAGGGGCGGGGGGATGTGTGGGGGGGTGTAGTCTTATGCGACCAAACCTTTAACCTGTGGAGTCTGATGCTCTCTCGAGGTAGCAGTGTCAGTATTGAGCTGAATTGTAGGACACCCTGCTGGTGTTGCAGAGAATTGCTTGGTGGTGTCGGGGGACCCAGCCCCCATACAAACATTGAAAATTGTGCTCAGAACTCTTTTACACCCACATCTTACATTTCCTGGGCACAGACCCAAAGTATCAATGTCCACAATTATGAGCATAACTTCCAGCAGCTCTTCCATTTATTTTCCACCTCTATCCAGACCCCTGCAGACCCCTGCAGCCCTGTGCAGTGACCCCCCCACCCCTCCCCTCCACTCCCCCCTTTCCTGTTACAGTGCCATATATTCATGCGGGATCTAATGAATGAGCTCAATGTCCTATTTAATCTTTGGATTATTTTCAGTGCCCAGGACAAGGCTTTGCAAAAATTTGGAGCACAATAAACACAAGTTCCATGGAACCAAATCTTGTGCCTTATTTCCTTGTGTTTTTTTATTCTAAAATTATATTTATGCAGTCCTTGATTTTAAACTTTTCTCTTAATGACCACCTTTGGGGGATTAGGGCCTGAAATGGGCAGCAGGGCAAATCTATGATGTTCAATTTATGACTGGAGGAGTGGAATTCTTTGGGGAATTCACCTCTGAGTTTCTGAAATGGTGAAAGAAGGCAAAGCTTTACAGATGAAGTTCTCAGGACCCAGAGAGGAGCTAAAGAGTAGTATTGAGGGCATTGCAGGTCTAAGGTGAAGTTATTTCCTGGCAGATTCTTCTGGGGGGTTGGGCTTCATGACTACCACTGCTCAGTGCTTTGGGGCTACTTAGTCTTTGTAGCCATCTCTGATCTCACCTTCTGCTCCTGGGCCTGTACAGCAGTCTGCAACTCTTCTGAGCAGGTGCTAACTGCAGGGCACCTGTTGGAAATAGCTGGAAAGAGCCCATGTTCATTCAGTCATAGGTCCATACACAGAAATCTGTTGCATTTCTATACACCAACAATGAAAGATCAGAAAGAGAAATTAAGGAAACCATCCCATTTACCATCACATCAAAAAGAATAAAATAGCTAGGAATAAACCTACCTAAGGAGGCAAAAGATCTGTACTCTGAACATTTAGGATGTTGATGAAAGAAACTGAAGGTTACACAAAGAGATGGAAAGATACATCACGTTCTTGGGTTGGAAGAATCAATATTGTCAAAATGACTATACTACCCAAGACAATCTACAGATTCAATGCAATCCTTATCAAATTACCAATGGCATTTTTCACAGAACTAAAACAAAAAATTTCAAAATTTGTATGGAGACACAAAAGACCCCAAACAGCCAAAGCAATATTGCGAAAGAAAATCAGAGCTGGAGGAATAAGTCTTCCTGACTTCAGACTATAATATAAAGCTACAGTAATCAAAACAGTATGGTATTGACACAAAAACAGACTTATAGATCAATGGAGCAGGATAGAAAGCCCAGAAATAAATCCACGCACCTGTGGTCAATTAATCTATGACAAAGAGGGCAAGAATATACAATGGAGAAAAGACAGTCTCTTCATTAAGTGGGTGCTGGGAAAACTGGACAGCTACATGTAAAAGAATGAAATTAGAACACTCTCTAACACAATACACATTCAGTTATAGGTTCAACTGTCTATTAAGCACACACCTTATACAAGGCACTGCTCTGGGCACAGAGAGGAACAAGATACATTTCCTATAATCAGGAGTTGGGTGACGAATAGGGGGTCAAGACAAGCACAATTAACTATCATCCAAAGCAGAATGGGCCTCCAATAAAAGAGGCATAAAAGCTGTTTTGAGAATTCAAGGGAAGAAAAAAATCACCCACTTTTTCAAGTAGAAGGAAAGGCTTTATGGAAGGTGGGGAAGGAGAGTTAGGCTTTTGCTTAGATACTCAGGACCTCTAAATCATAATCCCTGTTCTCCAGTAGTTCCCAAACCAGTTGGGATGAACATCATACATACAGCAGCTCCAATTCAAGACCATATATGTTAAGATCAGTATGAAAGAGTCATAGAAAAGCTAGAGGTTATTTCCTATTAGTGTAACCACGAAATACTTTATGGAAGGGTGGACTTGGGCCCTAAAAGATAGAAAGGTTTTATTAAGAAAGGTTTTATTAAAATGCATATTTCGGACAAAAAGCAATTAAATGCTCTAGAAAATTTGGAAAACCCAGCAAAGTATAAAGAATAAAATAGATCATCTATAGACCCACTACCAACAGACGAATACATTGCCAGACATATGCTTAATAAATATTTGCAATATGAATAAATATCATTACAATTTATTATCTCTATTTTTTCTCATGCATATTTTTATTACATACATAATTTTGGAAAATGCTTTTTTAAAACATATTTATAATATGAAAATTTATATCAGTAAAATTATTTGAAAACACAATTTTAAACAGCTGAAGAATATTCCATTAATTAATACGTCATTTATGCAGCCAATTTTCCAAGAGTTCACATTTAGATTGTTTCTAAATTTCCAATTATTATAAATTAAACTTCAGTGAAATTGTTAAACACACACCTTTGTCCACACCTCTGTATTCTCAGCATAGATTCCTGTAAGTGGAATTATCCCATCAAGATGTATTAATATTTCTGGAGCTCTCAAGAGAGTAAAACATTGTGCAATTACTTTCTAGAAAGGTTGTAACACTTTACATTCCCATTAGCAATGTGTGCCACGAGACACACACCCTCACCAGCAGTATCATTTTAAAATATTTGCTAATCTGATAAGGAGAAAACAGTAACTCATTGTTTTTAAATTTTGTATTTATTTGATCACTAGTGATATGGAACATTTTGAATATGCTCCCTTCCATGAATATTTTCTTCATGTTGCCAGTTCATATGTTTACATCAAGTGTTGTAAGTGAAATATTTTGGTGGGGGGGAGCTTGGAAAGACTCTGCTGTTCTCTCAGCTAGTCTTGGTGTTCTCATGGCTTTCTTTGTGTGAGCATCCTGCCACGGCAGGTAAGTGTGATCTTATTTTTTGAAGATACAGTCTCATTCCTTCATTTTCCTCTGTCTCCCCTTCCCTCTCCCACACACAGCACAGCCAGCTACATACTTCATCTGGTGCACAAAGAAACTGGTCTGTTGCAACCCTGGAGAAAAAATTGATGGCATCAGAATTACTGAGACAAAATATCCAGATTGTCAAGGGCCATTTAGTCACAGTGACTCTTTTTAAGTGCTGATTTCAGAGCGTGACCAACCTGCTCTTATGCCCTAAGATTAGCCTCCACAGTGCTCCCTCCTGACTCCCTCAGTTCCAACTGCACTGCACTTTCCTGCTTCCTGGTGCCTACTCCTGCTGAGCCTGGTGTGGCCTTGTCTATATCTTCCCCAGTCCACACCCTGCCTGTCCCTGATTATGATGCTCAAATGGTGGCCCTTGGAGGAGGATAATCTTTTCCTCTGAATCCCATAGCATAGCACGGTGTCTTTTAAAGAATCTCCAGTCTTCTAGGTATTCTGGTTCTTTGTGCATGCAATCATCTCCTTCATTACTTTATATAAACTCCTGGAGGCATCTACTTGAGTAGGGTCTATGTCTTCTTTATGTCTGGATTCCCATAGTACAGTTAGCAGAAATCCAAAAATGTTTTACATATTAAAAAATTCAATGTCATTTAACAGAAACACTAGGGGGAAAAAAAGACCTACTTTGAAAGGGAAAACAAAGCTTAATTTTTCTTTTTCTTTTTAGGCCGCGCAGCACGTGGGGTTTTAGTTCCCCAACCAGGGATCCAACCCACACCCCCTGTGTTGGAAGTGTGCAGTCTTAACCACTGGACTGCCAGGGAAGTCCCAACAAAGCTTACTTTTAATTGTAGTGACTCTGGTAACGTTATGGACTGAGTTGTGCCCTCCCTCAAATTCATATGTTGAAGCCCTTACCCCCATTTATTTCAGGGATATTTGGAGACAGGGCCTTTAGGGAAGTAATTAAGGTTAAATGAAGTCATAAGGTATGGCCCTAATCCAATAGGATTAGTGTCCTTATAAGAAGAGGAAGGGACACCAGAGATTTCTCTCTCTCCACATGCAGAGTGAAAAGACCATGTGAGGACACAGTGAGAAGGCTGTTATCTGCTAACCAGGAAGAGGGCTCGCATCAGAACCCACCCATGTGGGCACCTTGATCTTGAACTTCCAGCCACCAGAACTGTGAGAAAATACATTTCTGTTGTTTAAGCTACCCAGCCTACGGTGTTCTGTGATGTCACCCTGAGCAGACTAACACAGTGGTGAGATATTTGGTAGAAATGGAAGAAAGTCAGTCTAAATAAAGGAATATTAATAACTCAATAAAAGAACTCACAGAATCTCACGTTGAGACTTTGGCAGGGGGTGGGGGTAGAAGCTAAAGGGAGAATTGGGAAACATGGCTCCTTTTGTCTTGTCATGGAAGGTCCTCATCCTGCAGCCACTTCAGTCCTCTGTGGCAGAGGAATAAAAACTGATAAAAATTACAACTGGAGTCCAAGAACTAAGAAATTGAATGGGGCTAAATAATTAATTTTAGATCGAATATAAAGTCAGCAGAGGGAAATAAGCACTAAAATAATATTTTACAACAATTGGGAAATTGATAAGGAAATTGCAACTGGCTTCCATTAGAGTAAGAGCATACTTTCTTATAATGTTTTTTTGAAATGATCATATATTGATCTTCTTGGGCTGATCCATTAGCCATGGAAAGATGTACCTGAGTCTTTAGGGACATTGCTGAATAGAGGCATCAGGCCATATCAGAACCCAGTACCTCAAAACCAAATATTAAGGAAGAACACATTAGAAAGCAAAGACAGAAAGAGAACAACTCTCTCTGGGGTCATAATCATTGTTCTCAAGTCCTTGCCAAAAACTCATTCATCATAACTCTGACTATTTTAAATTTGTGTCATACTTTTGAAGTTTCAAAGAAAAAACCTTTCTTGGACAAAACAAAAACAATAGAAACAGGCAAAGGACTTTTTTAGAACTGTATTTCTTAGGAATGTTGTGGTTTAATGTCTATTCAATTCTCGTATTAGAGATGAGAAAAAAAGGAATCAAGAAACTGTTTCTTGTAAAATCTCCTTTTATCCAACATGTGGAGAAAACATGGTGATGACTGAGTCATTTTCTTATTCTTTACGATGGATTCCAATGTATTCTATCCCTAACTTCCAAAAGGTTATATTTAAAGTTTTTTTTTTAATGTATTTATTTGGCTGCGATGGGTCTTAATTGTGGCATGCAGAATCTTTCGTTGTGGTGCTTGGGCTTCTCTCTAGTTGTGGTGCACGGGCTCTAGAGCACAGGCTCAGTAGTTGTAGCGCACAGGTTTAGTTGCTCCGTGGCATGTGTGATCTTAGTTCCCTGACCAGGGATCAAACCTGTGTTCCCTGCATTGGCAGGCAGATTCTTAACCACTGGACCACCAGGGAAGTCCCTGATAGTTTTTTTTAATAAATTTTAATGTTAAAATTTTTAGAATGGCAGTACAATTGATTTACAAAGTTGCATTAGTTTCAGGTGTACAGCAAAGTGATACAGTTATATATATTCTTTTTCAGATTCTCTTCCATTATAGGTTATTAAAAGAGATTGAATATAGTTCCCTGTGCTATACAATAGGTCCTTGTTGTTTACCTATTTTACACATAGTAGTGTGTAAATAAACTTTTATTAAGTATAAATTACAAACAGAAAAGTGCATAAGTTCTAAGGCAATAGCTTCATGAATTATCACAAGGATAATTCATCCTTGTGATAATAGGGTAAACACCATTCAGATCAAGAAATAGAACATTACCAGCACCTCAGATGCTCCCACCGAAATGTAGTTTTGAGGCAGACATATATTTTATTTTCATAAAAATAATACCATTAATGATAGTAAATGCCTGGATTAACTGACAATATCCAAAAGGTTTATGGACACATCGCCCAGGGGCTCATCCAACTCTTTAGATTCCTTAATCAACTGCATAGCACTCATGGGAATACAAATTAGCATAAGTATCCAGTGTTCCTGGAAAATAATTTTGTGATATATATCCAGATCCTTAAAAATATTTCTATCTTCTGCCCTAGTAATTCCAGCTTCAGAATCTTTCCTGAAGCAATATCAGAAGTGTGGTCACAGACCTATGTCTAGACAGCATCATAAGACCAACAGCTTTGAGATAACTCTGCCACCTCCTAATTGTGCAACCTGGGACAAAATATTTAACCAACTGCTGTGGCCTCATTTTTCTCATTGGTTAAACAGTACTAATAGTAGTCACAAAGATTAAGATAGTTACGATGCATAAAGAACTTGAAACAGTGCCTGTCACCGTTAGCAGTTCAATAAATGTTAAGAATTATTAGCTATTATTACAGAAACATTCATCATTATATTATCAATAATAGGAAAAAATTTTGAACGAAGTTAAATAACCAGAAATAGGGGCCTGAATACATACACTCTTCTGTATACATACGAAAGAATACAACGCATCCCTGGGGGTATCGCATATTGGTTAAAAATGCAGCTTCCGGAGCCAGAATGCCAGCCTGCCCCTGACCAGCTGTGCAACCTTGGACAATTTTCTTAACTCTCCAAGCTTGGTTTCCTCACCTGAAAACAGAGAATGATAATACCTACCTTGGAGGGGTAACTGGTTCATATACACAAAGCACTTAGAACAGTCCCTGGCATACAGTTGGTGCTCAATCAGTGTTAGTCCCACCATTTTAAGTGCTGGCGCCTGATGGTTCTGTGATCTACCACACGCACAAAGCTTCCCAGTCCAGGGCTGGGAAAGTACGTGCCTGGGAATTGGAGGAGATCAGAACAAAACCTAAGTTCCTCTGGCGTTAATAGAAGGAATTAGAGACACAAGCCTCGGCCTGGGGGCTACGAGCTGGAAAGAGTTGTTCCACGGGATGCATCAGAACGGATTGCTTTGATTCAAAGGAGAAACGAAAGGCCCCCAAACAAAAACTCCCACCGCAGTAACAAACAAGCCTTGGAGAGAGGAAGGAGCTGGAAGCTTTTCCTCCTCTTCAGCCCCGCCCCCCTCCGCCTCTTTTCTTCTCCCTGCCTGCCGCCCCCATCCCCTTCTCAGGCTTTTCAGAGACTAAAGAACAAAAATGGAGGAGAAGGGAGATTTACAACCACTTGGGGGAGGAGATCTGCAGTATCAGCTTCCACAGAAAGAACTGGGAGCTGCTCTGATGGGACTCCCTTCCCCACCCGGATCCTAAAACCCTCATAAGGGTGCGGATACAAGGACGTGGTTTCCACCCTAAAGGAGCAGGTTTCCAACCAGCCTTGGAAACCCGGAAGGTATTGAGACGTTTCTCTGACCCAGTGACTCCAATTCCCGGAAAGGGCAAGGATCAGCGGTCGCCAAGCCCTCCTTCCACCGGCCCTATTCTGCCCTGAGCCCAGGTCCCCTCCCTAGCAGCAGCTTCCCTCCCCCGAGGATCCTGCCCCAGGTCTATGTGCAGAAGGCAGCTGGGGAGCCCCAGTCGGTCGGCAAGGAGGCCCGCGTTACCTGAATACACCGGACAGCGATGGGGGATGCTGGGCGGCTGCCAGGGACCCCTCCCGCCCGCCAGCGACAGCACAGACAATGCCACCCCTGCTTCAGTGCCTGAGTTGAGTGTGGGAAGAAGGCTGCTTTTCTCAGGCTGTGTCACTGCCTTTCCTTGTCACAGTTCCAGCAAGGCCTCTGGGGCTTGTAGGGTCACTGCTATAGGGGTCTTTCCATTTTCTTTTCCTAATGGACGGGCATTAATTAATATTTATGCTGCCCCCCACCGCCAGCGTGCCCAGATCACAGAGAGTATCCAGAAGACACAATAGCTAGCCTCCCTGAGGGTATACTGAAATGGGCCACATTTCTGAGAAATCAACGATGGCTGCTGTTTTCTCCTTAACAATGCTCTTAAGATAATAGAACCATCCAGTGAGAAGCACAGGACAAGAATCCTGCATCCTAAGAGTCCTGGTTCTTGTCGCTTGGTTCCCAGCGAAAGAACCTGTGTGTCAGTGACACAGCAAAGAGACTCGGCTCTCCTGGGCAGTCCTGGAAATGCAGGGATGGTCCAGGTGCCTGCGGAGCGCCTGAGGACCACGGAAGGAGTTGGCGTCGCAGATTTCACAGGGCTTTTGCACGAAGAGCCTCCTCAGAAAGATTCTGCTTAGAGCTCCTGCGGTTAAAGTGAAATCACCCAGTGTTGCAACTAGGAAACTATATGGACTTGAAACTACTTTGGAAGACACGTGAGTGCTCTTTATGGTACATAGTTCTGAGGCCAGGTTACGGCTTCAAAGTTCAGCGTGAACTCTGTTTTACCCTTGTGGGCAGAACGGGAGAAGTCGGAGGGGGGAAAAACGCACCCAATGAGAACTCTGTCCTTGGAGGGTCCCTGGTGGGATCTCAGTGAAGATAGGCTCAGCTCCCTAACACACTGAAGAACACACATTGGACACGGTCTGCCCTGACTAGGTCTGTACCGAGGCTTTGAGCATGCTATAGACTTAAATACCTCCCTCCTACACAACCATTAAGCATGGACAGCATTTGCCAGGTTAGTTCCAGAGACGGGTGTCAAGAAGCGTATCTGGTGTTTGCAAAGTCAGAGGTTGGCCCTTTGGCTCCTTGCGGTTTCTGTACAGTCAACGGGTTGAGGAATTTCACTGAAGTTCTATTTTGCACAACAGTTGCAAAACGTGAAGTGTGCCGTTCCCTCAGTGTTGACTCATCAGGTATACGGTACTAGAAAGCAAGGGCCAAGAGTGGGCAAACACACCTGGTAGTTAAAGACCTACATACCAGGAAATGCTCTCCTTGAAAGGCTGAACAGGACTGCCGGTGTGATAAGGGATCCTGTTCCCAGCAGGTTTGGCTTGAGGTGAGATGATGCTTATCTAAATGGCTCCCAGGGGCTCCCCAGGGGATGAAATCCCTGTCTATGGTTCTGATCTGCTTTCCATCTTTCTTGATGGGTCCTTTTAACACCCAGGATGACCAAATTGCATGCTTATTAGTTATCATTAATTGCATGTGAGTGGTGGCGTGAGTGTGTCTCACTTGACAATTTAAGTAGAGAATATGTGAAATGCAAGGGATTATAAATGTAAATCAAATTGGGGTTCCATTGCTCTAGGTGGGGAGGCCTTGGGAGGGCCAAGGTCACTGGGCTCTCTGTCCCTTAGCCATCTGCAGGGCTAACCTTTGTAAACTCACACATGTCAGTCTGTGGTGTGAATGTTTTTCAGGCCACTCTAGCCCCAGATGTGCTTCCAGCTCAATTCTTGCTTGTGTAGCTTACAGAACATTTCAAGGTTCCCTGCTTGGAACCTTCTACAGCATCATCTGGAAACCTCAATCAGAATGGATGAGACGGTTCATCTGAGAGGGAAAAGGTATGATTCCATGCCAAACACTATGGAGGGATGTCTGCATGTTCTATCATCTCAGTCCTCATAACAGCCCAGTGAGGTGGACATTATTACTCCCATTTTCAGGTGAGGAAAATGAGAACTGGAGGGGTTCAGTAACCTGACAAGGTCTCCAGTAGTCCCTAGAAACCAGAAGACCTGGGATTCAAGTTCAGCTCTGTTTGAGCTATGTTCTGGTCTTGGTACATTCTACTTTTTACAAAATTTATGATGAAAAATTTAAACAAACACAAAAGTAGATAATGGAGGACTTCCCTGGTGGCGCAGTGGTTAAGAATCTGCCTGCCAATGCAGGGGACACGGGTTCAAGCCCTGGTCCCGGAAGATCCCACATGCCGCGGAACAACTAAGCCTGTGCACCACAACTACTAAGCCTGTGCTCTGGAGCCCGCATGCCACAACTACCGAAGCCCACGCGCCTAGAGCCTGTGCTCTGCAACAAGAGAAGCCACCACAATGAGAAGCCCGTGCACTGCAACGAAGAGTAGTCCCCGCTCGCCGTAACTAGAGAAAGCCTGCGCGCAGCAACAAAGACCCAACGCAGCCAAAGATAAATAAATAAATAAACTTATATTTTTAAAAAAGTAGATGACGGATCCCTAAATATCTACTACCCTGATAAAACAGGTGTCAACATCTTGCCACTTTGCTTCATCTTTATGGAACAATTTTCTTTGGCTTCATTTTCTGTCAGTTTCATCTCAGCCAGGATCACTCATTCACTCACATGCTAGGTTTCAACCACACTAAACGAGCAGTTTAGTTGTTCCCTGAATACTGCCTCCTACCTCTGGACCCTTTGGCTCAGTGGTTTCCAGCCGTGGTACACAGATATGCACAAGACCCACCACTGACCGACCACATCAGAGACTTCTAGCACTAGTCACCCTTCCCTCCATGTCCATTTGACCCACTCCTCCTGCGTCTTCAAGACTCCCTTCCGGAATCCTCCCTTTCTCCACAAAGCCCTCACTGATATCCCCAATCTGGCTAAGGGTGGTCCCTCCCACCCTCCCACTGCGCCTTGTACATATTTCTATCATAACTCTGCCCTGGTGGTTCTCCAACAGACTGTGAATTCTTCCAGGGCAGACACCATGCTTCTGAGCTCTATGTCCCCAGGGACTTGCACATAGTAACTAGGGATCCGTAAATGTCTGAGCGAGGAAGGGAGGACGAGGAAGAGAGCGGCAGGACAGAAAAGGAAAGAATGTGAAGCCATCCTGGTTCCTAACCCTGCCGGTCTTGGGATGTGAGGAGCCCCTAGCACCTCTTCGATAAGCGTTTGGCACAAGAGTTGCCTCCATTGCAGGACGCACTGTGGGTCTTAAAACAGCTAGCTAGCTGGTGGGCAGAGAGAATAAGAAAGAAAATGACGGTCCATCCGCTCCCCCCTGCTGACCGCCCAGCAACAGCACACCTCCTCCCTTGCCTCGTGTGGCCCTCTGCCCTAGGAGAGGTGGCTACTCCGCCACGGGGGGCATCCAGGGTGATGAAATCAGGCACCGATGAACAGCCCTCTGCCCTCGCTCACTGACATGCCGGAAACCAGACAGAGCCCCAGGAGCGCTAGCGAAACCCATTTCAGGGCTCAGCCCCACCTCTCACGTGATGTCCTCTGGCTCCACGGGCTTCTCTCTTGGCTAGTCAAGGACAAATGCTCTAATCGCTGGGGGCTTTCCGTCATTCCTGAGCCCCACTGCAGCCGGCTTTAGTACCCTCTGAGCACTTTTATGGGGCAATAAAACTTTACAGCCTGCGGTTCTAAACCGTTCCCAAATTTCTGAATAGAACTATTTATGGCAAACAAGACTACTACGGTTTGCCCTTTGAAAACACCAGCAGATCTTAGACCCTTTCAAAGCGGGTTAGCTGAGTTACACGGGTTAACAGCTGGCTTACAGAAACCCCACAGTGGCAAAGCTAAACTCCCGTCTGTGAACAGCTAAGTTAGAAAATAAAACAGGCTTTGAGTCTCACAGCATCACCGAAGTAGCCCTACGCTTTGCCGCTTCCGTGTTGCTTTGGTGTCAAAGCCGCTGGCTTGCATCTCTCCCCAGTTTTTTCCTTCCCTGCTCCTTTCTTGTCAGCATTGACAGGGATCCCTATGAGCTTCGCCTGCAAATTCAGAGAACCAATCTCTTCCTTCCGTCTTTAGCACGCAGAAAATTAAAACCAGGAAAAAGCTAGCAATTCAATCACAACTTGTTTCTCCAAAACAGTGCTCAGGATCAACCAGCCAGCCCAGAAAAAGCATCACCACACATTTAGAAGCGCCCTTACCAGTGTCCCATATCAGCCACTCCAGTGCATCAGAGACGAGCCCCAGCCTCCTCAGATGTGGGGACTTAGCTCTCTGCAGCCCACAGACAATCGGGCCCATTATAGTCATCAGGCTGCCCAGTTAAAGGGTGGCCCTTACAAAAATATAAACAGCTTGTCAGCACAAGCCAAGGGGGCGGGGCTGCAGCCTCAGGGGACAATGGGAGCCAATGATCAGCCTCTTTGGGTTCTGTTAACTTAAGATATTGTGTTTCATTTTGAAGAAGGGGAGACAGAGAGCGAACACTGGAAGGCCCAGCCCAGCAGCATGAAAGGGGTCCAAGTTGAAAAGTTTAATCACCGCTCGCAGAGCATTTTCAAGGAGGAGTTTGTATGCCTCGCACATAATAATATATATTTTTAGAACTCACAGACTTTTGTGTTGCACTAGCCATCTCTGGTCTCCTGGGGATAAAAAATGTAGTATTCATTGGGTAGAATGGAATTTTTCAATCAAAGAACAAAGGAAAGGAACAAAGCCCAAGGACAATGCTTTCATGACCCACTTATTTTGTTGAATATAACATCCGATGAGACGTGCTCACTACATCTACAGAGAAAATGTTTGATTTGATACATTTGTCTTCAAAACCCAGAGAAGTGGGCTTATTTTATTCCCCAAATATTAATGCCTCACATAAAAAAAAAAAAGCTCACTTAATCTGATCATACTTACGCACAAGAAACAGAAGTTAGTTTGGGAGAAGGCAAGTACAGTGGCTGTTTTCTCTCTTCTGAGCTTAACTAAATTCTGCTTGTAAAGCTACTAGATCAGCTTAACCTTCCAATACCCTATGACAATAAACAAGAACCAGAAAATAAACTGTGGCTTTTTTTCCCCTGTATATATTTCTAAATAATACACTGAGGTAAAAATAAAGTTAAGATCCATTTGGCTGATTTGTGGTATCAGGTAAATTATAGGCAAACGAACTTTGAGAAAAATACAGTCATTGCAATTTGGAATAGTCTCCTTATTTATAAAGGGAAGCACAGTAGCTATCAAAATTAACTAGCATGGAAACAGAAAAATGTTGAAATACTGGGTTGGCCAAAAAGTTCATTTTGGTTTTTCCATAAGATGTTATGGAAAAACCTGAATGAATGTTTTGGCCAACTCAGTATAATCATTTCCACAAATTTTGTATCAAGCCTTCTGACTTTGATTTTAAAAATAATAATTCAAAGACACTGTCCTTTCTGATCTATGGTGATTTTAAAATATTTATGATTCTGCCACTGATGTTTAATTTGTATTGAAGTGAGATTCCTCTAGTAGCTTCTCTAAACAGTGCTTGAGGTGGCTTCTGACCCTTCTATTCTTCCATTGATTCCAAAGGAGCTGTTACATCTGTACTTGCAAGGCTCTGGATTTTAAAGTAAAAGTTACCTTCTGGAAAAGGTCTAGTTTTCCTCTAAAGCATTAAGTCTCTGTCATAAAAAAAGCTTCAGGACACCAAAAGCATGAACAAAAGAAATTGGACTTCATCAAAATTAAAAGCTTTTGTGTATCAAAGTCCATTGTCAAGGAAGTGAAAAGACAACCTACAGAATAGGAGAAGTATGTGCAAATCATATATCTCATATGGGTCTAGTATGCAGAATATACAATGAACACTTACAATTCAACGACAAAAAGACAACCCAATTTAAAAATGGGCAAAATTCTTGTAGAGAAATTTCTCCAAAAATGATATACAAATGGCCAACAAGCACATGAAAAGACGCTCAACATCATTAGTCATTAGGAAAATTCAAATCAAAACAACGAAGTAGCACTTCACAACTATTAGGATGGCTATTAAAAAAAAAGTGTTGAGGAGGCTAAGGAGAAACCAGAATCTTTGTACAGTACATTGCTAGTGGGAATGTAAAATGGCGCAGCTACTGTGGAAAACATTCCTTCAAAAAGTCAGACATAGAGCTACCATGTGACCCAGCAATTCCACTCCTGGGTGTGTAGCCAAAAGAACTGAAAACAGGTACTCAAACAACTACATGTATATTCGTGTTCATAGCAGCATTATTCACAGATAGCCAAAAGGTAGAAATATTCTAAAGGCCCATCAACAGATTAATGGACAAATTGTGGTATATACATACAATGCAATAGTGTTCAACCATAAAAAGGAATGAAGTACTGATATATACTACAATATGGATGACCCTCAAAAACATTATAGTAAATGAAGGAAGCCAGACACAAAAGGTCACATATTGTACGAATCCATTTATGTGAAATATCCAGAACAGGTAAGTCCATAGGGACAGACACAGATTGGTGGTTGCCAGGGACTAGAGGGAGCAGGGAAGGGGGAGAAACTGCTTAATGGATGCAGAGTTTATTTTAGAACTAGATAGAGGTGGTGGTAGCATAACTGCATATATACTATATGCCATCGAATTGTTCACTTTAAAATGGTGAATTTTATGTTTTATCTTACTTTTTATAGCTTCACTATCTTCTGGAGTCAACAGGAGCCTTCCTTGAAAGGTCATCCCATGAGTATACTGAAAAAATTTTTTTTTTAATTTTAGAATTTTATTTACTTTTTTATACAGCAGGTTCTTATTAGTTATCCATTTTATACATATTAAGGTATATATGTCAATCCCAATCTCCCAATTCATCACACCACCACCCACTCTTGCCACTTTGCCCCCTTGGTGTCCATACGTTTGTTCTCTACATCTGTGTCTCTATTTCTGCCCTGCAAACTGGTTCACCTGTACCATTTTTCTAGGTTACGCATATATGCGTTAATATACGATACTTGTTTTTCTCTGACTACTTCACTTTGTATGACAGTCTCTAGATCCATCCACGTCTCTACAAATGACCCAATTTTATTCCTTTTTATGGCTGAGTAATATTCCACATCTTCTTTATCCATTCATCTGTCAGTGGGCATTTAGGTTGCTTCCATGTCCTGGCTATTGTAAATAGTGCTGCAGTGAACATTGGGGTGCATGTGTCTTTTTGAATTATGGTTTTCTCTGGGTATATGCCCAGTAGTGGGATTGCTGGGTCATATGGTAATTCTATTTTTAGTTTTTTAAGGAACCTCCATACTGTTCTCCACAGTGGCTCTATCAATTTACATTCCCACCAACAGTGCAAGAGGGTTCCCTTTTCTCCACACCCTCTCCAGCACTTTTTGTTTGTAGATTTTCTGATGATGCCCATTCTAACCGGTATGAGGTGATACCTCATTGTAGTTTTGATTTGCATTTCTCTAATAATCAGTGATGCTGAGCAGCTTTTCATGTGCTTCTTGGCCATCTGTATGTCTTCTTTGCTGAAATGTCTATTTAGATCTTCTGCCAATTTTTTTTATTGTGTTGTTTGTTTTTTTAATATTGAGCTGCATGAGCTGTTTATATATTTTGGAGATTAATCCTTTGTCCATTGATTCATTTGCAAATATTTTCTCCCTTTCTGAGGGTTATCTTTTCATCTTATTTGTAGTTTCCTTTGCTTTGCAAAAGCTTTTAAGTTTCATTAGGTCCCATTTGCTTATTTTTTAAATTTCCATTACTCTAGGAGGTTGATCAAAAAAGATCTTGCTATAATTTTTGTCAAAGAGTGTTCTTCCTATGTTTTCCTCTAAGAGTTTTATAGTGTCCAGTCTTACATTTAGGTCTCTAATCCATTTTGAGTTTAGTTGTGTGTATGGTGTTAGGGAGTGTTCTAATTTCATTCTTTTACATGTAGCTGTCCAGTTTTCCCAGCACCACTTATTGAAGGGGCTGTCTTTTCTCCATTGTATATCCTTGCCTCCTTTGTCATAGATTAGTTGACCACAGGTGTGTGGGTTTATCTCTGGGCTTCCTATCCTGTTCCATTGATCTATATTTCTATTTTTGTGCCAGTACCATACTGTCTTGATTACTGTAGCTTTGTAATATAGTCTGAAGTCAGGGAGTCTGATTCCTCCAGCTCTGTTTTTTTTCCCTCAAGACTGCTTTGAGTATTCGGGGTCTTTTGTGTCTCCATACAAATTTTAAGATTTTTTTGTTCTAGTTCTGTAAAAAATGCCATTGGTAATTTGACAGGGATTGAATTGAATCTGTAGATTGCTTTGGGTAGTATAGTCATTTTCACAATGTTGATTTTTCCAATCCAAGAACATGGTATATCTCTCCATCTGTTTGTATTATCTTAAATTTCTTTCATGAGTGTCTGATAGCTTTCTGCATATAGGTCTTTTTTCTCCATGGGTAGGTTTATTCCTAGGTATTTTATTCTTTTTGTTGTAATGGTAAATGGGAGTGTTTCCTTAAATTTTTTTTTTCAGATTTTTAGTCATTAGTGTATAGGAATGCAAGAGATTTCTGTGCATTAATTTTGTATCCTGCAACTTTATCAGATTCATTGATTACCTCTAGTAGTTTTCTGGTGGCATCTTTAGGATTCTCTATGTATAGTATCATGTCATCTGCAAACAGTGACAGTTTTACTTCTTCTTTTCCAATTTGTATTCCTTTTATTTCTTTTTCTTCTCTGCTTGCCATGGCTAGGACTTCCAAAACTATGTTGAATAATAGTGGCAAGAGTGGACATCCTTGTCTTGTTCCTGATCTTAGTGGAAATGCTTTCAGTTTTTCACCATTGAGAATGATGTTTGCTGTGGGTTTGTCATATATGGCCTTTATTATGTTGAGGTAGGTTCCCTCTATGCCCACTTTCTGGAGAGTTTTTATCATAAATGGGTGTTGAGTTTTGTCAAAAGCTTTTTCTGCATCTATTGAGGTGATCATATGGTTTTTATTCTTTAGTCTGTTAATATGGTGTATCACATTGATTGCTTTGTGTATATTGAAGAATCATTGCATCCCTGGGATAAACCCCACTTGATCATGGTGTATGATCCTTTTAATGTGTTGTTGGATTCTGTTTGCTAGTATTTTGTCGGGGATTTTTGCATCTATATTCATCAGTGATATTGGTCTGTAATTTTCTTTTTTGTAGTAGCTTTGTCTGGTTTCAATATCAGGGTGATGGTGGCCTCATAGAATGAGTTTGGGAGTGTTCCTTCCTCTGCAATGTTTTTGGAAGCATTTGAGAAGGTTGGGTGTTAGCTCTTCTCTAAATATTTGATAGAATTCATTTGTGGAGCCATCCGGTCCTGGACTTTTTCTTGTTGGAAGATTTTTAATCACAGTTTCAATTTCATTACTTGTGATAGGTGGGTTCGTATTTTCTGTTTCTTCCTGGTTCAGTCTTGGAAGGTTATACCTTTCTAAGAATTTGTCCATTTCTTCCAGGTTGTCCATTTTATTGACATAGAGTTGCTTGTAGTAGTCTCTTAGGATGCTTTGTACTTCTGTGGTGTCTGTTGTAACTTCTCCTTTTTCATTTCTAATTTTATCGATTTGAGTCCTCTCCCTCTTTTTCTTGATGAGTCTGTCTAATAGTTTATCAATTTTGTTTATCTTCTCAAAAAACCAGCTTTTAGTTTTATTGATCTTTGCTATTGTTTTCTTTGTTTCTATTTCATTTATTTCTGCTCTGATCCTTATGATTTCTTTCCTTCTACTAACTTTGGTTTTGTTTGTTCTTCTTTCTCTAGTTCCTTTAAGTGTAAGGTTACACTGTTTATTTGAGATTTTTTCTTGTTTTCTGAGGTAAGCTTGTATTGCTGTAAACTTCCCTCTTAGAACTGCTTTTGCTGCATTCTATAGGTTTCAGATCGTCGTGTTTTCCTCATCATTTGTCTCTAGGTATTTTTTGATTTCTTCAGTGATCTCTTAGTTATTCAGTAACGCATTGTTTAGCCTCCATGTGTTTGTGTTTTTAACGTTTTTTTCCCTGTAATTCATTTCTAATCTCATAGCATTGTGGTTGGAAAAGATGCTTGATATGATTTCAATTTTCTTAAATTTACTGAGGCTTGATTTGTGACCCAGGATGTGATCTATCCTGGAGAATGTTCCATGTGCACTTGAGAAGAAAGTGTAATCTGTTGGTTTGGGATGGAATGTCCTATAAATATCAATTAAATCTATCTGGTTTATTGTGTCATTTAAAGCTTGTGTTTCCTTATTAATTTTCTGTCAGGATGATCTGTCCATTGGTGTGAGGTGTTAAAGCCCCCCACTATTATTGTGTTACTGTCGATTTCCTCTTTTATAGCTGTTAGCAGTTGCCTTATGTATTGAGGTGCTCCTATGTTGGGTGCATATATATTTATAATTGTTATATCTTCTTCTTGGATTGATACCTTCATCATTATGTAGTGTCCTTCCTTGTCGCTTGTAACATTCTTTAATTTTTTTTTATTTATTTTTTTTGCGATATGCAGGCCTCTCACCATTGTGCCCTCTCTCATTGTGGAGCACAGGCTCCAGACGCACAGGCTCAGCAGCCATGGCTCGCGGGCCCAGCTGGTCCACGGCATGTGGGATCCTCCCAGACCGGGGCACGAACCCACATCCCCTGCATCGGCAGGAGGACTCTCAACCACTGCGCCACCAGGGAAGCCCCACATTCTTTACTTTAAAGTCTATTTTATCTGATATAAGTATCTCTACTCCAGCTTTCTTTTGATTTCCATTTGCATGGAATATCTTTTTCCATCCTCTGACTTTCAGTCTGTATGTGTACCTAGGTCTGAAGTGGGTCTCTTGTAGACAGCATATATATGGGTCTTGTTTTTGTATGCATTCAGCGAGTCTGTGTCTTTTGGTTGGAGCATTTAATCCATTCACATTTAAGTTAATTAATGATATGTATGAAAAAATTTTTAAAGAAGACTTATTTTATTCAATCATTCATTATTTGTGTATTGTCCAGCATCTGTTACGCATCAGATACTGTTGGGCAGTGGGTGCCAGGAGACCCACTTGCACCCTCTCTATCAAAGGTGAGAAAGAAATTATAACTTGTGAATCAAGAAAACACAACCACGTAGGACTGAAAGTCTCTGAGCATGCTGTCTCACACACCCCTGAGGCCTGGTCTTTCCTGACCCCTGTATCCTTTGACATTGGCCTATTGCTGTTATTAAACATAATACACAAAAAATAATTACAGAGGGACATGTATGTTCTTTTAAAAGATGGGGAGGTGACATCATTACTTTCTAAGTTTCAAACCATTAGATTATGCAATTCAGAAAACTGCTATACCCCCTTTGAGAACGCTCTTCATCCAATTAAAATTTTACCCTTGATCCGAAACAGCTACCTCTTAGTCATCCAGTTCTTGGCAACCTGAAGCTTCAATTACCCATTCACCCAACCCTCCTAAGAGCTGAAGCCTCAATTAACTGACTTAGTTCAACATCCCACAGTGCTCTTATTATCAAGCCCCTGAGTTGCCAACATACAACACACTATACTGAAGGAAAACTATTAAATGGTCTACTGATATATTTTTTAAAGTGATGCACAAATAATACTAGATTCTCATGTTAGCAGAGCATACAGTTAATGGAATTGAGTAGTCAAAATAGAGGTCCTTTGGGTAAAATATGGATGAATGGTCAGATGCCTTAAGTCTTCTCAGAAGATTCTGGAAATTATAAACTTCTAAGGCTAAATCCTTTACTTTCTTTTTAGGGAAATATAAGTGATCAATAGGCAACATGGCTTAATAAAGAGGAGAAGCTGAAATTTAACCATCAGTGACATTGAAGGACTTTGTAGATAGAAGGAATGAGAGTTACAATATTTTCTTAACTTGACAAAGCTTTTGATTTTGTTCTGCTTAGCTGCTCCTTAATGCATTGTCAATTATGGATAAAAATCATTCATTCTTGGTCTGCCCACAACCTCTTAAAGAGATGAAAAGTTCTAAACACATTCCACTAAATTTTCATCATCCTCAAACTCA
This sequence comes from Aethalodelphis obliquidens, assembly GCF_003676395.1. NCBI lineage: Eukaryota > Metazoa > Chordata > Mammalia > Artiodactyla > Delphinidae > Aethalodelphis > Aethalodelphis obliquidens. The sequence continues at coordinate 31,432,635 of NW_020837961.1, read as the reverse complement.
CTTGTTCTTTGCAGATGAGGCATTTATAACTAATTATGTGGATGTTCCAATATTATTATTCTATTTGACATCTTTGTACTTCTCTGAGGAAGACAGCAATGGTAATGGTTAAGGTCAGGTTCATATGAAGATGGGCCATGAAGAGGACTCTGCTAACCACACATCAACATGAACATACTTTTATTTTTCCAACCACACTGGTGGATTTTTACAAGCCTCCTATAGTCTTTTGCTGTGTCCCTAAATGAGCAATGGCCCACATTTGCAAAATAATGCTTAAAGTTAGGCTGTAGTCATGGAAAAGAGAGGTAAATTGACTTATATGGTGGACCACGCAATGACCTCGGGCCCATCTACTCACCCAGCCCATCGAGCTAAAGGTGACAAGCTTTGACACCACAAAGGCTTTCAATTAGTTTGTAAAGATCATGAGGGGGTTTGCTGAAAACCTAGTTCAGAATTCAGCCCAGGACCCATAAGAAAAGGTCCTTCCAAGAATAATGCAGTGTTTTCACCAATTACCCATATGATGGAAGAAAAGATACCATCAATTTTTAGGAAGCTACAAGTTGAGCCACCCCTTCAGAGGTGGGAGCAGAATTTAAGAATAGAGGTAAAAATATGTATACAGCATCTGCAATATGCCAGGTGCTGTTATAAGAGCATATACATATATTAACTCGTTTAATCCTCCCAACCAACCCTAGGCAGCAGGTACTCACACTCATTTTACAGACAAGGAAACTGAAGGTTAGAGAAGTTAATGAATAGCCATCTAGGTAGAAGTAGCCAAATACCAAGAAAATAAAATTCTAACAGGACTAGTTCCAAGAAGGAAAAACAAACAGCAGAAATAAGGTATAAGGGGAGTTCCCTGGCGATCCAGTGGTTAGGACTCCATGCCATGGCCCCGGGTTCAATCCCTGGTTGGGGAACTAAGGTCCCACAAGCCACGTGGCACCAGCCAAAAAAACAAGAAAGAAGACATAGAGTTATAACCAGCTAAGGATAGTAAGGAATAAAAATACCTAGGGGCCCTGCATTAGTTTGCTAAGGCTGCCGTAACATATTACTGTAAGTGTAAAACAACAAAAATTTATTGTTTTACAGTTCTGGAGGCCAGAAGTCCAAAATCAAGGTGTTGGCAGGGTTGGTTCCTTCTGGAGCTTTGGTGAGACTCTGTTCCATGCCTCTCTTGTACCTTGTGGTGGGTGCCAGCAGCTCTTGGCTTACGGCTGCATCACTCCAATCTCTGCCTCTGTCTTTTTTTTTTTTTTGCGGTACGCGGGCCTCTCACTGTTGTGGCCTCTCCCGTTGCGGAGCACAGGCTCCGGACGCGCAGGCTCAGCGGCCACGGCTCACGGGCCCAGCTGCTCCGCGGCATGTGGGATCCTCCCGGACTGGGGCACGAACCCGTGTCCCCTGCATCGGCAGGCAGACTCTCAACCACTGCACCACCAGGGAAGGCCCTGCCTCTGTCTTCATATGGCCTTCCCCTCAGCGTGTCTGTGTCTTCTCCTTTGATGTTGCTTTAAGACCACTGTCATTGGACTTAGGGTGGGGCCTAATCCAGGGTGATCTCATTTTGAGATCCTTACCTTAATTACAGCTACAAAGACCCTTATTCCAAATAAGGTCACTTTTGAGGTTCCAAGTGGAATATCTTTTGTGGGTCACAATTCAATCCACTATGAACCCTGAGAAAACTCCAGGGCCGGGGAGGGTTCCTCATATCAGAAAGGAAGAGAAGGGCAAGTGTAGTTAACCCTATACAGGGAAAATCTGCTGAGCAAAGGTGTTTCTACTACCACCCCTCATCCCCGACTTAAAAAAAAACACTGAGAAGAAAAGAAATTATTTATCAAATCTTAGGAAAAGGTGAAAGTTCTCAACTTAAAAGCCTTGGGAGAACAACCCCAAAGAACAGATTTATGGATCTGATCATCCCCAGTTTTTTGTGACTATTTTTGATAGGTTTTGACATAAATGTGCAGCTACGAAATCATTACAGCAATCAAGACAGGAATATATCCATCCTCTCCCAAAGCTTCCTTGTAGCCCTTTATAATCCCTCTCTCCTGCCCCTTCCTGTACCCCAGCCCCAGCCCCAGGCAACCATGGATCTGCTTTCTGCTACCATCGATTAATTTGCTTATCTAGCTTTTATTTATTTTTTTTTTTGCGGTACGCGGGCCTCTCACTGTCGTGGCCTCTCCCACTGTGGAGCACAGGCTCCGGACGCGCAGGCTCAGCGGCCACGGCTCACGGGCCCAGCCGCTCCGCGGCATGTGGGATCTTCCCGGACCGGGGCACAAACCCGCGTCCCCTGCATCGGCAGGCGGACCCTCAACCACTGCGCCACCAGGGAAGCCCGTTTATCTAGTATTTTATTTTAAAATGGAATCATACAGAATATAGTCCATTCAGGATGCTAGAACAAAATACCACGGACTGATTAGCTTGTAAACAACAGACATTTATTTCTCACAGTTCTGGAGGCTAGAAGTCCACGATCAGGCTGCCAGCATGGTAAGGGCCCTCTTCCGGGACACAAATGTCTGTTTGTATCCTTATGTGGTGGAAGGGAGTAGGAAGGTCTGTGGGGCTTCTTTTATACAAACACTAATCCCACTCATGAGGGCTCCACCCTCATGCCCTAATCACCTCCCAAAGGCCTCAACCCCTAATACTATCATCACATTGGGCATTAAGATTTCAACATATGAGTTTGCGGGGGACATGAACATGCGGACCACAGAAACTTCTTTTATTCCACCTTTTTTTGAGATTCATCCAGATTGTTGGGTGTATCAGTAGTTCATACTTTTTTATTGCTGAATGTTGTTCTACTATATGAACATAGCACAATTTGTTTATCTTCTCACTTCTTAAAGGAGTGCTTTAATCAGTGAATTAATTTGATATTCCAAGATAGGGGGAGAGATGAGAGGACATGAAGGGTAATTTCTCAGAATCTGGGTTTTCCTCTTTCTTTCCTCCTTCTCTCTCCTTGCCTCACCTCCAAATTATTCTCACATGCTCAGGCCCATGTCCACACTTCTTTCCCCGGCCCTCATTGGCCCAATATTGCCATTGGCTCCTGAATTTCACACTGGAGAGTAGGGTCCTAGTAAGGCAGCCACTGAAGCCTAATTTAGCTGCTTCTCGTCAGCCTCTCCCAAGGCCCACCCCTCTCCCCATGTCTACCTGGGTCCCCCCACCCCTGCTCTCACTTGCATAGGCCTCCTTATTTCTTTTGCCTCTTCCGAGTTGCCAACTTCAACTCTTCTACACTTGGATGTGATTCACTGCCTCATCTCCAACATCCGTGCTCAATCACCTTACCCAGAAAGCATCCTATGGTTGGCCCCAGCCCAAATCTGCAGTTTTGGGTTTCTGCCAAATATATTTCAGTTAATTAGGGGAGGCAGCATGGTAGTGTTTGAGAGCACAGACTTTGGAACAGGCTGCAGGTGGCTCTGTTTCCTCATCCACAAACTGGGGACAGTAATAGTCCTACTTCATACGATTGTCATGAGGATTAGATGAGATATATTTGTGAATAATTTAGAACAGTGTTTAGCACGTAGTAAACATTATATACATTTTCCATAAAATAAAGAGATAAAAGTAAATGTTCAAATGCTCTTTCTCATCACAAAGAATTCTACTTGCATTCATAGATTTATTCATCCAAAAGTTATTTATTGAGGAGCTCTTTGTGCCAGGAACTCTTCTAAGAGCTGGGGAATAAAGCAATGAACATAACATACACAAATTACTTTCTACTAGGGGAGACAGACAACACACAAATTGACAACTAGAAATATAGACCATGTCTGTTAAATGCCGTGAAGAAATATAAAATAGCCTAAAAGGACGACTGGGAATTTCCAAGGGTGGGTTGGAGTGGGCTGGGCTGAACGAGAGAGCTGTGGTGAGGATGACCAGGAAAGGCCTTGCTGGGAAGATGCTCTCTGAGGGAAGACCTGAATGGGCCCAGGGAGACTGCCATGGGGCTGCCTGGGGAAAGACCATCCTTGGCAGGTACAGAGGCCCAGAGGCCCTGGCATCTACTTGTTCAGGGGCTATTGCGGATTGGCTGACTGTGGATGGGCACAATTTGTTGAACTTTCATTAAGTTCATGAGTTTTACTTGCAGACCTTGATGTTTAAATTTTAAAAATATCTTGACATTTTTTTTCCTCCAAAATGTTTAGAGATTGAGACTTTGATTGTGAATTTAGAGCCTTAATGCTCTTTAGCATATGGATACAGTGCTGGTTATGGTGGAATAGAAATGAAATGAGTTGGCCGCGTGGCACTGTGGTTACACAGTCACCACGATGCTCGGAGCAGTGGGCGCTAGGAACGACCCCATTGTCCTCAGGGCTTCACTAGATGACTGACCACTTAAATCTGGGCTTAGCATCCAACAGGGATTTCGGAGGTAGTTGACGGGCTTGTAGCAGAGAGTAACTAACATAATAAAAGAATCGGAAAATAAATCCAGAAGGGACATTTTAGGATCTGAGCATGCAATTACTTAGTATGAAGAAGAGATGCTTATGTGTTCTTACCCATTTCCTCTGAGAACAAACTGGAAGAAAACTGACTTGACTTGCAGCATGATGACTTTAAGGACATTTGTAAACAAACAAATGAACAAACAAAAAACACTGCAAATTGTTTCACTCCCAGTCTCTGAAGTTATTGAAAAGAAGGGGAATATATATATATATATATATATATACACATATATACATATTCCTACAAAAAACAGGAAGCTTAGCTAACATCTCCCTAGAATTCTCCCTGAGTACATTTCCCCAAGCACAGCTTACTTGAGTTCCACTGAACCCTGTGGTACACTGAATCAGTTGTACAACTACAACTATGCATTCTGATTTAAACATTTTTAAGCTTACACGTACCCATGTCCCTCATTATTGTGTTCTACACATCCACTTGATGGTAGCCTGTCCAAATTATAGTGATTTCTCCTTCTCTGGGATGGCCCATGACACAGAGGTGGCCCCCAAGGGAGCTGGTCTTTCTCGGCCTTAGGATGGAATTGCTGGCAGGTCCCCGATAGCTTTTTCAGTCACATGCAGGTAATTAAAAGCTCTGACAAGAGTCTGTATTTATAGAGACCCTATCATGTGGCACACAGTCCTAAGAGCACTAAGCATGGTTTCCTTCAGTCTCACAACTTCATGAAGTGTTGTTAGAAATGTAATGTTGTATACGTGAAACTTTAAAATATATATAGATACGGATTTTACCAAAAAATTTAAAATACAAATATAAAAAATAAATAAGTAAAGGTCTGCTGAGCATTTTCAATACCAGGAAAACCTCATTTCAGTAATTCGAATGCCTTATAAAGCAAAAAGCACAAACAACAACAAGGAAAATTTGATAAACAGAAGTTTATCAAAATTTAAAAACATCTGGTCTCGGGCTTCCCTGGTGGCGCAGTGGTTGAGAGTCCGCCTGCTGATGCAGGGGATGCGGGTTCGTGCCCTGGTCTGGGAGGATCCCACATGCTGCGGAGCGACTGGGCCTGTGAGCCATGGCCGCCGAGCCTGTGTGTCCGGGGCCTGTGCTCCACAACGGGAGAGGCCACAGCAGTGAGAGGCCTGCCTACCCCACCCCCCCAAAAAGCATCTGGTCTCCTGGGGAATTCCCTGGTGGCCCAGTGGTTAGGACTAGGCGCTTTCATTGTAGTGGTACAGGTGCAATCCCTGGTTGGGGAACTAAGATCCCACAGGCCACGCAGCAGGGCCAAAAAACAACAACAACAACAAAATCTGGTCTCCAAAAGATACCATTAAGAAAATGAAAAGGCAAATCACAGACTGAAAGAAAATATTAGCAACTATATCTGACAAAGAACTTGTGTCCAGACCACATGAAGACTCATACAACCCAATAATCAGAAAACAAATAACATGGGACCTAATGAAACTTAAAAGCTTTTGCACAGCAAAGGAAACCATAAACAAGACCAAAAGACAGCCCTCAGAGTGGGAGAAAATATTTGCAAATGAAGCAACTGACAAAGGATTAATCTCCAAAATTTACAAATAGCTCATGCAGCTCAATCACAAAAAAACAAACAACCTAATCCAAAAATGGGCAGAAGACCTAAATAGACATTTCTCCAAAGAAGATATATAGACTGCCAACAAACACATGAAAGAATGCTCAACATCATTAATCATTAGAGAAATGCAAATCAAAACTACAATGAGATATCATCTCACACCAGTCAGAATGGCCATCATCAAAAAATCTAGAAACAATAAATGCTGGAGAGGGTGTGGAGAAAAGGGAACACCCTTGCACTGCTGGTGGGAATGTGAATTGGTACAGCCATTATGGAGAACAGTATGGAGGTTCCTTAAAAAACTACAAATAGAACTACCATATGACCCAGCAATCCCACTACTGGGCATATACCCTGAGAAAACCATAATTCAAAAAGAGTCATGTACCACAATGTTCATTGAAGCTCTATTTACAATAGCCAGGAGATGGAAGCAACCTAAGTGTCCATCATCGGATGAATGGATAAAGAAGATGTGGCAAATATATACAATGGAATATTACTCAGCTATAAAAAGAAACGAAATTGAGCTATTTGTAATGAGGTGGATGGACCTAGAGTCTGTCATACAGAGTGAAGTAAGTCAGAAAGAGAAAGACAAATACCGTATGCTAACACATATATATGGAATCTAAGAAAAAAAAAATGTCATGAAGAACCTAGGGGTAGGATGGGAATAAAGACAGAGACCTACTAGAGAATGGACTTGAGGATATGGGGAGGGGGAAGGGTAAGCTGTGACAAAGTGAGAGAGTGGCATGGACATATATACACTACCAAACATAGAATAGATAGCTGGTGGGAAGCAGCCGCATAGCACAGGGAGGTCAGCTCGGTGCTTTGTGACCAACTAGAGGGGTGGGATAGGGAGGGTGGGAGGGAGGGAGATGCAAGAGGGAAGAGATATGGGAACATATGTATATGTATAACTGATTCACTTTGTTGTAAAGCGGAAACTAACACACCATTGTAAAGCAATTATACTCCAATAAAGATTAAAAAAAAAAGGAAACAAATAACAAAAAATAGGACAAAACATTTGAACAGGCATTGACAACTGAAAGTCTATGAATGGCCAATAAGCACATAATAAGATGCTCAACATCATTAGTCATCCAGAAGATGAAAATTAAAACTACAATGAGATAGCACTACAAAACCACTAGAATAGCTAAAATTTAAAAGTCTGGGCTTCCCTGGTGGTGTGGTGGTTAAGAATCCACCTGCCAATGCAGGGGACACGGGTTAGAGCCCTGGTCTGGGAAGATCCCACATGCCATGGAACAACTAAGCCCATGTGCCACAACTACTGAGCCCGCACTCTAGAGCCCGTGAGCCACAACTACTGAGCCTGCGTGCCACAACTACTGAAACCCGCGTGCCTAGAGCCCGTGCTCCGCAGCAAGAGAAGCCACCACAATGAGAAGCCCATGCACCGCAACGAAGAATAGCCCCCGCTCGACGCAACTAAAGAAAGCCTACATGCAGCAACAAAGACCCAATGTGCCAAAAATAAATAAATAAATAATTTTTTAAAAAAAGTCTGACATGACCAAAAGTTGTCAAAGATGTGGAGCAACTGGAATTCTCATACGTTGTTTGGAGGAGTAGAAAATGGAACAACCAGTAAGGGAAAACATTTTGACAATTCATTCTACAGGGAAACACACATCTATCAAACAACCCAACCATTTCCACTCCTAGGTAATTACCCAGAAAAAATGAAATCATGTACAATGAAGACTTGTAAAGAATGTTCATAGTTTTATTAATATTAGCCCATATCTGGAAAAAACCCAAATGTCCATCCATAAGTGAATGGAAAATAAACTATGGTCTATCCATTCAATAGAGCACTACTCAGCACTAAAGAGGAACAAACCTCTGATACACACGACATGGGTAAATCTCAAATATATTACACTGAGCGAATGAAGCCAGACAAGAAAGAGTACATACTGGTATGATTCCATCTGTATAAAATTCTATAAAATGCAAATTAATCTGCAGTGGCAGAAGGGAGAAGATCAGCCGTTAGCTGGGGCTGGGGGAGGATAGGGAATGGCTGTCAAGGGGCACAGGGAACTTTTGGGGATGGTGGAAATACTGTGTGTCTTGACAGTGTGGTGGGTATGCAGGTATAGACAGGTGGACAAAGAACGTCACCGGCTATATTAGTAAACAAAGGATTCTGTGGCCATCAAGCCATCAGCCACTGTAGGCTGAGGGGATTCAGGATGGAGAAAAACATGATACTGGCCATAGATAGCTAAGGCACCTATCAAAGGAACGACTTCAGTTAAGCCCAGACTCTTGTATCTTCCCATAGACAGAAAAGCAGTGGGCTTCCCTGGTGGTGCAGTGGTTGAGAGTCCGCCTGCCGATGCAGGGGACGTGGGTTTGTGCCCCGGTCCGAGAAGATCCCACATGCCGCAGAGCGGCTGGGCCCGTGAGCCATGGCTGCTGGGCCTGTGCGTCCGGAGCCAAAAAAAAAGCACTAACTTCACTAACTTGAGATGTCTCTTTTTCTTTAATTAACGGTAATCTTTTGATGTTCCGACTGCCTGGACTTTGTTGCAAAAACTCCTATACATCCCGGATCCTCCTTATCTATTTGGAACAGTTCCTCAGAGCTCTCTGAGAGGCTGTTTCTGAGGCTTAAGTCCTCAGCTAGTCTGCCAAACCAAACATAATTCTCAGCTTTTAGGTCGTGCTTTTTTTTTTTTTTTCAGTTGACACACAGTTGTCAAAACTCACTGAACTGTGCACCCAAAATGGGTGCAGTTTATTGTATGTAAGTTAGACCTCTTAACCAAGGGGATCTTACCCCTTCCAGTGTAGCGATGACAACTTCGACCCCTTGGTTTATTTAGGGCTTCTCCTTCCCTGGTTCCTTTATGCTTTCATCCTGGAAACCCGAGTGGAGAGTTGAGGAAAAATTGGATTTCTTTCTTCCTGCTAGATTTTACTTCCTTCTCCCAATGCTGTGAGGTTTCTGACCTTCTAGAGCTGCCCTAAGGAGGGAGAATTGGGGAAAGATGGTCACAGTCTTTGGGTACAGATATAATAGGACACTGGTGCCCTTGGGACTTGGCAGATGTCTGAAGCTGGTACTTGTCTCCTGGCAGGCTTTTGGGGGCCTTGGAGCTTGCTGGGTTGTGAACCCCAGTCGGAATTCCCATGATGTGGCTGCCACTGAGGGTCAGTGCCTCATCATTCAGGGTCGACCTCACACAGACTCTCCCTTTGTCAAGGCCCAGGCATTCCTCCGCGCAGCCCTCTTGGGCAAGGGCCTCTTGAAGTGGCTCCCACTGGGCCCTCAGGAGAGGGGGACTTGTCCCCACCGCTCGGGGGCAGCAGTGACTCTCAATGTCACCTTCTTCCTCTCCCTCTGTCTCATACTAGTCCTTACACTCTTACAGCCTTTGGGATGAGTGTCAAACCCTGAACAATCCTCTTGAATTTCCCGGTGTCACGTTGTCACGTGGTTTAAGGTGAGCAGGAAGCAGGCAGCACGCCCTCCCTCGGCCACGGGCGGGGGTGGGACAGGGAAACGCACGCAGTGACAACCTTTCCAAAGATCCAAAGAAAGCCTCAAAGTGGGTGATGGGCTCAGGGCCACAGAACAGGTACTGGTCCCCGCCTTGGTAAGTGCTTCACGGAGAACTTATCTTGCTTTTGCTCCTGAGCGTAGGCGGCATCTACTAACTTTTTCTTGACCTTTGGAGCCTTTGATTTCACCGATACAGAAAGCATTCTGTGTTAGCATTCTAATTACATATATATGATTGGTGACTGTAAATACCTACAAATAAATTCTGATATTTCCATGAAAATATTGCTCAAACTTTCTGAAATTCGAATTTATCATATTTGTGATATGGTAATAGATCCTTAATTAGAGTTATATCATATAGAATTTTCTCTTTGTAAACAGTGGGTTTTACAAGTATGATTTGAATTTTTAATACTGGAAAAAAAATTTTGCAGTACAAAAATAGCCTTTACTATTCTGTGGCAAGGGAATTTATTAGAATTGATTTCTTTTTCTGGAAAGTACCAATAAGTGTAATATCATCAATCTATTGGGGCAACTCCAACAGTTTGTGTTTTCCATAGACCAGCTTCCCCATGCAGGCAAAGCTTATTTTCTCATTCTTTCCCTTCTGGTCGTTTCTTAAGGTCTAGAAGAGCAGGCTCCTTCTGATAACAAGAGAGACGGGTGGCAGACAGGGAGCGGCTCTAATTCATTCAGAGCACAGGGAAGAAAGGCCCAGGCTTGAGAGAGCTGTGCCTCCCTTTCAGGGACTTGGCAGCTGGGACAATACTTGAAAAGCTGCCCTCAGGTGCAGCCGGCTAGCATCTTAGATTCTGTGTAACTCTAGAAGATTCTGTTCCAGGCTGTCCCTTGAGTCCCAACAAGAATTCCTTCCTTAGTGACAAAGCATGAGAATGAGGCTCTTGCAGTTCCTTTTACAGATTTTATGAGGATGAAATGGTTCAAATTTTTAAAGATTCGCCTGACGTTTAAGCACTATTTCTTAGTAAGTCTCTTAAAAACCCTCCACATTTCTTCTGCTTCTTTAAAAGCATGAAATTCTGAAGATATTCACATCCCGTCTTTAATCTCCAGGTTGAGTCAGCTTCACTGCATCACAGAATGTTAGAGCCAAATGTAACCTAAGAGGCCTTTACGTCATAGATAAGGAGACCGTGACCCAGGGAGGCGAAGTGGCCCACTTCCCTCCACTCTGACCGGACTCCAGCCTCTCCTCCAGCCTATCACGGGGGCTCTCAGCCTCGGCCCTCTTGCTATCTGGGCGAAGAATTCTGTGTTGTGGGCCTGTCCTGTGCACTGCAGAATGTTTAGCAGCATCCCTGGCCTCTACCCACCAGAAGCCAGAGCACCTCTCCTCCCTCCTCCGTGGTGACAGCCCAAAATGTCCCCAGACATTGCCAAATGTCCGGTGGCAGGGGGGCAGGCTGGGTGGGGCAGTGGTGAATCAGCCCTGGTTGAGAACGACTGGTCTAGCAATTTCCTCGGCCCCCTTCCCACGGTGGGCTAAGGGATACCCAGTTTTAATAACAAGGTTGTCTGCACAAGCCCCCCTTCCTCAGTTCCCTTCCCCTAACCAGCGGCTAATCAAACTCAACCTTTCTCATCAAATGCCTCAGTGAGAGATGAGCCCCAGTTGGGTTAACAGATCCTCAGAAATCAGTTCTCCTCACTTGATTTCCTGTCTATGTACAGCCTCCCCGACTCCTTTCTGAGCTCCTGAGAGTAGAGGTGTATCCTCCTTGACTGGCGTAACTCAACCCATGGCCGCCCCTACTGCCTGCAGTGCTAGGGACAAAATAGAAGCACCACCAAGGCCACTGGCCAACCAACACTTCAGGAAGGCTCTGTTCAAACACGAAGGCACAGCTGCTCAGATCACACGTGTAAACATCAGAGCAAAGGTGAAAGGCACGTCCCTTGGAAACTGACTCAAGGGCAGTCGCTCTAGGGCTCAGGACCCGCGGAGTCATCCGGAGAACGCACAGGCTGTGAGCACACAGAGGTAAAGTCTTGAAGATTGACGTTCTTTTTCCCTTTATGTAAGTGAGGCTGGAACTCACTTGAGGTAAAAAGGCCAACACAGCAAAAATGAAAATATTCCTGAGATTTCCAAATGTATATACTAAGTAAATAGCTGTATGATGAGTCTGTCCCTTAAGAAACTAACCATATTAGGTGCTCTTTCAGCCAGAAAGCTTTTGTGGAACTCTGCTATCAGGAAACTACAGTCAAAATGAAAGAGACTCATTCATTCATTCATTCATCCATTCACCCATTCATTCAATAAATACTTGGGAAGAATGTATGTGTAAAAAAGGACGAATCATTATGGAACAATGCTGCTGAGGGAACATCAGAACGCCCTGCTAGGGAATTTGTCCTAGAAAGTGGCATTTGAAAGTGGACTGTATTTGACTCCCCAAACTAGGCATGGCATCCCCACCACAGAGAAGATGACGGGGCAGATGGGTGCTCTGGGTGGCGTCGCCAGGTGTGATGGGTGGGCCTGTACTTCTGGTGAGGGTTCTAGTATCTGAGAGACCCCATGCCACTTCCTGAGGACAGGAAAAAAGCAGCAGTACTGATGGAAACGTCCTGAATTCCAGAGGGCCGATCCTTGCCATGCACACGGGAATATCACTGTGAGGCCAATCACAGGAGAGCAATGCTGAACCCATCCATCCTTGCACCTGGGATCCAAAGTCCGCCCAGGCTACAGCTGGGGAGAACAGGCCCTCTTCAAAGTGCCCAGAGGACTTCCTGTCCCTCAAGCTACTCCTTATCCTCCCGTTTATGGACTGAATATTTGTGCCCCCGCCCAAATTCATATGTTGAAGCCCTAATCCCCATATGGGTGTATTTAGAGATGGACCCTCAAGGAAGTAATTAAGGTTAAAAGAGGTCATAAGGGTGGGGCCCTGATCTGACAGGGTTAGTGTTCTCACAAGAAGAGACAACAAAAAGCTCTGCTCTCTCTCTCCATGTACACACACTGAGGAAAGGCCGTGTGAGCATACAGCAAGCAGGTGGCCATCTGCAACCCAGAAAGAGAGCCCTCTCCAGAACCCAGCCATGCTGGCACCCTGATCTCAGACGTCTAGCTTCTAGAAGTATGAGAAAATTAATTTCTGTTGCTTAAGCAACCCAGGCTGTGGTATTTTGTTATGGCAGCCCAAGCAAATGCCCTGCCCAAGGTAAAAGGCCCTTGGTTCACCCAGTCCGTTCTGGAAGCTCATCACCATGCAGCCTGGCTTTTACACTATTGGGTGTACATGCTTTACCCTGATGCTCCCACTGAATCTCTATGAGGTTGGCAATTGTCATCCTCACTTTACAGATGAGGAATGTGAAGTTTAGAACAGTTAAGAAACTTGCCCAAGATAAGTCTGGCCTGTGTTGTGGAGCTGGAATTATATAGAACACAGCTCTGAAAGCTCCTTGTCGTTCGACCCACACCTACAAGGGCTGCTAACTTCTGCTTGGGTGTTTTTCTCATTGCGAATCTCTGACCTTGCTTATTCCTTCATGGGGCACCCTAGGCTCTTTCTCACCCACAGGCCAGGCCCCTGCATTCCACATCCTCTCTCCTGGATGAGCTTCCTACAGATTCGGATGTACTGATGTGGCCCTGATCTCACATCATCCTCTTCCTTCCGCTATAGCACTCTGGACCATCCTGTCTTACCCCTTGGGTGTAGCTCAGGTTCTCAGCACCTGTGTGCAGAGCTGCGGCTGGAGGCATGGTCCCCATCCCTGTTCCAAGCTTTGTCACCTTCTCAATACAGCCCTCCGCTACCTAGTAGATGTCTTTTTCTTTTCCTTCACACAATGCAGGAACATTCATCATCCCACTGAGGCCACAGGGCTTCATCATGGGAATGGGAAACACTGCAATTGTGAAATCATAAAGACGAGTCTGAGGGGTGAGAAGGAGCCTATGCATCGTCTCCCAGGGACGCCACAGACACAAAGGCTTCATCTGCAGAGACAGAGGTGGCTGTACACCAGCACAGGCAGGAAAGGCCCCAGAGCAAGCGGCATCTGAGGCAGCAACGTGTGGTGGGCTCAGGCTTTGGGGCCAAATGCCCATTCATTCATTCATTCATTCATCAAATCTTTATGGTGTTCCAGGTCCTATGCTGGGTGTTGGAGATACAGCAGTGAACATGCTCTCTGGGGAAATCAGACAATAATGGATCACAGGCTGGGACAACGGCTCTAAAGGACTATCCAGGGTGATGAGATAGAGGGTCCAAGGGACAGGAAGTGCATCCTGAGGAAGTGGGGAGAGCACCCTAGGCAGAGGAAGGAGCAGCCCTCAGGTAGGGAAGCACTTTTTGAGAATGAGGAACACAAAGAGGCCAATGGGGCTGGAAGACAGTAACAGTTTTACTAACTTAACTCAAGAATTAAATTATTCTGAAACACCTGATGGTTTGGGGAAGAAATTCACAAAATCGTAAAATGAACAATTCTATATCGTATGCACTCCAAATACTGAAAATGAACTCTTTTTAAAATTTTACTGAAGTATAGTTGATTTACAATGTTGTGTTAGTTTCTGGTGTACCACAAAGTGATTCGGTTATATATATAACTGAACTCCCACTCTATCCCTCTCCCACTCCTCCTCCCCTTTGGCAACCACAAGTCTGTTCTCTATGTCTGTGAGTCTGTTTCTGTTTCGTGGATAAGTTCATTTGAGTCATATTTTAGATTCCACATATAAGTGATATCATATATTTGTCTTTCTCTGTCTGACTTACTTCACTTAGTATGATCATCTCTAGGTCCATCCATGTTGCTGCAAATGGCATTATTCTGAAAATGAACTCTTGTTCCATAACGCCAACACTGGGTGGGCGTCTACTACATGGCAGGCACTGTGCTCACTGCTTTTATTTTCATTTAGTACCTCACTCAATCCTAATAACAGCCCTATGGAGCATGCCCTACTTACAGATGAGAAAACTGAGTCACAGGCACACGTTACCCAAAGTCACATGGCTGAGAAGTAGCAGATGGGGCCTCGAACCCACGCACTCGGGCTCCAGGCCTGGGTTCAGTCATAACACCACCTCTGACATCTTTTCTCTAAGGCCCTTGGAGAAGGGCAGCTACATCAAGAAGCCTGACTTGGACTCCAGTCTCTTTACTATTCCCAAGTTCTATGATCTCAAAAAATACTCAGTGTCTGCAAGTACAGTGGTTCAGGCTGCGGCCTCAGGAGGCTCACCACCCCAGCGCCCCCGCCGCTCCGGCTTCACTTCTGATTCTGAACCAAAGGATTTCTTCCTCACCTCCTATCACGTATTATCTGTCCAAGGGCCTCAATTTTGTCACCTGTAAAATGGGCTGCTGTGAGTCCTCAATGGACTAAAGTGGGTAGGGAGTCTTCTCGGCCCTTTCCTAGCTTTCCCCTCAAATACCAGAAGGAGTCAGAGGCCCAGATGAAGCAAACCTGTTCATTAGGACTCAGCCCCGCCATTTTCTAGAGCACGCCCATTTCTAAAAGCAAAGTACTCCATTGCCAGACAACTGCCTGGAGGGTGGAAACCCACATCTTCTGACTCCTGTCCAGCACCATCCCCAGCACAGGGCGCCAAGTGTCATCTGGGGACAGGAAGGGAGTCATGAGCTGGGCCACGACGGCCCCAAGTAAGCAGGATGCCCTGTGCGTGCTACCTGCAGCCCTGGTCTACAGGAATGCTGGTCTACAGGAACGCTGGGATTGAGTCCAAACAAGAGGGGAAGGGCGCCAGGACTCATTACTGCCACATCCCTGTATCCTGTATTCTGGCCCTGTACCCTTATCCTTGATGGGTGAGGGAAGGCTGAAAGCCAGAGCTGCCTTCAGACCAGGAGTTGGTGGGGTGCAGGACCACAGTCTGCACAGCCTCTCACAGTCCGGAAGGTGTTTGTTTGGTGTGGTGTGTCTGCTGGGGGCTGGGAAGGCAGTGAACCTTCATTCTGTTCAACGGCTATCCCAACCTGACTCAGCCCTTGGCCATCACATGGTCCTTGCCTTGCGTGCTAGAACCACTCCCCTGGCCTGACACTTGTGATCAGAGCTCATGGGGCCTTCAGAACTGCCTCCTTTCCCTAGCCTGCCTCTTAAGGGCTTTCTAGAGAGGCAGTACGGCTGAGTGGTTAATGCAGACTGCCTGGATGGGATTCCACCTCTTCTGTGAGATCTGGGCAGGTCACTGCACCACTGTGGGCCTCTATTTCCTCATCTGTAAAATGGATTTAATCACGGTATCCACTTCAAAGAGTTGTGATTGAAACCGAGCAGGACCCTGTGGGGCTCCTGAGCATGGAAACCTTTCTGTGTCACCTGTTTCTTGTTTGTAGGCAATAGACTCCAGCCTCCATGACCTTCCCTGCGTTCCAAAGAGCAGGTTCAAACATTTGCTAATCAGGGAAGGGAGGGGATGCAGAGACAAGGGAGGAACAGTCAAGGAACAATAGTGCAGCCCTGGGAAAGGATCCTGGTTCCACCTCAAGGGATACACATAACAATATATTTGAGCTCTTTACAGAACTAAAACCCCCAACAAATGGAAGACGTTAACTACCTGCAGAAGCGTTCTTCATTCCAGAGAGAAGGTCACAGTTTGATAACCACAGAAATCAGGAGATCACCTGAGGCCAGATTAAAGGAATGCAGGCCCTGCACACACCCTGATCCTTATCAGCAACCCCGCCCTTGAACCACTGCTATGAAACTCCTCACCAAATCTTCCCGGGTTGGGACACACAGTTTTTGAGGGCATTAGCCTGCTGTGACCCCCTTTGCCTGGCAAAGCAATAAAGCTGTTCTTTTCTACTTCACCCAAAACTCTGTCTCCGAGATTCAATTTGGCAACTGGTGCAGAGAGGCCAAGTTTCGGCATCATGATAAGAATACATAAGTAAGTACTTAGAAGAGTGCAGGGCTCTTTATGTGAGAGTTAGCTCTTGTTCTCATTATTACAATTATAAATGTTCACTCTCCTGTGGTCTTCTTCCTCAGCCCTTGTCACTTTCTACACACCCAGAGGGCTCTGTGTGACACTTGGGACAAAGGACAGGCACAGCTCTGAGGGTGGGGCACCCCTGGTGCTCGGACAATGCCTGGCATAGTGGGTACTTCATACATATTTACTGAATGAATGAATGAATGCAGTGCTCTGTACGATGCCTAGGAGCTAGCAAGAGTGGTTAGTTAGTATTTTTCCCAAGGAGTTTTTTTTTTTTAATTTCTGGGCAAGATTGCAACACCACCCCCCACCCCCACCCCCCCAGCCAACTTGCCTTTCAAAGGCTTTGTGCTCACACAACTAAGACTTGGGACCAGGAGCCCTGCCTCTGCTTCCAGCCATGTCCCAATTAGCTACAACACCTGAGGCTGTCTAAAGCCTCTTTTTTCTGATAAGAATAACAACACCCAATCCTAGGGCTATGGTCACAATTAATGAGATGGCATGGGAAATGTGCCATGAAATTTGCAAAAGAAAACCTTACTATTTATTCCTATAAAGCAACATTATTTAAAATGTACCCAAAACACATTGAGTTAATGGGGCTGTTCATTTATTGAAGACCAATTCCTCTTGTTTAGTTCCCTTCCCAGAGGCAAGGGTACAGTGTTATCGGCTCTCTGAAGATAAAGCAAATCCATTTATTCACTGCAGCATTCAAATGCAGAGTGAAACTATCCGTCCTCATCTCCTCACCAGCTTAAATAGAACTTCATTTAGTATGTATTCTGAACACGGGACACAGTTTGGAAGAGAACTCCAGGCCTTCATTCCTTGTCCGGTTAACCATTATAGACCGGGTGATGAAAGTCTCACAGATAAGGCTGTCTTCCCCCTGAGGAGGCAGCCTAACCCACGCAGAGCCATGGCCATCTCCATTCTGGGCCCCGGCAGGCCTGCTGCCACAAACAGCGTGTTGATCTACACATTCCTTAGAAACCACTCAGGCACCAATCCACCTTTCCCCGCAGGACTGCAGCTGCCGTTTACTTCCAAATTCAGCCATCTGAAAAAAACCTGTCATTATGTTTAATAGTGACGTATGCCCCATTTTTTGCACAATATGTACCATCAGAATCCAGAGTTGCTATATCAATATGAAGCTGAAAGCAGTTTAATAAGAGATTCATGACGCAAAAGCATCCTTGATATACCATTTTCCAAGGTGGGCTCCATGGGAGAGAAGCAAGTAAGAGACAGCAGGAAAAAATGAAAAGTTGGCAACAAGAAGGCTGGGGACTGTGAATTAAACAGCCTTCCTTACTGCAGAGCTTTTCAGAGTTTTTAGTGTATTATTATGTATTGTGAACATTATAGCATACATGATCCTCAAACAAGATTATAGTATACATGATCCTCAAACTGGTTGGACCAGAAATCATTTTTCATTCCCCTTGCCTCAAAGCCAATATCTCAAGGGACTATGAAAACTGCTTATTAGCATAGCAAACTTTTCCACAAAATAGGCCTTCTTACCCTCTATCAACTGCAAAATAAATATTACTCTTGTGTCTCTGTAAGCAGCCAGAAGAATATTACTCTTTTATTTTGTTATTTATTTATTTGGTTGCTCTGGGTCTTAGTTGCCTCAGGCGGGCTCCTTAGATGCGGCTCACCCGCTCCTTAGTTGTGGCATGTGGGCTCCTTAGTTGTGGCATGCATGCGGGATCTAGTTCCCCGACCAGGGATCGAACCTGCGCCCCCCGCATTGGGAGCACAGAGTCTTACCCACTGCGCCACCAGGGAAGCCCCAGAAGAATATTACTCGTCTGCCCATAAGTGCTGGAGGCAACCAGAAGGCTCTAGAGTCTTTATTCCGACTCAAGACATCCTCTTCAGTTTTTTTTTGTTGTTGTTTGTTTAATAGTCTGTCCTCTTAGACCAAAACCTTCTGAGGGAATAATCTTCAACAAGTAGAATAATTGGTCCCTGGCAAGTGAGACTCCTACAAATCCGGTTTGGCTGAGTGGGGTTGGGGTGGTGGTGGGGCGCTGTCTGAAATGGCAGAGTATTATGGCACCAACAGCCTGCAAGCGTCACCCACTGCATTACCTGAATTGTATTCAGGGGGGCCGGGCTGACGGCCCAGCTGGGCCCTTGGGCCACAAGTTCATGGAGGCTGCTGGGCAGAAGCTGTCTCTGTCAGGTGACCTCATTTGGTCGAGGCTGCTAATTGTTTGCTCACTGTCCGTTCTCCCTTTGTTCCATATACCAGAAGCCCTGATTTAAAAAAAATTTTTTTTTCATGGAAAGGCATTTTATGTTAAATACAGCAGTGTGTACATGTGAATCCCAAATTCCCAATCTATCTCTCCCCCCGACCCTTCCTCTCTGGTAACGATAAGTTCGTTTTCTGAGTCTTTTTATGTTTTGTAATAAGTTCACTTGTATCATTTTTAAAAAAAGATTCCACATATAAGTGTTATCATATGATATTTGACTTTCTCTGTCTGACTTACTTCACTTAGTATGATAATCTCCAGGTCCATCCATGTTGCTGCAAATGGCATTATTTCATTCTTTTTTATGGCTGAGTAATATCCCATTGTATATATATACACCATATTTTCTTTATCCATTCATCTGTCAATGGACATTTAGGTTGCTTCCATGTCTTGGCTATTGTAAATAGTGCTGCTATGAACACTGGGGTACATGTATCCTTTCAAACCATGTTTTTCTCTGGATATATACCCAAGAGTGGGGTTGCTAGAAGCCCTGATTTTTAAATGGACCCAGGAACACCTATAAAGGATTCATTTCATAGGTTCTCTTCCAACGAGCTGTGGCCAGAGACTACGTTTTGACCAGTGAGATGTACGTGGAAACACTGAGTGACAGCTTCCAGGAGACCTTGTTTTAGGACAGCTGACCTGGGCCCTTTTGTTCTCCCTCACCCCTTTCTTCAAACCCTTCCTTCCTGCTGACTAGATTGAGGGAAATGGCTGGTACTTAAGCAGCCCTCTTAGTCCATGAGGTAGAAGCTGGTTACAGAGGGTACCCAAAAAAACGCGAGCACTGGAGCCCTAGACCCTGACAACTTTATGAACTGGGCTACTCACCTCTGGATCCCTTTTACCTGAGAGAGAAATACATTTTCCTCTTGATTAAGCTGTTGTGGGTTTTCTGTCACAGCTGAATTAAGTCTTAACTAATGCAACAGATAGTGCCTAAACATTTTCATATTGGGAAATAATTTTAAACTTACAGAAAAGTTGCATGCATATTACAGAGAATTCTGGTATGCTCTTTACCCAGATTTGCCAATTTGTTAATAATTTGCCATGTTTGCTTTATCATTGTTAACCTCTGTTTCACTTTCCCTTCATGCACACACAATTTTTAACCACTTGAGAAGGAACTGTGTACATCATGCTCCTTTACTCTTAAGTACTTCACTGTGAACAAGGACAAGAGCTCCCACATAACCACAGTCACCAAATTCAGGAACTTTAGCATTGATACAATACTATTACCGAATCTATAGTTCATATTCCAATTTTGCCAGTTGCCCCAATAATGTCTTTTCCTGGACAGCTACATGTAAAAGAATGAAATTAGAACATTCTCTAACACCATATACAAAAATAAACTCAAAACAGATTAAAGACCAAAATTTAAGACCAGATACTATAAAACGCCTAGAGGAAGATACAGGCAGAACACTCTTTGACGTAAATCATAGCAATATATTTTTGGATCCACCTCCTAGAGTAATGGAAATAAAAAAAAAATAATAAGCAAATGGGACCTAATTAAACTTAAAAGCTCTTGCACAGCAAAGGAAACCATAAACAAAACGAAAAGACAAGCTATGGCATGGGAGAAAATATTTGCAAACAACGCAACCGACAAGGGATTAATTTCCAAAATATACAAGCAGTTCACACAGCTCAAAAACAAACAACCCAATCAAAAATTGGGCAGAAGATCTAAGTAGACATTTCTCCAAAGAAGACATACAGATGGCCAAAAGTCACGTGAAAAAATGCTCAACGTCACAAATTAGTAGAGAAATGCAAATCAAAACTATAATGAGGTATCACCTCACACTGATCAGAATGGCCATCATCAAAAAGTCTATGAATAGGGGCTTCCCTGGTGGCGCAGTGGTTGAGAATCTGCCTGCCAATGCAGGGGACATGGGTTCGAGCCCTGGTCTGGGAAGATCCCACATGCCACGGAGCAACTGGGCCCGTGAGCCACAATTACTGAGCCTGCGCGTCTGGAGCCTGTGCTCCGCAACAAGAGAGACCGCGATAGTGAGAGGCCCGCGCACCGCAATGAAGAGTGGCCCCCACTTGCTGCAACTAGAGAAAGCCCTTGCACAGAAATGAAGACCCAACACAGCCATAAATAAATAAATAAATAAAATTAAAAAAAAAAAGTCTATGAATAATAAATGCTGGAGAGGGTGTGGACAAAAAGTAACCCTTCAACACTATTGGTGGGAATGTAAATTGGTGCAGCCACTATGAAGAACAGTATGGAGGTTCCCTGAAAAACTAAAAATAGAGTTACCATATGATCCAGCATTCCTGGGCATATATCCGGAGAAAGCTATAATTTGAAAAGGTATGTGCACCCCAACGTTCATAGCAACACCATTTACAATAGCCAGGACGTGGAACCAATCTAAGTGGCCATTGACAGATGAATGGATAAAGAAGATGTGGTGTATATATATATAATGTAATATTACCCAGCCATAAAAAACATGGATGGACCTAGAGATTACCATACTAAGTGACATCAGACAGATAAACACAAATATCATATGACATTGCTTATATATGGAATCTAAAAAAATGATACAACTGAATTTATATACAAAACAGAAATAGAACAGAGACATAGAAAACAAACATGGTTACCAAAAGGGAGGGAGGGATAAATTCAGAGTTTGGGATTAGAAGATACACACTGCTATATATAAAACAGATAACCAACAAGGACCTACTGTATAGCACAGGGAACTCTACTCAATACCTTGTAAAAGAATATTTATGTGTGTGTGTGTGTGTGTGTGTGTGTGTATACACACACACCTATTTATATATAACTGAATCACTTTGCTGTACACTTGAAACTAATACAACATTGTAAGTCAACTATATTTCAATAAAAACTTATTAAAAAAAGGACAGTCTCATTAAAAGTTATTAACCATAAGAAAAAGTTCAGGATCCAATTAGAATCATATATTTATTTGTTGTATCTCAGATAACCATTTTTAATGGAGTATTTCTTTAAAAAAAAGAAAAAGAAGAATCCAAATTAAAAAGAAATCAGATTATTTGCATATCCAGCTCACCGCTACTTCTACCTCTTTAGTGATTCACAAACCTGCCATTCTCCTGCTGTCAAGCTCAACTTTAGGCCCCTGAATGCAGCAGCACCCCCACCCCAATGTGTCTTTCTAGATCTGCCCACACCCCCTTCTCCCATTATTCCCCATGCTACTTCCAGGAGTTCTGAGCGTCCCAGTCACAGCGAGGCTGTGGTAACTTCAGTGTTAGCAATTCTCACCTACGGGGTAGTCAGCAGTGGAGATCACCCCATCGTGCACACCATTTCCAATAACTGCCTGATGGACTCAATACACTGGAAAAACTTGCACGGGTCACTTGACAAAGAGGTGGGAACAGTGATCGTTTAAGCCTCCTGGATGTGACCAGCCATTAAACAGTTGTCTAAGTTTTGTTCAGATGTAGCAGCAATCCATATCTTGAATGCATTTGATAAGGTGACTTAGGAGGTATGATTTATTCATCCTTGAGGGTTTATTTCCACCATATCTGTCTCTACGGCAAGAACCAGGCTTGCTGACAACCCATCGCTGATGTGCAGCAGAGCTCTCCACGCATCTTCACGGAGCTTATTATTTAGGCACCAGTCAATTCCTTCCATTTTATAAGGAAAGAGATAGGATTTTTTTAATTAATGAAATTTATTAATAGGCATAGATGGGTATATTACTAAATGGTCTAAAATGGTCTCTCGGCTCCCAAGAAAGAATTACCGAGGAATCATCGGGGGCGGGTTGGCTGCTGCTCTGCGGGGCGGGCAGGCGGCCTGATAAGTGAGTTGACAAGGACCCCTCCTTTGGACACCTTTGGGGATCCTGCTGATGAGCCAGGGAGGCCCCACACCTAACGATAACCCCACTGGCCTAGGAGACACTTATGTGCTGTTTCTCTCCATTGAACTTGGGTCTCAGGCTGAAGCCTGGAGACTCCAGCCAGCTGGAAAGAATAGGGAGGGGGTGGGAGGGTCATTGCACGTTCAGGGAAGACCGCTGTCTGCATAATTGCTGCCACATCTTCAAACTACAGTTGCATTGATTCAGAATTACCGGATGGGTGAGAAGAAAACCATGGTCAGTGCAAACGTTTCCCCTGAGAAGGAAGCCGTCGTTAAAGTGCTTCCTGCTGTGGCTGTCAGGCAGGCGCCCTTGCCCTTGTGCATGTTCTGATGGCCGAGAGTGGGCCGGCTTAGAGGGAAGTGGGGCTCCAGGCCAGAGAGAAGAGGTGTGGCGGGCTGCTCCCACCTGTGACCTGGCACTTCTGGGGCTGTCCCTCCTGAGGCCACTGTGAGAGTGTGTCACCTGCATTTCTTTTTTAGAACTTTGAACCTAAAGATAGAGACATCAGTGCTCTAACTTCTGTCCCCATCCAGCTGTAGCCCCACTGCGATGCTGCTGTATCTCCCACAGTGGATACAGGGCAGGTACACAGCAGGCCTTCAATACACATTTGTGCGCTGGAGGAAGGATTTTGATCTAACCCAGAATCCCATCAACATAGACACCGTTCCAGAGGATACTGGGAGTGAAGAACTCCTGAAAACTGGACACCATCAACGCCCTCCAGGAAGTGTTTCCTGAGTCAGCTAAAAATCACTGTAATGGAAAAATGCCCTGGTTTCTAGAAAGAAAAGAAAAGAAAGGGAAAGGGAGGGAGGGAAGGAGGAAGGGAGGGAGGAAGGGAAAAAGAAAAAGTCAGTCACTAAAAACAGAGGCACAGGAGGGACTATAAAAGAAAAAATACAAGAGACAACCAAATGCAATGTGCAGATCATTTCCATTCTGATGCCACAAAGTATAAAAAAATGTTTTTGTGACAACCAATATGAATATGCATGAGGTATTACATGATATTAAAATGTTACTGTTAATGTCATTAGGTATGACAGTTGCATGGTAGTTATGTTGTTGGGTTTTTTTTGAAGTCTTAGTCTGTTATCCATATTGAGTATTTATAGTTGAAATGACCTGTCTGGGATTCGCTTAAATATAACAGCAAAAAACAAAACAACAAAAAGTTGGCACGGAAGGGACACGGCTGGCAAAATGTTGATAATTGTTGACACTGGGTTTGGATTCATGGAGGTTCATGATA
This sequence comes from Aethalodelphis obliquidens, assembly GCF_003676395.1. Classification (NCBI taxonomy): domain Eukaryota; kingdom Metazoa; phylum Chordata; class Mammalia; order Artiodactyla; family Delphinidae; genus Aethalodelphis; species Aethalodelphis obliquidens. The sequence continues at coordinate 31,408,542 of NW_020837961.1, read as the reverse complement.
CCATTTTTTCTACTTTCTGTGTAATTTTGAAACCTTTCAAAAGAAAAATATTTTACAAGTGGAATCCACAATCTCCAACCCCTGAACCAGGTCGTATCATCTTTTTTCCATTAGTTAATTCAATGCATAGTTACTGAAACCCTGCTATGTGAAAAGCATTGAGGTAGGAACTGTGAGGGGTACAGAGCTACATAAGACATGATCAGATATCAAATATGTACAGGATAAATATCTCTGGTGGTTTATACTTGGTTGCCTGGGCATGGAAAACCCTGACTCTTCCTGGAAGCTGGGTATGCTCATCAGTAGTCAGCAGCCTCCATTCTAAAGCTGGTCACACCTCTTACTAACCAGGCTGTCTTGGACCAGCCACCTACCCTTCCTAAGCCTCTGTCTCCTCATTTATAAAAAGCAGCTAATGGTAGGACCCACTTCGTGAGCTGGTTATGAGTATTAATAACAGGCTTAGCCTAGTACCTGCTTAGGCTATTGATACGGAGCCGATGACAATAACCAACATCGTGATGTGGTTAGAGCAGCCTAGCAGTAGCCCTTTGTGCCATTAGAAAAAAAGTGCCCTTTTCTCGGGCTGGCGCGACCAGGAACAAGGGTGAAGGGCTTGGCTGGTTTTACCCCTGGCTGGGCTCCCCTGTGTAGGGCTCAATCTGTATATCATAGGTGGGGCCTCTGCATACGTTTCCCAGGCCCACCCTGAGCCCCCTCAAATTTCCCAAAAGGAAGGAAAGCCCCAGAGCTTGCCTACAATTGAGCGTGTGCATGAATGTGCTTAGCACTCAAAAAGCACATTGGTGCTTGGCGTTGACCAACTTGTGTTTGGGGGTTATTGTGGCAGGATTGCCAGGTTAAGAAAAAACAACCACCTATACAGCAGACGCTTTACAACTAACTCCCCCCATGCCCACTCTGCCCCTCCACCACCAGGCTTAACCTCACAGTGCTGGGGTTGTGTTAAACATGCCATTCCTAGTGTTCAATCCTATTGATGGATTTTAAAATTGTATTTTCATTTCTCCTAAATGACGGTAATAGGAATGGTGACTAATGTATTAATGTAGATTAATTGCTTGTTTTACTGGGAATGAAAGTTACTTTATCACTAGTCTTGATTATCCCTTATTTTGTTTTGTCTCCTCTTTCTCCTCCTCCTCCCCACACCCCTTCTTTAATTAAAAGGCAAACACTGGGGGCTTCCCTTGTGGCGCAGTGGTTGAGAGTCCGCTTGCCGATGCAGGGGACACAGGTTCGTGCCCCGGTCTGGGAAGATCCCACGTGCCGCGGAGCGGCTGGGCCCGTGAGCCATGGCCGCTGAGCCTGCGCGTCCGGAGCCTGTGCTCCGCAACGGGAGAGGCCAAAAAGGGGGGGCCCCCGCGCACCCAAAAAAAAAAAAAAAAAAAAAAGCAAACACTGTTATGGCCAACAATCAGGCCATTCACTTCAGCAAGTGTTTTGCTATGTGGTGGATTGAAATGTACCATCCACATCCCAGCTGCAGGCGCCATTAATGCTGCCATGGATAGTCACACAAGTGCACATCTGTTTTGTAGATGCAAATGAAGCTAGAATGTGCCTGACTGCGAGGATGCCATTGTGAAGGGACACGTGCCTCACTCATGCAAAGCACTGGGCTGTAGGAGGAAATGTACATGGTTCACGTGTACCACATTCAGGACATTCAGGCATGGGCAGATGCCATGTGTAGACATTCAGAAATCAAAAATGCAAATATATTCAAATCCATTCCAGACTATCTGGAAGGCTGGAGATATTTCATAAGGTTGGCGCTTTTGTCATTGCTATGGCCAAGGATCACAGGGAGCCTTCATCAATATTAACATCTTTACGAATACTATGGCTTAGGACTATCTTTTCTAGTAAAATGCCCTATAATTACATATACATTTGCATACATTTATAAATTTTGCATTACACCAGAAAAAATGACAGGTGAAAAATGCTGCCTCAAGGGCTTCCCTGGTGGCGCAGTGGTTAAGAATCTGCCTGCCAGTGCAGGGGACACGGGTTTGAACCCTGGTCTGGGAAGATCCCACATGCTGCGGAGCAACTAAGCCTGTGCGCCACAACTACTGAGCCTGCGTGCTGCAACTACTGAAGCCCGTGTGCCTAGAGCCGGTGCTCCACAAGAGAAGCCACTGCAATGAGAAGCCTGCACACCTCAACGAACAGTAGCCCCCGCTCGACGCAACTAGAGAAAGCCCGTGTGCAGCAACGAAGATCCAGTGCAGCTAAAAATAAAAATAAATAAATTTATTTTAAAAAAATGCCGCCTCAAATAGTCAAGGGAAATTAAATCCAAATTCATATACCAAGGTAGATTGCAATAGCACAGCATATTACACAGTTTTTTTTTTGACTAGTCCGATAACTAAGACTACTGCCTTCCAGATAACAAGTGTAAGGATAATTTTTAAAAGCAAACAAGAAACATTAAATCTATATTAAAGCATGGTGTGTGAGTCTACATTTTCTAAGGCATGCCAGTCACAATGATACACTTCTTCCAAGAATCTGCTTGAAATAATTGGCTCTAACTATGTCATGAGTAACAACCTCTCCACCCTTCAACATGGATTGACTTCTTGAAGAGAACAAGGTGCCTCCAGTACCACAGAATTTATATCAAATGAAAATCTTTTAAAGAAATTTGAGTAAGTGCTAGATTAGAGCTGGAAAAGTCAACACTTTGGGAATGGATTTTAAAGATCTTTTAACACTGCAATTAAGTCAACCACTGTATATCACTATGCTTTCTAATTTAAGAAACATTATTTTTATATCTTTAAGCCTATTCAACTGGTTTCATTTGAGAAAATGGAAAATTAACATTTTGAGTTATTTCAAAGAAGGTCTCTATAGTTTTAATCTCAATCAATCCTGATTATCCACTATGTGTATATTAAGGTCTTTTTCTAACTCCATGCTTCCCATTGTCTGCCTCTGGTCACTTTACAGCCATATACATTTTTTTTTCTAGTTTCAAAAGCAATAAATGCTCTTTGCAAAAGTTCAACTGTCATCTATTATCCTACCACACAGAAATGATTACTTAACAATTCAGCATCATGTCAGATGGTTTTCTAGGCAAACATATTAGCAAAACAGTGCTTATTAAAACAAAATAATTCACAGTAATTTATCATTTCTTTTACCTTCCTACCAATAACATATCATGGATAACTTCCCTTATGGAAATGTTTGGGCCTATAAGCCTATTTTTGGTGTGTAGCTTCATAGTATGCTGTTTTATGGATGTAGCATAATTTATTTAACCAATCCCCTATGTGGATAAATCAATATTATAAACAAATGCAAAAAAAAATTCTTGTACATACACCTTTGCAAATTTCTCCTATTTAAAATGTTTTCTTAGGAATTCCCTGGCGGCCCAGTGGTTAAGACTCTGCGCTTCCAATGCAGGGGGAGCAGGTTTGATCCCTGGTCAGGGAACTTAGATCCCACATACCCCATGGTGCAGCCAAAAAAGAAAAAAATGTTCTCTTTACATATAAGTAGCTGGTTATACTTCCCCTGTTTTATTATTGTCTTTAAATCACCATAGATAAATCAAGAATTAAGTGACAAGGAAATTGGCAAATGAGCCATGGAAAGTACATGTTTTTATATTTTATATTACTCAAACCCTTCATATTTTGTCATTTTCTATGGTTTTGAACCAGAGAATCTGAAGAAGAGAAATTCTAGGTGGAGAGATTTAGGGACACTTTCAACAACAAGCATAAGCCCTTGGGGGACAGAACCTCAGGCCTGTCTCCTTCCTGAATTGTGTTGTTAGTGAGGTTTTGACCAAAGTCTGTCTGCATCTCTCCTCTCCTGCACTTTTCGTGGGGCAGTTGCTCTACTCCCATTCTCACTGTGGGAGGTGTCAGGTTCTCTGCATCCCATAGTCATACTTTTCCCAGAGGCAAAGGAAATTCAGGAGCTGAGGACTAGCTCATGCTAACTCTAGGTATGGCGTGTGGTGGTGAACTGGAAACAAATAACTTGTTAAAGATTCCAAACATGAAAACCGAATAAGATTTCAAAATAAATTTTGTTTCCTTGCCATTTCGTTGGACTGCTTTTGATCCTTTTGTAACACAAAATTTTCATTCAGGACTTCTTTCTATGTTGCAATTTGCCATTGCATCATCCTCCTGTCATGCTATATTTCTCAATGGGCTATTTGTTTAGAGACCTTTTTCTTTTCTTTTTGCCAAGTTCTGTGAACAATGAATTACTTCAGTGGGAAACTCCATACCATCTTTGCAGAAAGATCATGTGTGCAATTGTACTCCTTTGTGCTTTCATTGGTTTGGTCGTACAAGAGATCATTTTAAAAACACAAAATCAATAGTTCAGATTAAAGAGAAATAAATTCTCTTTAACCTGAAAAAGAAATGTGCTCTTTTCTTCCCTGGGCATTGCGATGTTCACCTTTAGCATGGAGTCATGAACTACAGGGCTTGGGGAACTTGACCGAGGTCACAACTAAGATATGAACCCAAACATTCTGGCTGCAGAGTCTAAATTCTTGATATTATATACTATATGGCTGATTCCACCACACACACCCAGTTTTGTGGTTAGGTAAAAAGTTTAAAAATTATTCGAGAGGAGAATTTAATCTGAGTTCACCAGATGGACTCCTGGGAGGTCAAAGCATCTCAAACTGAAAGCTAAAGATTAAAATGAAGTCTGCGTAATGAATGATAGCATTCCAGATTCTGTTCTCTTTCATGCTCCCAGAATGGTGGAAATCAATTTTATCCATCCAAAGCAGAAGTATTCTTAGGAGATTTCTTAGTCTTAGAAGAAACTAAATGTTCCCATTAAAGAAAAATCCTTACAACACTGCCTTCTGGGGTTGCCCGAAGAAAAACTTGGCTCACTGCCAGATCATTCTTCAAAGGAGGTCCACCAATTACCAAACCAATCAATTACACAAAGGCTGCAATCAAACGTTTTACAGCTTCACTCTTAACTGTGTGTGGACAAAGATCTCCAGACACGTGAGTCTGAAACAAACAAACAAACAAACAAAAATAATGGAACTCAGAGGCCATAGAAACAATACAGGGAGTAGAGAAAGGTTTTTTTTTTTTTTTTTTTTTTTGAGAAAGGTTTTTAAAAATCCACTGTGTTTAATATCTTTGGAGACAAAAAAGAAGATACGCATCCATGAAATGACAAGATATTTTTTAAAAATTAAAAACCAAGAATGACACCTTAGAAATTAAAAATTTGAAAACAGAAGATCTCAATAGCATGAAAGATAAGAAAATTAGAAGATCAGTTCAAGTGGTGTGTTGTTCAGCTAACCAGAGTTCCAGAAGAGAAAACAGGAGGAAATAAAAGGGAAGGAATCAGTAAAGTGAAAATGAAGTACATTTTCCCAGAAAAGAAAAGCATGAGTTTCTGTATTAAAAAGGGCCAAGTGATCAGAATAATTAATGAAAAAAAACACTCAAATCATGGCAAATAGCTGTGAAATAGCAGAATATATAGGGAGAAAAAAACACTGAAGGAGATGAAGAAAGGGAATGAATGGCAAAGGACTTCCCAGTAGCAATAATGGAGACCAGAGGCGAGTACATGAGCCTTTACAATTCTAGGAAAAACTATTTTCATCTAGAGATTCTATACCCAGCCAAACTATGAAGTGAGTGGGTAGAATAAAGACATTCTCAGATATACAAGCACTCAAAATTTACCTTGTATGTACCCTTTCTTTAAAAAGCTACTGGAGGATGTATTTCAGAAAAACAGAATTAAATCAAGAAAGAAAAAGACACTGGGGTCCAAGAAAAGAGAATCCAACACAGAAGAATTGACAAAAGCATGTCTCCAAACAACAGCTCACTGGGAGTAGAGAAAAAAACAACACAAAAAAACAGTCCAAACTGGAGAATAGAGGCCATGTGACACATCTGCTAGGACAGTTGAAAAAAATGTTAACAATTGGCCCATAGAAAATCTAATGAAAAAAATGAAGTGTTTATTAGCTCTGGGTAAAATAAAATGCAGTATATAAACTACATTGCTCAGCAGTGAAACATTTATATAGTCATAATGTAAATAATGATTTAATCAAGACTTGTACTATAACTAAGTTGTGGGGAAGGAAGTGAGGAAACAGAGTATAAGAGAGAAACCTAAATTCTCATCTTCTGTGACTGAGTAAACAGATAATACCCAAAATTGATCAGTAAACTGTAGTGTATGTATATGTAAGGAAATCTCAGGAAAAATATATGAGGGGTGGTTGATATTGGTTGCCTCCAGAGAGGGAATTAGACAGTCTGGGGACCAGGGTTAAAAGGAGACTTTTCATTATTTTTACCCTTTTTTCTTTTGAATTTTGAACTGTGTTGATATACTACCTTTTTGAATAAAGAAAAGAAATAATTTAAAAAAATAGCAGAAAGAGGATAATTTTTATTTTTATTTATTTTTTTTTGTGCGGTACGCAGGCCTCACCGTTGTGGCCTCTCCCGTTGCGGAGCACAGGCTCCGGATGCGCAGGCTCAGTGGCCATGGCTCACGGGCACAGCCACTCCGCGGCATGTGGGATCTTCCCGGACCGGGGCACGAACCCGTGTCCCCTGCATCGGCAGGCGGACTCTCAACCACTGCGCCACCAGGGAAGCCCCAGAAAGAGGATAATTTTTAGAAACATGAAACAGCTAATGAAAAACGGTTAAGACTGTTCAAAGGGGTTATTTTTAGGAAGGAGAACTGGGGGATGGGGTAACAGATAAGAGCCTGCTCTATTTAGGTATAAGCTTTTAACAATACCATTTTATTTTTAAAATGAAGTGCATGTATTTATATAAATAAAAAGTCAGAACAACATTAGACTATGAGAACAATTGTAGAGGTAAACTAGGTGAGGTGAAAGAAAACTGGCTACAGCAGGAATTTATGCAGATGTCAACCCTGAGTGAGCAAAACGTTCATGTCTTTAATAACACCTTTTCCCCCCAAACACCTTTTGTCTAAAAAGGTACAGTAGAAAATAAACTTGTATGAGAATAACAAAAATAAATACTACTTAAATCTCAAAGAAGGGACACGTTTCCTAAGTTTCTTTACCTCGCAGCACATTTTTAACATGTAAATCTAGAAAACTGATCCCAGAGTACATGACATGAGTTATGATTTTAGAGAATCAATAATCTACAAATTTCAGAAATCTTCAGTAACCACCTAACTGCATTAAAAAGCAACTAAAGAGGGATTCCCTGGTGGCGCAGTGGTTGAGAGTCTGCCTGCCAAGGCAGGGGACACGGGTTCGTACCCAGGTCTGGGAGGATCTCACATGTCGCGGAGCGGCTGGCCCGTGAGCCATGGCCGCTGAGCCTGCACGTCTGGAGCCTGTGCTCCGCAACGGGAGAGGCCGCAAGAGTTAGAGGCCCGCGTACCGCAAAAAAAAAAAAAAAAAAAAAAAAGGGCAACTAAAGAAAGTAGTCTTGAATATGGCTATGTATACTCGGGTAACAAAGGTTAATTTTTCCCTTACGTCTTGGAAAAGCTAGGTTCTTACATGTTTTTAGGATTCTGATGCCAAAAAAATTTTGCTACTCAATTCCAGAGAGCATGATACGTGTGTCAACCCCTTTAATTCACTTGATCCAGTGGTTACTGATCACTTGGGCACAAGTGGCCAAAGGAAGATTCTCCCAGAATCTTGGGCATCATGGTTTCAAACTCTGTGGTCTGTTGGAGCTGCCCCACGAGGAAGAAGATTCCTTTTTATTAGCAAGATGTCATTTGAACGGAAGCCTGCAATAAGAGACCAACCCCTGACATCCCACTTGCTCTGCTGCAGTCCAGAAACTGCTGCTTCTCATTTACTCACTCACTCATTGTGATGGTTAATTTTATGTGCCAACTTGGTTGGGCCACGGGGTGCCCAGATTATCTAGTCAAACATTATTCTGGGTGTTTCTGCAACTGTGTTTTTGGATGAGATTAACATTTTAATTGGTAGAGTAAAGCAGATTGCCCTCCATAATGTGGGTGGGCTTCATCTGATTCACTTTACTATAAAGCAGAAACTAACACACCATTGTAAAGCAATTATACTCCAATAAAGATGCTTAAAAATAAATAAAAAAATAAAACACAACAAACTAGTGAATATAACAAAACAGAAGCAGACTCACAGATATAGAGAACAAGCTAGTGGTCACCCCTTGGGAGAGGGAAGTGGGAGGGGCCATACAGGGTAGGGGATTAAGATGTACAAACTATTATGTATAAAATAAGCTACAAGGGTATATCGTACAACACAAGGAATATAGCATATATTTTATAACAACCATGAACGAAGTATATTGTGAATTACAATATTGTACACCCACCTGTAACTTATATAATACTGTACATCCATTATACTTCAATAAATTTTTTTAAAAAGGACTAAATAAAACAAAAAGATGGACCTTCTCTCGAGTAAGAGCAAAATAACCAGCAGACTGCCTTTGGACTTCATCTGCAATATTGACTCTTCCTGCCTGATGGCTTTTACCTGGGACATTGGCTCTCCCTGCATCTCCAGCCTGCTGTCCTCCCTACAGATTGGACTTACCAACCTCCAAAATCACATGAGCCAATTCCAATCAGTCAATCAATCAATATCCTATTGGTTGTGTTTCTCTGGAGAACCCTGACTAATACACTCATTCAAACAAATGTTTATTTAACATATACTGTGTGCCAAGCAACAAGCTAAGTGCCAGGATAAAGAGTTAAAATGACGGTCCTTACCTTTGGAAACTTAGAAATTTGACAATAATGACCACAAATAATTTCTCCTAAGAGTGAGCTGGCAAGAGAGAATTTACGCATGAATTTCATTTAGGAGCTTCAGGCTTCATCAGGCTTATTCATGATTACAGCCTCATCAAATTTGCTTAAGTACTTGGCTTTTCCAGTCTTGCCTTATCTGTTTTTTTCCAGTGGATGGAAGGTTCTAGTGAAAAGCTACAACTTCCCACACCCTAATAGGCCAGCTGCTGAGGACACAGTGCATTTACCTGCTGGTGGTCTGTGCAGCTACCCTTACTACACTTCTGAGTGGGTCTTAGACACAGTTTTCCACCTTGAAATACTGGCCAATAGTCAATCATCCAGGAAATTTGCTGGACCTGCCTTGTACCAGCTGGTTTATGAGAACTAGATGATTCAAAGAAAACTAGTCCTGGTCTTGTCTGTGAGAATTGTTTGAGTGTGAACCATTCACTCATTAGAGAACTCTAATGAAACCCAAACTGGGGAACAGACTATTCCAAAGAATTCTGCTCTGTCTCATACTGTATGAGAATAGAGTAGAGTGTACTGGAAAGAGCTATGGCTTTAAAGTCAGACGGGTCTGAGGCAGACTCCTGGGCCTGCTTCTTAGTAGCTGGTGACCTTGGACAACTGATCCAGCCTCTCGGACCTTCTAAAATGAGGACAACAGTACCTTCTCACAGGATTCCTGTTAGGACTCAATGGGATCCCAGCTGCACAGTGGCAAGGACAGTGTCTGCTATATAGCACACATGCTAATCCACGGAGTGTTGGTGGAACTTTGATCCATCTCTGTGCTTGTAAAAGCAGTAGGGTTGGTTATAAACATTAGCTTGCAAAGCATTTCTTTATAAAGGAAGGATTACGGTTCTCATTTCAAAATTTTGTGTTGAGCTTTTTGAACAAAGGACCTATGTTAGTTCCAAGTAAAACAAGATCTTTGTTACTCAGAAAACTAGAGGATGGTTGGTAAGTGGATGTCCAAAGAATCTGGCCAATGAAGAGCTAATTCACATTGGCAAGAAGACCGTGCCTGGTCTCCCTCTCCCTCCTAGGGAAACATAAATGTGAATGAAAGAACAGAATATGGAAGTCTTTACTGTGTGTGAGGCACAGAGCTGGCCCCCAGCCCTCCTCGCCCCCCTTTAAAAATTAAGTCTGGAAAATAATCATCTTCTAAAAATCCTGATACTACCTCACAAGACTGATTTGTTTTCCTTTGGGGAAACTAATGAGATCAGTGATTTTTGCTGGATTATCTCAGAAATGTTTATTCTTAGGAACTTGGTGAGGGGGGAGAGTCAGATAACAAAGTTTACTCCGCTTCAAGATTATGTTTAATAAAGACAAACTCAGAGGAATTAAGGAAAGGAGGGAGGGGAGGAGTAGGGAGAAAAATTCCAGAGAAACATTTCGCTCAGAAGGGTTATAAAAACACTCTCAAAACCACAGTGTGAAGACTGCAACTGACTCATATTCTAAAAATAACACCAAACAATTCTGGAAAGTTGTAAAATAGAGATATAACAATGGAAGCATATTGCTCATTGCCAAACCAAAAGCATAGTAAAGTTGTAACTTTTACTTAAAAGAGCTAAAAATAAAGGGTTGTGGGGAAAAGTCCAAGAAGAATAATATGCTAGTGGAAATGAGGCAGTCCTATATATTTAATAAACATTTTTGAGTAGTGAATTTTCACAAGGTTCATCTGTCAAAAAAGTAACTGACAGAGTTTATCACATCATTAAACTCAGAGCTACTGTTAGTTCTCCAGGGAGGCTGGAGGCCAATACAATACTGGCCACAGATCACACAGTTTCCTGACAAACCATCTTGAGCGGCAGTCTTCTCACAGATTTAGAGGAGTGTATTTAAATTCTGGTTAATTTGTCCAAGTATTAAAGTTTGAATTACAAACACCAAAAAGAAGAGAAAACAAATCCAAGCAGAGATTCAAATGGTCATATAGGAATTTGTAAAAATTTAGTGAGCTTTTCTATAAGTGGTACAAGACATTTTCCTTTTCCTAAAGATTCTACGATGGTGCCATATTGTCTTAAGAACAAGTTCAAATTCCTCATTCTTTGAGGATATTGAAGTTGGGTAGAGCCTTACCGTATGTCTTTCTTCTTAACAATACTCATGATAGGGCTTCCCTGGTGGCGCAGTGGTTGAGAGTCCGCCTGCAGATGCAGGGGACACGGGTTCGTGCCCCGGTCCGGGAAGATCCCACATGCCGCGGAGCGGCTAAGCCCGTGAGCCCGTGAGCCATGGCCGCTGAGCCTGCGTGTCCGGAGCCTGTGCTCCGCAACGGGAGAGGCCACAGCTGTGAGAGGCCCGCGTACCACAAAAAAAAAAACAAAAAAAAACAAAACAATACTCATGATAGGTTAATCATGTGGGTGCCATGAACCATGCTGAACCCTTTACATCAATTCCCTTTATTCCTTAAAAATGGAATGGTCATCCCCACTCATTGATGAGGAAGCTCATCTATGTGTGTTATGCAAACTGCTCAAGGTCACACACCTCTGGGATACAAATACCTATCATCTGCCTCCAGAGAGAAGGCCTGTTTTCTTTCTCTCTGTTAACCATCAAAAGTGAGCTGTCAACATGAAAAGATGCTCAACATCGCTAATCATCAGGGAAATGCAAATCAAAACCACAATGAGATAACACCTCACGCCTGTCAGAATGGCCTTCATCAAAAGGAAGAAAGAAAGAACTCTCCTCCTTCCAACGATTATAAACTATTTTCCTTAAAAAAAAAAAAAGGAACACACACAACAAATGTTGGTGAGGATGTGGAGAAAAGGGAACCTTCATACACTGTTGGTGGGAGTGTAGATTGGTGCAACCACTGTGGAAAACAGTATGGAGATTTCCCAAAAAACTAAAAACAGAATTACATATAACCCAGCAATTCCACTCCTGGGTATATATCTAGAAAAAACAAAAACACTAACTTGAAAAGATACACGCACCCCAATGTTCATAGCAGCACTATTTACAATAGTCAAGACATGAAAGCAATCTAAGTGTCCATCAACAGAGAAATGGATAAAGAAGATGTGGTATATATATACAATGGAATACTACTCCACCATAAAAAAGAATGAAATTTTACCACTTGCAGCAACATGGATGGACTTGGAGGACATTATGCTGAGTGAAATAAGTCAGACAGAGAAAGACAAATAGTGTATGATATCACTTATATGTGGAATCTAAAAAATACAACAAACTAGTGAATATAACGAAAAGGAAACACACAGAAATAGAGAACAAACTAGTGGTTACCAGTGGGGAGAGGGAAGAAGGGAGGGGCAAGACAGAGGTAGGGGATTAAGAGGCATAAATTATCATGTGTAAAATAAGCTACAAGCATATATTTTACAATGTGGGGACTATAGCCAATATTTTATAATAATTATAAATGGAGTATAACCCTTAAAAATTGTGAATCACTATATTGTATACCTGTAACTTATATAGTATTGTACAGCAACTATACTTCAATTTTTTAAAAAAAGTAAGTTCCCAAATCCATGACTTTTGAGCCACTGCTTAAGCTGTCTGCCTCTAGGTGAAAAATACCTCCACCTTCTCTGCTTACCTTTCCACTTCTAGACCACTCCTCAAAGCCCTGGAGCCACCACAGAGTACCTGATTATACCCGCAAGCATCAATGTTCCCCTTTCTGGCTTTGGCATAGAACAGACTGTCTGTGTCACTTGCTCCCACATTTGTTTAGTCAGTCTAGCACTCCACCTAACACTTTCTTTGTTATACTCTTTCACCTAACACTTTCTTTGTTATACTCTTTATATGTTTTTGTGTGTGTAAATCTTTCTTCTAACCATGATGGCAAGAGCTAGTTTTTAAAATGGTCATATGCTTCCTTCTTTTTTCATACTTAGTGGGAGAAACAGGGTAACTATTTCATAGATTTAATTTAAATTTTTCTGCATTTTGGCAACATGGAGGTACCTAGAGATTATCATACTAAGTAAGTCAGAAAGAGAAAGACAAATACCATATGATATCACTTACATGTGGAATCTAAAATAGGACACAAATGAACTTATCTATGAAACAGAAACAGACTCACAGACACAGAGAACAGACTTGCGGTTGCCAAGGCGGGGGGCTGGGGAGGGAAGGACTGGGAGTTTGGGGTGAGCAGATGCAAACTAGTATATGTAGCATGGATAAACAACAAGATCCTATTGTATAGCACAGGGAACTATATTCAATATCCTGTGATAAACCATAATGGAAAAGAGTATGAAAAAGAATATATATGTGTAACTGAATCACTTTGCTGTACAGCAGAAATTAACACAACATTGTAAATCAACTACACTTCAATAAAACTTAAAAAATAAAATTTTCTGCATTTTGGTTACCTACTATATATAACTACACATTAGGATAATTTACTTTTTGGCTTACCACTACATGGTGATGAGAATAATCTACTTTAAAATAAAATTTCCAATGGAATTGTTTTTTTAAACCCTTTATAGTTCATATCACTGCATAATTGAACTTTACTAATATTCTTATTAATCTCATATAACAAGAATATTTGATCATGCAGGACAGAGATGAATTGAAGGGTCATGAACATATAGTTGCATTTTAGCCAACAGTATCAAATTTCCCCTTAATCAATTTTTCTACCACCATCATGAAGAAATTCAAAAAAGTGGAATGGAGTTTTACCTTTTCTCTCTGTCCCTGGACACACATAAAGAGATCTTCTGTTAAGAGTAATTTACTAAAAAGAGCCAACAGGAAGTTTATAGGATGGAAAGGCAACCGGATAAACTACCTCAAGAGAAACTAGAAGCTGCTTGCGTAACCCTGGTAGACAGCTCACGGGCCGGGATGCTCCATAGGCAACCTGTCATTATCAAGCCAGAAATGGACGGAACTTGCTGTTCCAGGCATTGGAGGGCAGGCAATTGGTATATTTAACAGTCAGCCTGGGCTATGGCCGGAAGAAGGACAGACATAAAGGGAAGCTGATTCCAAAGAACACTCTGAAGGTTGGTCCCAGGACTAAAAGGAGCACGAGTGGGAGCAGTCTTGTATGCGGCCCATTCCTGAGCCACAGTCCTGAGGCTGCACCGGTGCTGTGACGTGAGTCAGACCCTCAAAGGGACCTCACAGCACCCCACCTTACACCCTGGTCCTCCGAAGCTGGTCCCCGGCTAGTGGCAAAGGCTGATGGGGTAGAATGTGTTCATCTAGGATTCCCATGGGAGAATCAAATCAACCCCTTTTTTTTATGCAGTCCTTAGGAGAGACGAAGATTATACCAGAGCAGAGCATCTCTGCCACAGCCTAAGGCCCTGGCAGCTCAACGTTAGGGCTGATACGGCTTCTGCCCCCTCCAAGCAACTAATTTCTGGGTTTTGGCACCCAGAATCCAACCAAACACCTGGATCCTATTTCCTTCCCCTTTCTCAGCGCTGTTTCCACATTCTAGCTGCAAAACTCTCCTTCCTTTCTCCTTGCTAGTGAAATCTTTGATCACGGGTACTGCTTTTTTGACTGGAGAGCCGAGGGGCTGGCAAAAGGACTGAAGACAACATGGCCATGGCTTTGGGAGGTTTTGCACAGCCTGCAGAGGGGAGCCAGGCATCTGTTCAATTACTCTGGTTTTGCCTGCCTACCCAGAGCCTATGGGAAGCGAAAATGGCAGCTGCTAAAGTGCTTTCTTCATTTACGTACCGGGCCGCCTTGCTTGACAAAGCTGTTTTGAACAAAGCTGGCATCTGCTCGTTGCCCTGGGGTAAGTGGTCATCCCCTCTGTGCTGAATCCCTGCCACTGTGCACACCCAGGTCTGTGTGTTAGCCTGCAAGGCTGCCTTGTGTCTGGGGAGGGAGGTACCACCCTGGTCTCAGCATTACAGTGGGAGGAACAGCCAGAGAGAGGCAGGTGTTCTGCCTTCCTGTTACTTCACCTGACCCCACATCCGAGCAAAATAAAAGCAGCCCTAAACCAGAGGGAAAAGGCAGGGAGAATCCAGCCAAGTCACATTTTAAGGTCCTCTGAGTTTTTCTACTTCTGGCTAAGTTCTTATCCGCGGAAAGTGGTGTTCAATGCCTCCTCTTTGCTCGGGGAGACACACCTTCTTCCGTTGCTTGTGCAGCTTAGGGAAGGCTTGAGGGAAATTTAAAAGATGTGTGAACTGGGAACTTTTTTTTTTTTTTTCGGGTATGCAGGCCTTTCACTGTTGTGGCCTCTTCCGTCGTGGAGCACAGGCTCCGGACGCGCAGGCTCAGCGGCCATGGCTCACGGGCCCAGCCGCTCCGTGACATGTGGGATCTTCCCGGACCGGGGCACGAACCCATGTCCCCTGCATCGGCAGGCGGACTCTCAACCACTGCGCCACCAGGGAAACCCTGAACTGGGGACTTTTGAAATCACATTTCAACATCAGTGCTGCTTATATGCATGGACAATTTATGGTACCCATGCCCTCCCCCCAACCCAAGTGACAGCAGAAGGCGGCTTCAGGACAGTTCCCAGGCCTCCCATAGAACGGATCAAGCCTCCCA
Organism: Aethalodelphis obliquidens; assembly: GCF_003676395.1. Classification (NCBI taxonomy): domain Eukaryota; kingdom Metazoa; phylum Chordata; class Mammalia; order Artiodactyla; family Delphinidae; genus Aethalodelphis; species Aethalodelphis obliquidens. The sequence continues at coordinate 31,393,134 of NW_020837961.1, read as the reverse complement.
ATCCTCACTCGCCTTATCTCCGTGATCAGCAGAGGCAGCCAGAAACTCTGAGTGGTAGACGTTGGGCAGGGGGCATCCTGGTTGCTTCTTACCTCGGGGGCCTGTGGGCATTATCCCAATCCCCAGGGCCAGCCCCTTTAACTTACAGTCAGGGGAAGCTTAGGGAACAGAGAATGTTTCTTCATTCAAATAATCTAGAGAGATCTATCAAAGTCTACAAATAAGAAATGCTGGAGAGGGTGTGCAGAAAAAGAAAACCCACCTATACTGTCAGTGGGAATGTAAATTGGTGCAGGACTATGAAGAACAGTGTGGAAGTTCCTTAAAAAACTAAAACTAGAGCTACCATATGATCCAGCAATCCCACTCCTGGACATATACCTGGAGAAAATGATAATTCTAAAAGATACATGCACCCCAATGTTCATAGCAGCACTATTTACAATAGCCAAGATGTGGAAGCAACCTAAGTGTCCATCAACAGATGAATGGATAAGGAAGATGTGGTACATATATACAGTGGAATATTACTCAGCCATAAAAAAGAATGAAATAATGCCATTTGCAGCAACATGGATAGACATAGAGATTATCATACTAAGTGAAGTAAGTCAGACAAAGACAAATATCACATGATATCACTTATATGTGGAACCTAAAAAAAAATGATACAAATAAACTTATGTACAAAACAGAAATAGATCCACAGGCACAGAAAACAAACTTATGGTTACCAAAGGGGGAAGGGGAGGAGGGATAAATTAGGAGTTGGTGATTAACAGATATACACTACTATATATAAAATAGATAACCAACAAGGCCCTACTGTATAGCACAGGGAACTCTACTCAATACCTTATAATAACCTATAAGGGAAAAGAATCTGAAATAGATACATATATATACACATATAAGTATAACTGAATCACTTTGCTATACACCTGAAACTAACACATTATTGTAAATCAACTATATTTCAACTTAAAAAAGAATAAATAGATAAAATAAATTTACTAAAACAAATAACAAAACAAAGCAAAACAACAGAACTCAAACTAGAAGAGGCCCTGGGATAGGCCCTAGTCCTGCCCCTGCTCCAGCCCTGAAGAGAAGGCACAAGTCTCTGGCTGAGGTTACCTAATCTGGCCTGTGGGATGTGTTCTGTTTGGCGAGCACAATTTACTTTTCAATGTTTTACTCTTACTTAGCTGCAACCCTTAAAGATCTGAAGATTTCATATTAATAAATAGATAACTGGATCTCCAGAAATCCCTGATAAAGTGGAAGATGTGGCAAAGCTGGCTGACATCCCCGTGTGGATCATAGCTGCCTTCCCTCCTTAAGCCCCAGCAGCCCCTGGCCCTCCTCCGGCATTTATGCTCCCTACTGGTCCCTGTAGCCATGGACTTTGCCCTCTAAGGCGTGACCAATGTTTCCCTACCTCAGGTTTCACCTAGGAAGCTCTAACAAAATATCCACACCCACGTTGAGACGAGTGAAGACAGAATCTGGGCCTAGGGAGGGACCTGGGCCTTAGAAGAGTTTTAAAGTCCCTACGTGATGCGAGCAGGCAGCCAGGTTCATGCAGGGCGGGGGCTAGACCATGAAGGGCAGGTGGTAAATTATTCTCCTTTTGAAGCTCCTCAGTGCCTCATTTTATTCTTTCACCATTTTAGAAGTTCATTCTATTCTATCGAAATCTGGTTTTCTCTTATTCCATTCTTTTCAGAACCTCACCCAGCCTCAGGATTTTAAAAAAAAAAAATTTTTTTTTGAAAGCTTCTCCTCTTTCTGCTACATTGTTATTTTGGTTGCTCCATTCTGAACCCCCTCCTCCAGTTTCTCCACATTCTTTTTAAAGTACAATGGACAAAATTAGAAACAATACCCTAACCATTATTTTACTAGAGTAGAATTCGGTAGGGGCATTTCTTCCCGGTTCTATCATATCATACTTAACACCTCAGAACCACATTCATTTCTTTGCATAATGCTTTTTTTTTTTTAAACTTAATTATCATCTGGTTTTTGTTAACAAGGAACTCATTTGCAAAAACCTGAGACACCACACTCCAGGATGGAAAACCAAGTTTGGGGGCAAATAAAGCACCGAATATCAACCCTCGTCTCCCTGTTAGAGGGACATCAGACTTCCTCAAGGGCCACAACCTGATAATGTAAAATTAAAGAGGCCATATGGGGAGCTTCCTGGTGGCCTACTGGTTAGGATTCTGGGCTTTCACTGCTGTGGCTGGGGTTCAGTCCCTGGTCAGGGAACTGAGATCCCTCAAGGCATGGTGCGGCCAAAATAAATAAATAAATAGGCCATATTCACGTCCATGACAGTTTTACTTCTTCACCTATACATTAATTTCCTCCCAACAGGCTAGTCTGTTTTTAGGGAATTTCCAAGCTAACTTGATAACTGCTTTTCTTAGGGTTATTTAATTTTTTTTTTCCATTTTGTAGGCTTCTCCTTTCTTTCCTTTTTGTTTTCATTAACATAATCCTCAACTATCAGGTTATAACAGAAAAGTTGCTTAGTGGGAGACGGGATTGAAACACCAGCATCTCTCTATTATTTTGTTGTGCTCATTTTATAGATTAGAAAACTGAGGCCTGGAAAAGCTCTCCCACCCCGCAGCTGACTGCCCACACACCCAACATCAGAGGAGTCCTGGCTCTGGCCGGCCCCCTGGGCAAGGTGAACCTTACCTGATGCTGGATATCAGACAGCACAGCAAGAAATCCAGACTCAGAGATGGCAGGAGTGAGGCTTTCGATACAATGTCTGGGTATCACACATTCGGGCCTGAACCAGATCGACATGGAAACGCACACAAAATATTGAACATGATATTCCAGAGCCAACTGATGCTGTTAAACGCTCCTTGGAACCCCTGGGGGAAAGCCAAGGTTCTTTAAGGAATACATAAACCACGGAGGCACCCTGGCATGATGCCAGCTCTGGAATGTTGGAAATCTTGTCCAGAAATACATATAAAACCGAAGCTGAACTTCAAGATTCCCTCTAGCAACCAATAGTAAGAAAAAGCACACCCCTTCACACTCATACTTCGGGGAGAAAAGGGAATTATTTACGCATGGTGTTCATAAAATATCTGCCCTGTTGGAACACAGTGTGAGAGGAGGCGAAGGGAAGGAGCAAGCTCGGGGTTTGGGACCTGAGGCCCAAGAGGCTCTTATATCGCAAAAGAATCCGGATGGGCCAACGTCGGGAGGCGCGACCCTGGAGGCGCCGCCACTCCCGGGTCCCCGCAGGCCTGGCCGCGGTGGTCACTGCCATTGCACAAGGGTCCTCCCGGGCGGGAGGCCTAATCTCATTGTTTCGAGCCAACCGTAAAATGCAGCTTCTCCCCTTTCTCAAAAAGGACCCGAGGTACTGGGGGATGAACAGGACTGTCTCCCCTGGCTGCCTAGGCCCGAGGTCTTTTCTTTGTGCATCCGTCCCCAAAGCATAGGACCAGATCCCAAGGCGTGCGCTAGAAACCGGGCGCTCCAGCCCCCTCTCGCAGCCAGCCCGGTTGTCGCCTCCTTGTCGCGCCAGTGCGCACCACCTACAGACAAGGCGTGGCGACGTGCGTCGCGAGGCCCTCCCGCAGCCCGATCCCCCGCGGGCCGGCCTCTCCTCCCGCTGCCTTTGCGTCCCCGCCACTAGGCTGTAAGCCCTAGGAGCCGAGTCGCCTGCAAGCAGTGCGGAGCCACAGATACTCACGTTTCCAATTGTTCTCGTGAAATGCGCGCACTCCCCGCGGCCACTAATAGAAGCCAGAGAAAGCGCTCTGAGAGCCGCCTTTTAGGCAGCGAGAAGTGACAAGCTGGCGCCCCGCTGAAAGCCCCTCATTTTCTGCAGGCTCACTCAAAATGCGCCTCGGTGCCGCCAACGCAGCTGCCAGGTTTAATAACTGTGTCAGACAGCCCCTCCCCCCAAAAAGAGACACAAAGATGACAGGCTGGGGACCAAGGAGAGCATGTTCGACCGCAGTCACCCTGCCTCATCCCTAGCGATGCCGCAGCTGGAATGACTGCGCAGGCACGGACCGGGAAAAGGTTCAAACTCCAGCCTTGACCTAGGAATTCTCCAGAAACCTCAGTTCTTTCCTAGTCGCTCTGAACATAAAACTGATACTCTTCCCAACGATACTTGTGAAACAAAGCAAGAGGGCGAGTGCCTTTCCAGTTAACCCAACCTGGCGTCTCAAATGTAAAGGGGACTTAGAGGAACGCAGCAAACCTCACACCTATTAATACGTGATTTTCTGGGCACTGGTGGAATATCCTGGCACTATGCAAAGCGCAAGAAGCTCATCAAACTGGGTTTCGCTCACGTTTTGTCGCGCACACGAATGCTCCAGCCTCTCCAGAGGACACTGGCCAGGAGAACCTTACTGTTTGGGCGGGGGGAGGGGGGGCTCCTTTGCAGCTCCTCCTCGACCTGGACCATCTCCAAAGCGCGGGCAGCGCCTCGAGAGCCACTGGGTTTTTATCAAGCCGGAAGGAATTAGTGGTTCTGTTTTACATGTGAAATATCCCACCGAAGGTAGTGCTTGATAAAATATAGTACATATATAACCCGTACAGGGCGCTAGGGACCCAGCCCCGCCCCGAGGGTTCCTCCCAGCCCCACCCGCTGCGCCCGCCGCACCTGCTTCTGCGGGGAGTGGTTTCCGTGGAAACTCCGGAGAGCCAGTCCTCCCTTTGGACACGCTGTTACCCCGACAACTGCGACCTAGCATTAGGCGGTCCAGGAAGGATGGCAATGGATGCCCGCTTTAAATCACAGATTCACAGAGATTCTCAAGGGTGGGAGGGCAGAAACAGGAGGGCAGTGAGTGATATTTGGGAATGGAGGCGGAGCCGCGGGAGCCTGCTTGTGGGTGGGGATAGTGGACGTCGCAGGCCCGGGGGACCGCATATCTCCCCCCTTCCCCCCCCACTAAACGAGTTTACACTTGGTTCTAGAACAAATTCCGTCATTCTCTTCAGCATATTTCCTTTTCTCTATTCTGCTTAAGATACTATATAAAAGTTGTTTTGCACAGACGGAGCAATAGCTAGTTCCCGGTAGAAGTGAGGAGAGGCCCACAAAGATGTGTGAAGCCGAGGGGAGACCTGGTGTGAATAATATTTGACTGTGCACTTTCTGCACTGTCAGGCCACGGAAAACACATGGCTACAAAATTAAACTCATGTGATGGTTTGGGTGGGGAAAAGGAGAAGGGTGGATGAGACTATCCATGTTTGTTCAAAGGTTCAATGTTCGTATGCCATCTTGTTACTTTTGGATATGGGCATTTGATACTTGTCAAACAAGTCGGTATTCACACGTAAAATGAAACACGTTAATGTGCTTTGAGCAAGGCATAATGGGATTGCAGACAAATGCACACATACCTCATATTGGTTTCTCCTTACTCTAAATTGTATGTTTAGTATCTGAGTTATTGAAAGTTTAAAATCAATGGCATATTTGAATCGAGGAGATTTTACTATATACATTATAATAATATGATGATTTTAATTAACCTCTGGGTTGAGACTGAAATACACATATTTGTATGTATGTGTGTGTGTGTGTGTGTGTGTGTGTATACACAAACTCATCTCTTTAAAAGTCATAAATGCATTTCTGTTAAGTTCCACACGCACCTAATTTTCATAAAGGAAGTGATATTTCTATATTTTAAGAAAACAGTTTATGTGAAAGAAAACATATAGGAAATTTTTGTCATAAAGCAAAGACTTTCATCAAGAAGAACCATCTAATTTACATGTTCTGAAAATCCACATGCTGTATCCTGAATCTGCTTTGAAGCACATAATTTTGGAATCATGTGATGTGATGTTTATCTGCAAATGAAGATCTCTAAAACAAAGTATAGCCAGCAATAGAATAGTCATCCACTTCTCTCTCTTATTACATTTCAAGTTTGAGAAAATAAAAGTATCAAATAGATTTTCACGTCTAACAAAATTTAACAGTGAATACTGTAGAAGAATAGGGGTAAAGAAGTTAAAAAATACTAAGAAATGAACCATTTAAAAAAATATTGCTCCAAAAAATAATTAAGAGGAAGACGATTATATTTAAAATATCGTATTCATAGGTAATATTAACTGAGATTCAAAACAGTAGATAGTTATGATCCCAATTGTTTTCAAAGTTATGTGTACCTGTACATATGACAGTGATGATGCAGGGGAATTCTTGGCTTTGCACTTGCCTGTATCACTTGCCTATATTTTCTCTACACTTGCCTATGGTTTCCACAACAAATATTACCAGTGAGAGCAGCGCGGTAGGCTGCTTGAGAGAGGAGGCTCAGAATCAAATAGACTTGGCTTAAGTTCCAGCTGACACTTCCTGGCTATGTGTGTTTTCTCATTTGAAAACCTTGGCTAAGAATAGCACCTTCCTCATAAGGTGGTTGGGAGGATTAAGTAATATAAGACCTCAGCACAGGGCCTGACACTGGGTTCATTATAGCAAATACATGAATCCCAATTTTTAGGCTACTTTTCCCAGGATTTTAATCCTACACTGAATATTTTTGAAGCTTCCTTTAGAAATTATTGTTTCATATATGCAACGTTGTTTACATTTGTCCACAGTTTTTACCTAAACTTCTCGTCATTCCTTTTTGCATCTCAGAACTTCCTCTGGGATTACTTTCCTTTTCCTTAAAGTACATCCCTAAGAACCTTCATAGTGAGGATTTTTGTTACTGAAATCTCCCAGTTTTGGTTGGATAATGTCTTTCTTTTGATTTTCTTCTTGAAATATGGCTTCACTTGACATATAATTTTAGGTTCATGGTTATTTTCAATCAGCACTTTGAAGATATTCCACTGTCTCCTGGCTTCACTGTTGCTAATGAAGAATAGCTGTCATGTAATTTTCGCTTTTTTCTGGATATCTGTCAACTTTGAATGTTTTGTTCTTTGTTATGCCCTTATTCCATTATCTTATCTCTTTAAAAACATTAAACACACTTATTTAATATTCTATGCCCAATCATCCAGTATTCATAGCCTTTACAGTTTATTGGCTCACAGAGTCTCATTTCTTTATTTATTTAGTGACTTTTTATTTTTTTTTTTGCGGTACGCGGGCCTCTCACTGTTGTGGCCTCTCCCGTTGTGGAGCACAGGCTCAGCGGCCATGGCTCACGGGCCCAGCCACTCCGCGGCATGTGGGACCTCTTTGAGTCCTGTGTTAAAGTGAAATGCTCAGGTAGATGGGCTGGGGAGGTAGAAGCACTACCAACATGGGACCACTTTAAAATAAATTTTATGTTTAAAGTTTTCAGGTCCATGTAGGAGATGTAAATTTCAGGCTCAAACACTTGTGAGTGGAAGCTTAACATTGGAAGTACTTTGGGCAGAGTTTTCTTCCCAGTGCCAGGACTGAGGTAGGTAACATTTCCTTACGCAGGCAGGCTGTGCTCTGGTATAGCCATTGTGCCGTCTTTCAGGGGTTCTTGCCTCCTACCTTATTCAAGCCCACTGCTTTTTATCTCCTGCCTCCTGGATGTGGCTCATTCCTACTGAGACTCTGGGGTTGGCCAGTGCCCCCTCTCCTTCATCCCTCTCAGCAAAGGCCTGCTTTCCCCTCTACAATCAAGGTTTTTCATAGTTCTGCCTTCCCTTTACTTTACCACCAGCTCCACAGTGCTTTGAAAGAGTAAGACAAACAATTCAATTGTTTTAAATAGGCAAAAGATTTGGACAGACATTTCACTGATGAAGATATACAGATAACAAATAAGAACATCAGGGAAATGCGAATTATGAAATACCACGATGAAATACCACTACACAAGAATGGCTAAAAGATGAGAAAGACTGACAATATCAAGTATTGCCAAGAACACGGAGCTGCTGCAAACCTTAGACGTTGCTGATGGGCATTTAAAATGGTATAACCACTTTGGAATCAGTTTAGCAGTTTCTTATGAAGTAAAACATACATATATGTATTCATTTTCTATTGCTATAACAAAACCACAAATTTAGTAGATTAAAACTACAGTTGGTTTTTATCTCATAGCTGTGAAGGTCAGAAGTCTGGGACAGTGTGGCTGGGTTGTCTGCTCATGGTGTCACAAGATTGAAGTCAGGGTGTTAGCCAGACTGAGTCCTCTTCTGGAAGCTCTAGGATTAAATCCACTTCCAAGCTCAGTGAGGGTGTTGGCAGAATGCAGTTCCTTGTGGTTGCAAGACTGAGGTCCCCATTTCCTTGCTGGCTGTCAGGTGAGGGCTTCTCTCTTAAGTCTGTCCATATTCCTTCTTAGGGGTCCCCTCTGTCTTCAAGTCAGTGAGGACGCATTGAATCTCCCCTGTGCTTCACATCTCTCTGACTTTTTTTTTTGTCTGAAAGTTTTTTAAAGGCTCACATGATTAGATTAGGCCCACCCAGCTAATCTCCCTTTGCCGTGTTAAGGTAACATAATCATGGGGGCGATAGCTCATCATATTCACGTGTCCCACTGACACTCTAAAGGGAGGGAATTAGACAAGGGTGAGTGTCATTGGGAGTCTTTCTCAGAATTCTGCTTACCATACCATATGAGCCAGCCTTTCCATTCCTAGGTATTTACCCAAGAGAAGTGAAAATATATGTCTACTCAAAGACTTATAGGTAAATATTTATATCCGCTTATTCATTATAGCAAAAAGCCAGAAAGAACTCAAATATCCATCAACTAGTGAATTAATAAAACAGATTGTGGTATATCCATTCAGTGGAACACCACTCATCAATAGGAACGGAGCAGACTCCTGCCACGCACAACAGCATGGAGGAATCGCCAAATCATGGTGCTCAGTGAAAGAATTTGAATACAGGTTGGTCTACTTTATTCTGAAACCTGAAACTGGCTCCCATACACAGAGGGCAGGAAGAGACAGAAGAAAGAGGCAGACCACTTCATATTGGTAGGTGGCAGGTTTAATAACCAAGGGAACTTACTTACAAGGCTTGTCTGGGGCAGCTGCAAGATGGGTCGATCTTCACACCTGCCTGCCAGAATCTTAAAAATTTATGTAGAGGCCTTAACTTAGTTTAGTCCTGTATACTGTCCCGATGGCCTCAGCACCTCATCACCATCTCCAGGCTGCGTCCTTAGGTGGCTTCTAGCACAGGGAAGGCAGGCAAAGCTCACATGCCAAGGACAGGGAAGGAGGTAAGGAGCCTCCAATTGCCCAGCTCTTGGGTCAACTATTGGTCATGTCCTCTTGATTACCTCCTCCAACAAACACAGAAACTACATGCTGTATGACTTAATTTATATGAAGCTCTAGAATAGGCAAAACTATAGTAATTGGAAATAGATCAGTGGTTGCCAGGGGGGAGGGGGAGGGGAAAGGACTGACAATAAGGGGGCACAGGGGACTTTGTGGGGTGATGGAAATGTACTGTATCGTGGTTATGGTGCTGGTTACGTGACTCTATACATTTGTCGATATTCACTGAATGGTACAGTTAAAATCAGTGAATTTCATTATATGTAAATAATACCTGAACAGAATGGACAAAAAAGACTAAGGTTTTTGTATTTTATCCAGCATTTTAAGGTGTTCTATACTGGGAGTTTCTCTACCCATTTAATCCACAAAGTTCATCTAAGACTTTCTTAACTATATATAAATGTGCGTGTATGTTTCATGCCTAGCCCTTACCCTCAGTGGAATTGCACAGTCACTTGGTTATTGTTTATCTCCTCTGGGCTAGACCATAAACCCCATGTGGACAGGGTCATGTTCACCACTGTAACCCAGGATCTGCCCAGAGTGGGCCTTGGATAAATATTTGCTGGATAACAAAAATATTTGTTGAATCAATGACTAGCCCGTCCCCCAGAGCTATTTGGAACACTGGAAAATCTGATTCCACATCTTTCTTCCAGCTGATCTCTTGTTAACTTCAAATCTATCACTAAAACATTTTCTAAACTGTAATTGAAAGTTGGAGTTAGAAACCATTCATTTAGCCCCATTATGTTATAGAAACCACTTATCCTGGCTTCTGTTTTCTGGGCTGGAAGCCCAGGGTGCACTCAAAGTGTCACCACATGGGCTGAGAGGGGAGAAATACAGCAGCTGAGGCTGAGTCTTTGGGCTGCTCTGGCTGGACCTCCCCTCACCCCCCACCCCTTCCCAATTTCCTGTCATTTCCAGTCCTCTTTGGTCACGGCAGACTAAGCACCCTATTTCACTCCAAGGCTTAAATTCTGTTTTCTCTTTGAGGTACACATGATTCATCTAAACTTTAAAAATATACGTATATTAGCATTAGTCAGCAATATTTAAATAATATTTATTATTAGCAATAATTAAATGACATTAGCAATGTCATTTAAGATCAGGTGATCTCAGTAACATGAACTGGAACCAAAGAATGCAGAGCCCTCTGGGCTGGAGCCAACAGCACCTTCAGAGGAGAACAGGGCCAGGAAGGCACCAGACATATTTCTTTGTTTAGGGAACTAATTAGGCCCTCCATTCATTTGACCTTGATCTTTGGTTACTTATTGTAAATGTCACACCCGCCACTGCCCCCCCCCCCCCCGCCCCCCTCCCAGGACAGAACTAAGGTACAAAACTGCCAAGTGCTAAAATCCTTCCTGGTTATTGTGATCTATCAACAAGGAAAGTCAGGTGAGAAATAGGTATTTCCCTTGCCTTTGCTTTTAGTATACAAATCTGTAAGCACAAATTTGGTGCTCCCTTTTAAAAATGCAATAGAGTGCACATTGGCTATTTGCTACCCAGCATTTATCATCCCAGTCTGGCAACAGATGCTTGAATTTCCAGAGAAAGTTTGGCTTGGGTCAGATTGAAACTAAGTTCCAGGAGTGGGCCCCATAATCTTAAACCAGTGGCACACCCGCTTGTGCCCCCAAGTCACCTGGATTGGCACTAACCCAATCAGAGCCAGTGAGCCACAAGAAGATATTTGCTGAGACTCTGGGGAAAAATAAACCTTCTTTTTCTTGTAGCAATTCTGGGAGAACAGACTATCCTTTTTACTCTGGATAGTACGGTATGAGAATGTGACCTTTGGAGCTGCTGTAGCAACTTTTCCATTAAGGGAGATCTTGGAGCTGCCTTTGTGGCCACCTCATGGAGGCTGAGGATAAAACCAACACCATAGAAGGCAGAGTGGGGAGGAGAGAAACCTGGCCCTAGGTGGCATCTGTTGAGCTGCTGGATCAAACCTCACCTGAAGTCAGCACCTCTAGATTTCCAGTTACCACTGAATCAATAAACTCCCTTTGTCTTATAAGGCAAACTGATTTCAGTTTTCTGTCATTTACAATTTTAAAATGTGACATTTAGTTTAAGCATGCTCATATTAAAACTACAGTGTCATTTAGACATTGCCTAAAAGTTCTATTTTGCCTCGATTTTTCATAAATCTTGCACAAAATTTCACAACCGTTTTTCAAACTTTCAGAATTCTAACATGCAGACACCAGGTTGACTGCTGCCCAATGTCCTGACACTCAGTAATTCCCTGATCTTTGTAAGGCTTTTCTACTGCGATGCAACATAGAATGTAGGTGCCAGTTCTTGAAGCAAAAGCCTAGAAAAGGCCAAAGAGAAAAACTAGAGGCACAAAGGAACAGAGGCATTGTTGCTAGTTTGTCTGATCCACTTTGGAAGATTGGATCCTCAAAATGCGAACAGTAATTCTGAAGAACATCAGTAGCATGAAAAATGTATGGTACTTGTGATCAAAGACAGATCCTCAGGGTCTGATTTACCACTTTTATTTTAAAAGTTTCATTAGTGATTTGATATGAAGAAAACTTCTTTTATTGAGCAAACGTAAGTTTATTTTTTCCATCTTATGGCTCTCAAATGAAAGTAGTTGACATTTATCACTGCTGACTGTATGTCAGACACTGTGATATGCTTCACCTCATTTGATCCTCAGATAATCTTATAAAGTTGCAACTTCATTTTACAGATGAGGAGACTGAGGTTCAGAGTGGCTAAGTCAGAGACCACACGGCACGTGTGTGACGGAGCTGGGGCCCAAATCCAGGTCTGAAGCCAAAGTCCCTGTTTTAACCAGTTCTCCATATTTGTTTCCCGTTCAGCCTGCCCACCTCAGTTCAGATCGTTCCAGCATTTCATCCAAATAACAGCCAGTCATTATCACCTTTCCCTGCTGCACTCTATCATGAAAGCATTCTCTTGTCTATAAGTGAACCATCCTCCTCCACTAGTCCTCTCTCAGGGCTGGACACACAGGAAGGGAGGAGCAAACAAACACCTTGCAGAGGTGGGAAAGCTGTGGGTTCTGAAGATCACACTTAGCTCTCCCACCCCATCCATCAAAATCCTATGCACCCTTCGCCAGAGACCACCCTTTTCAGACCGAAGGAAACAGCTCCCTCTGGGGAAGCTCAGAGCCCTTCACCTCCCTTCCACTTTCCTCCAGAACTGAGAATACACACCTACTGTGCCACTGCACACCTACTGTGTGCACCGCTCTTTGTGTACTTGTCTCATTCTTTCCATGAAAACTTGCCTTTTCTCACTGTTGTAACTCAGAGCGCATAGCATTGGCCCCATGTATTGAGTCAGTAATTTTTTAATAGAAAAAAAGAAAGAGAAAGAAAAAATGTGGACGGCACCATGCTGCACCACAGCTGATGGGTCAACAAGGGGAGCGGGCATGTTTGGAGCACCTACTCCAGGCGCTGGATGCAGGTCCTGTATTGCAGCCAGCTGCACTTTGGGAGGCGGGACCTGTTCCCACTTCATGGAGGGGGAAACAGATGGGGCTTGGCCTGTAACACCCAGGCAAGAGCCAGGGCTGCAGCCGGGGGGAGACCGGAGTGCGCTGTGAGAAGATGCTGGACCGTGGGTACCAAAAGCTGCTGGGATTCACCCTGGAGCGGGAGTCAAGCCCCCACGTGACACCTCATGGAAGGCTGAGGGGACTACATCCTAGAGTGAGAAACAAGAGGGAAGGTGGTGGGAGACCAGGGATGTGGCAAAGGGCCAGAAGCAAAGGCAAACTCATTTTCCCTCCATTCTGCCCAAAGCGACCACAGCCCTAACTGGGAATAAAGTCAGCAGGAACTAACTGGTAAGGGGTGCCTGCTACAGAGGACGAAAATCAGTCTCACGGGTTCTTGGAACTTGACCGAGCGGTTTGCTTCCTACTAAGCAGGACCTTCCTCCAAGTTCCTGTTAAACCTCAGTTTCTCCTGATTGTACGGACACTCATTACATGGATTTATGACATTTTGTTTAATAAAACTTCATCCTCAATTCCCTGTCCTCAACAACCTCAACAAAAAATGTGCCTTTCTGGAGGTGGGGGTGGTGATGGTTGCGCAACAAGGTGAATGCACTTAGTGCGGCGGATCTGCACTTAAAAATGGCTAAAATGGTAACTTTTTTTTTTTTTTTTTTTTTGCGGTACGCAGGCCTCTCACTGTTGCGGCCTCTCCCGTTGCGGAGCACAGGCTCCGGACGCGCAGGCTCAGCAGCCATGGCTCACGGGCCCAGCCGCTCCGCGGCACGTGGGATCTTCCCGGACCGGGGCACGAACCCATGTCCCCTACATCGGCAGGCGGACTCTCAACCACTGCGCCACCAGGGAAGCCCTAAAATGGTAAATTTTATGTTATGTCTATTTTATCACAATTTTTAAAATGTGGTTACCAAGTGCTTACCAAAACTCTTCACCAACTTCTGTTTAGGCCCTGTGACTTTATGGTCACGCCCAAATCGTCCGGAGCCTGGGCTTTTAATTGTGTCCTCCTCCAAGTGTTCCCTGCCTGCCCTCCACCCAACATCAGTCCCTTCCACTCCCGTCCTACCCTGCAAGCCCCGTCAGTCCCGAGGGGGCAGGCACAGGCGGAGATAGTTAGCTGTGGGTCTCGCTCATGCCTCCTGGTGAAGCCTTGTTGCCTGTGTCTGCGACTTTAGAAACAACGTACATCAAGGCTCAGCAGTCCCTGGCCTACGAATGCACAGTGCAGAGACTGAGCTCCTGGCAGAAGGGGCATCGCTGGGGCAGATACTGGGCACGAAATCACTTTCCCTGCAGGTGCTGGAAGCAAAGAATTTCCTGTGTTCTACCAGCATGTGGTAGGAAACAACCCTCAGGGTGAAGACAGAGGCCACCTTTCAGATTCTGTGTTTTATAGCATCTAGTTTCTTCTTTTAATTCATCGGGCATGAGAAAGATCCCCATTCATATTACCTAAATCTGCATTCACTGGTTTGTAAAACTCAGAAATTGACTCAAAAGAGGCCAGAGTACTCAAGTGCTATAGATGTGATTCTGTGCTACAGATATACTCCCAAAGAGCGGGGGGTGGGGGGGG